>NW_027671150.1:0-570643 GCF_964165515.1 Mesoplodon bidens
CCAAAACGCGCAGTTTTAACAGAAGAACTCTGCTTTAGTTGCAGGTGGAACACAAGCAGCTTTTCTCCCACAGTGTACACAGTGGCATTTGCCTGAAAGAACTTCTATACTCAAGGTGAACTACGTGGAGTGAAATGCCTAAACCAAGGCATGCTCTAGTGAGGCCTCTAAGAATTTCCTCTCCCAAAACACCGCAGTTTTACCTAAAGAACTCTGCTTTAGTTCCACGTGTCACACAAGCAGCATTTCTCCATCAGTGCACACAATGGGCACTTCCCCGAAAGAACTTGCTCTATACGCAGGGTGTCCCGCGTGGAGCGAACAGTGTCAACCAAGGCAGGCTGTACTGAGTACTGTAAGCATTTCCTCTCCCAAAATATGCAGTTTGAACGGAAGAACTCTACTTTAGTTGCAGGTGGAACACAAGCAGGTTTTCACCCAGAGTGTACACAATGGTCCTTTCCCCAAATGAATTTCTATACGCAGGGTGTCCCGCGTGGAGTGAACTACCTCAACCAAGGCAGGCTCTACTTATGCCTCTAAGAGTTTCCTCTCCCAAAACACGCAGTTTTACCCAAAGAACTCTGCCTTAATTGCAGGTGGAACACAAGCTGCATTTCTCCCACCCTGTACACAAAGGTCCCTTCCCTGAAAGAACTTCTATATGCAGGGTGTCCCGCGTGCAGCGAACTGCCTCAAGCAAGGCAGGCTCTAGTAAGCACTGTAAGCATTTCCTCTCCCAAAACACGCAGTTTTACCCGAAGAACTCTGCTTTAGTTGCCGGTGGAACACAAGCAGCTTTTCTCCCACAGTGTACCCAAAGGGCCTTTGACCGAAAGAACCCCTATGCTCAAGGTGTCCTGCGTGGAGTCAAATGCCTGAATCAACGCAGGCTCTAGTGAGGCCTGTAAGCATTTCCTCTCCCAAAACTCGGCAGTTTTACCCAAAGACTCTGCTTTAGTACCAGGTGTATCACAAGTAGCGTTTCTCAATCAGTGCACACAATGGGCATTTCCCGAATGAACTTGTTCTATACGCAGGGTGTGCCGTGTGGAGCGAACTGCCTCACCCATGGCAGGCTCTACTTTGGTCCCTAAGGCTTTCCTCTCTGAAAACACGGCACTTTTACCCAAAGAACTCTGCCTTAATTGCAGGTGGCATACAAGCTGCATTTCTCCCACACTGTACACAAAGGGCCCTTCCTTGAATGAACTTCTATATGCAGGGTGTCCCGCGTGCAGCGAACTGCCTCAAGCAAGGCAGACTCTAGTGAGGACTGTAAGCATTTCCTCTGCCATAACTCGCAGTTTTACCCGAAGATCTCTGCTTTAGTTGCAGGTGGAACACAAGCAGCTTTTCACCCACAGTGTACCCAAAGGGCCTTTGCCCGAAAGAACTTCCTTGCTCAAGGTGTCCCGCGTGGAGTGAAATGCCTAAACCAAGGCAGGCTCTAGTGAAGCCTCTAAGAATTTCCTCTCCCAAAACACGGCACTTTTACCCAAAGAACTCTGCTTTAGTTGCAGGTGGAACACAAGCAGGCTTTCTGCCACTGTGTACTTTTTGGGCTCTTCCACGAATGAACATCTATATGCAGGGTTTCCCACGTGGGGCGAACTGCCTCAACCAAGGCAGGCTGTAGTGAGGACTGTAAGCATTTCCTCACCCAAAACGCTCAGTTTTAACAGAAGAACTCTGCTTTAGTTCCAGGTGGAACACAAGCAGCATTTCTGCCACTGTGTACTCCATGGGCTCTTCCACGAATGAACTTCTATAAGCAGGGTTTCCCTCGTGGAGCGAACTGCCTCAACCAAGGCAGGCTGTACTGTGTACTGTAAGCATTTCCTCTCCCAAAATATGCAGTTTTAACGGAAGAACTCTTCCTTAATTGCAGGTGGAACACAAGCTGCATTTCTCCCACACTGTACACAAAGGGCCCTTCCCTGAATGAACTTCTATATGCAGGGTGCCCGCGTGCAGCGAACTGCCTCAAGCAAGGCAGACTCTAGTAAGGACTGTAAGCATTTCCTCTGCCAGAACACGCAGTTTTACCCGAAGATCTCTGCTTTAGTTGCAGGTGGAAGACAAGCAGCTTTTCTCTCACAGTGTACCCAAAGGGCCTTTGCCCGAAAGAACTTCTATGCTCAAGGTGTCCCGCCTGGAGTGAAATGCCTAAAGCAAGGCAGGCTCTAGTGAGGCCTCTAAGCAGTTCCTCTCCCAAAACACGGCACTTTTACCCAAAGAACTCTGCTTTAGTTGCAGGTGGAACACAAGCAGCCTTTCCGCCACTGTGTACTCTTTGGGCTCTTCCACGAATGAACTTCTATATGCACGGTTTCCCACGTGGAGCGAACTGCCTCAACCAAGGCAGGCTGTAGTGAGGACTGTAAGCATTTCCTCTCCCAAAACGCGCAGTTTTAACAGAAGAACTCTGCTTTAGTTGCAGGAGGAACACAAGCAAGTTTTCTCCCAGAGTGTACACAATGGTCCTTTCCCCAAGTGAACTTCTATACGCAGGGTGTCCCGCGTGGAGTGAACTACCTCAACCAAGGCAGGCTCTACTTATGCCTCTAAGAGTTTCCTCTCCCAAAACACGCAGTTTTACCCAAAGAACTCTGCCTTAACTGCAGGTGGAACACAAGCTGCATTTCTCCCACACTGTACACAAAGGGACCTTCCCTGAAAGAACTTCTATATGCAGGGTGTCCCGCGTGCAGCGAACTGCCTCAAGCAAGGCAGGCTCTAGTAAGCACTGTAAGCATTTCCTCTCCCAAAACACGCAGTTTTACCCGAAGAACTCTGCTTTAGTTGCCGGTGGAACACAAGCAGCTTTTCTCCCACAGTGTACCCAAAGGCCTTTGACCGAAAGAACCCCTATGCTCCAGGTGTCCAGCGTGGAGTGAAATGCCTGAATCAAGGCAGGCTCTAGTGAGGCCTGTAAGCATTTCCTCTCACAAAACTCGGCAGTTTTACCCAAAGAACTCTGCTTTAGTACCAGGTGTATCACAAGCAGCGTTTCTCAATCAGTGCACACAATGGGCATTTCCCGAATGAACTTGTTCTATACGCAGGGTGTGCCGTATGGAGCGAACTGCCACACCCATGGCAGGCTCTACTGTGGTCCCTAAGGCTTTCCTCTCTGAAAACACGGCAATTTTACCCAAAGAACTCTGCCTTAATTGCAGGTGGCATACAAGCTGCATTTCTCCCACACTGTACACAAAGGGCCCTTCCCTGAATGAACTTCTATATGCAGGGTGTCCCGCGTGCAGCGAACTGCCTCAAGCAAGGCAGACTCTAGTGAGGACTGTAAGCATTTCCTCTGCCAGAACACGCAGTTTTACCCGAAGATCTCTGCTTTAGTTGCAGGTGGAAGACAAGCAGCTTTTCTCCCACAGTGTACCCAAAGGGCCTTTGCCCGAAAGAACTTCTATGCTCAAGGTGTCCCGCCTGGAGTGAAATGCCTAAAGCAAGGCAGGCTCTAGTGAGGCCTCTAAGCAGTTCCTCTCCCAAAACACGGCACTTTTACCCAAAGAACTCTGCTTTAGTTGCAGGTGGAACACAAGCAGCATTTCTGCCACTGTGTACTCTTTGGGCTCTTCCACGAATGAACTTCTATATGCAGGGTTTCCCACGTGGAGCGAACTGCCTCAACCAAGGCAGGCTGTAGTGAGGACTGTAAGCATTTCCTCTCCCCAAACGCGCAGTTTTAACAGAAGAACTCTGCTTTAGTTGCAGGTGGAACACAAGCAAGTTTTCTCCCAGAGTGTACACAATGGTCCTTTCCCCAAGTGAACTTCTCTATGCAGGGTGTCCTGCGTGGAGTGAACTACCTCCAGCAAGGCAGACTCTACTTATGCCTCTAAGCGTTTCCTCTCCCAAAACACGCAGTTTTATCCGAAGAACTCTGCTTTAGTTGCTGGTGGAACACAAGCAGCTTTTCTCCCACAGTGTACACAGTGGCATTTGCCTGAAAGAACTTCTATACTCAAGGTGAACTACGTGGAGTGAAATACCTAAACCAAGGCATGCTCTAGTGAGGCCTCTAAGAATTTCCTCTCCCAAAACACCGCAGTTTTACCCAAAGAACTCTGCTTTAGTTCCACGTGTCACACAAGCAGCATTTCTCCATCAGTGCACACAATGGGCACTTCCCCGAAAGAACTTGCTCTATACGCAGGGTGTCCCGCGTGGAGCGAACAGTGTCAACCATGGCAGGCTCTACTGTGGTCTCTAAGGATTTCCTCTCTGAAAACACGGCACTTTTACCCAAAGAACTCTGCTTTAGTTGCAGGTGGAACACAAGCAGCATTTCTGCCACTGTGTACTCTTTGGGCTCTTCCACGAATGAACTTCTATATGCAGGGTTTCCCACGTGGAGCGAACTGCCTCAACCAAGGCAGGCTGTAGTGAGGACTGTAAGCATTTCCTCTCCCAAAACGCGCAGTTTTAACAGAAGAACTCTGCTTTAGTTGCAGGTGGAACACAAGCAAGTTTTCTCCCAGAGTGTACACAATGGTCCTTTCCCCAAGTGAACTTCTAAATGCAGGGTGTCCTGCGTGGAGTGATCTACCTCCAGCAAGGCAGACTCTACTTATGCCTCTAAGCGTTTCCTCTCCCAAAACACGCAGTTTTCCCCGAAGAACTCTGCTTTAGTTGCCGGTGGAACACAAGCAGCTTTTCTCTCACAGTGTACCCAAAGGGCCTTTGCCCGAAAGAACTTCTATGCTCAAGGTGGCCCGCATGCAGTGAAATGCCAAAACCAAGGCAGGCTCTAGAGAGGGCTCTAAGCATCTCCTCTCCCAAAACACGGCAGTTTTACCCAAAGAACTCTGCTTTAGTTCCAGGTGGAACACAAGCAGCATTTCTGCCACTGTGTACTCCTTGGGCTCTTCCACGAATGAACTTCTATATGCAGGGTTTCCCTCGTGGAGAGAACTGCCTCAACCACGGCAGGCTGTACTGAGTACTCTAAGCATTTCCTCTCCCAAAATATGCAGTTTGAACGGAAGAACTCTACTTTAGTTGCAGGTGGAACACAAGCAGGTTTTCTCCCAGAGTGTACACAATGGTCCTTTCCCCAAATGAATTTCTATACGCAGGGTGTCCCGCGTGGAGTGAACTACCTCAACCAAGGCAGGCTCTACTTATGCCTCTAAGAGTTTCCTCTCCCAGAACACGCAGTTTTACCCGAAGATCTCTGCTTTAGTTTCAGGTGGAACACAAGCATCTTTTCTCCCACAGTGTACCCAAAGGGCCTTTGCCCGAAAGAACTTCCTTGCTCAAGGTGTCCCGCGTGGAGTGAAATGCCTAAACCAAGGCAGGCTCTAGTGAGGCCTCTAAGCATTTCCTCTCCCAAAACACGGCACTTTTACCCAAAGAACTCTGCTTTAGTTGCAGGTGGAACACAAGCAGCCTTTCTGCCACTGTGTACTTTTTGGGCTCTTCCACGAATGAACTTCTATATGCAGGGTTTCCCACGTGGAGCGAACTGCCTCAACCAAGGCAGGCTGTAGTGAGGACTGTAAGCATTTCCTCTCCCAAAACGCTCAGTTTTAACAGAAGAACTCTGCTTTAGTTGCAGGTGGAACACAAGCAAGTTTTCTCCCAGAGTGTACACAATGGTCCTTTCCCCAAGTGAACTTCTCTATGCAGGGTGTCCTGCGTGGAGTAAACTACCTCCAGCAAGGAGACTCTACTTATGCCTCTAAGCGTTTCCTCTCCCAAAACACGCAGTTTTGCCCGAAGAACTCTGCTTTAGTTGCCGGTGGAACACAAGCAGCATTTCTGCCACTTTGTACTCCTTGGGCTCTTCCACGAATGAACATCTATATGCAGGGTTTCTCTCGTGGAGGGAACTGCCTCAACCAAGGCCGGCTGTACTGAGTACTGTAAGCATTTCCTCTCCCAAAATATGCAGTTTGAACGGAAGAACTCTGCTTTGGTTGCAGGTGGAACACAAGCAGGTTTTCTCCCAGAGTGTACACAAGGGTCCTTTCCCCAAATGAATTTCTATACGCAGGGTGTCCCGCGTGGAGTGAACTACCTCAACCAAGGCTGGCTCTACTTATACCTCTAAGCGATTCCTCTCCCAAAACACACAGTTTTATCCGAAGAACTCTGCTTTAGTTGCAGGTGGAACACAAGCAGCTTTTCTCCCACAAGTGTACACGGTGGCCTTTGCCTGAAAGAACTTCTATACTCAAGGTGTACCACGTGGAGTGAAATGCCTAAACCAAGGCAGGCTCTAGTGAGGCCTCTAAACATTTCCTCTCTCAAAACACGGCATTTTTACCCAAAGAACTCTGCTTTAGTTGCTGGTGGAACACAAGCAGCATTTCTGCCACTGTGTACTCTTTGGGCTCTTCCACGAATGAACCTCTATATGCAGGGTTTCCCACGTGGAGAGAACTGCCTTTACCAAGGCAGGCTGTAGTGAGGACTGTAAGCATTTCCTCTCCCAAAATATGCAGTTTGAACGGAAGAACTGTACTTTAGTTGCAGGTGGAACACAAGCAGGTTTTCACCCAGAGTGTACACAATGGTCCTTTCCCCAAATGAATTTCTATACGCAGGGTGTCCCGCGTGGAGTGAACTACCTCAACCAAGGCAGGCTCTACTTATGCCTCTAAGAGTTTCCTCTCCCAAAACACGCAGTTTTACCCAAAGAACTCTGCCTTAATTGCAGGTGGAACACAAGCTGCATTTCTCCCACCCTGTACACAAAGGGCCCTTCCCTGAAAGAACTTCTATATGCAGGGTGTCCCGCGTGCAGCGAACTGCCTCAAGCAAGGCAGGCTCTAGTAAGCACTGTAAGCATTTCCTCTCCCAAAACACGCAGTTTTACCCGAAGAACTCTGCTTTAGTTGCCGGTGGAACACAAGCAGCTTTTCTCCCACAGTGTACCCAAAGGGCCTTTGACCGAAAGAACCCCTATGCTCAAGGTGTCCTGCGTGGAGTCAAATGCCTGAATCAACGCAGGCTCTAGTGAGGCCTGTAAGCATTTCCTCTCCCAAAACTCGGCAGTTTTACCCAAAGACTCTGCTTTAGTACCAGGTGTATCACAAGCAGCGTTTCTCAATCAGTGCACACAATGGGCATTTCCCGAATGAACTTGTTCTATACGCAGGGTGTGCCGTGTGGAGCGAACTGCCTCACCCATGGCAGGCTCTACTGTGGTCCCTAAGGCTTTCCTCTCTGAAAACACGGCACTTTTACCCAAAGAACTCTGCCTTAATTGCAGGTGGCATACAAGCTGCATTTCTCCCACACTGTACACAAAGGGCCCTTCCTTGAATGAACTTCTATATGCAGGGTGTCCCGCGTGCAGCGAACTGCCTCAAGCAAGGCAGACTCTAGTGAGGACTGTAAGCATTTCCTCTGCCAGAACTCGCAGTTTTACCCGAAGATCTCTGCTTTAGTTGCAGGTGGAACACAAGCAGCTTTTCACCCACAGTGTACCCAAAGGGCCTTTGCCCGAAAGAACTTCCTTGCTCAAGGTGTCCCGCGTGGAGTGAAATGCCTAAACCAAGGCAGGCTCTAGTGAAGCCTCTAAGAATTTCCTCTCCCAAAACACGGCACTTTTACCCAAAGAACTCTGCTTTAGTTGCAGGTGGAACACAAGCAGGCTTTCTGCCACTGTGTACTTTTTGGGCTCTTCCACGAATGAACATCTATATGCAGGGTTTCCCACGTGGAGCGAACTGCCTCAACCAAGGCAGGCTGTAGTGAGGACTGTAAGCATTTCCTCACCCAAAACGCTCAGTTTTAACAGAAGAACTCTGCTTTAGTTCCAGGTGGAACACAAGCAGCATTTCTGCCACTGTGTACTCCATGGGCTCTTCCACGAATGAACTTCTATATGCAGGGTTTCCCTCGTGGAGCGAACTGCCTCAACCAAGGCAGGCTGTACTGTGTACTGTAAGCATTTCCTCTCCCAAAATATGCAGTTTTAACGGAAGAACTCTGCCTTAATTGCAGGTGGAACACAAGCTGCATTTCTCCCACACTGTACACAAAGGGCCCTTCCCTGAATGAACTTCTATATGCAGGGTGCCCGCGTGCAGCGAACTGCCTCAAGCAAGGCAGACTCTAGTAAGGACTGTAAGCATTTCCTCTCCCAGAACACGCAGTTTTACCCGAAGATCTCTGCTTTAGTTGCAGGTGTAAGACAAGCTGCTTTTCTCCCACAGTGTACCCAAAGGGCCTTTGCCCGAAAGAACTTCTATGCTCAAGGTGTCCCGCGTGGAGTGAAATGCCTAAACCAAGGCAGGCTCTAGTGAGGCCTCTAAGCATTTCCTCTCCCAAAACACGGCACTTTTACCCAAAGAACTCTGCTTTAGTTGCAGGTGGAACACAAGCAGCCTTTCCGCCACTGTGTACTCTTTGGGCTCTTCCACGAATGAACATCTATATGCACGGTTTCCCACGTGGAGCAAACTGCCTCAACCAAGGCAGGCTGTAGTGAGGACTGTAAGCATTTCCTCTCCCAAAACGCGCAGTTTTAACAGAAGAACTCTGCTTTAGTTGCAGGTGGAACACAAGCAAGTTTTCTCCCAGAGTGTACACAATGGTCCTTTCCCCAAGTGAACTTCTAAATGCAGGGTGTCCTGCGTGGAGTGAACTACCTCCAGCAAGGCAGACTCTACTTATGCCTCTAAGCGTTTCCTCTCCCAAAACACGCAGTTTTCCCTGAAGAACTCTGCTTTAGTTGCCGGTGGAACACAAGCAGCTTTTCTCTCACAGTGTACCCAAAGGGCCTTTGCCCGAAAGAACTTCTATGCTCAAGGTGACCCGCATGCAGTGAAATGCCAAAACCAAGGCAGGCTCTAGAGAGGGCTCTAAGCATCTCCTCTCCCAAAACACGGCAGTTTTACCCAAGGAACTCTTCTTTAGTTCCAGGTGGAACACAAGCAGCATTTCTGCCACTGTGTACTCCTTGGGCTCTTCCACGAATGAACTTCTATATGCAGGGTTTCCCTCGTGGAGCGAACTGCCTCTACCACGGCAGGCTGTACTGAGTACTCTAAGCATTTCCTCTCCCAAAATATGCAGTTTGAACGGAAGAACTCTGCTTTAGTTGCAGGTGGAACACAAGCAGGTTTTCACCCAGAGTGTACACAATGGTCCTTTCCCCAAATGAAATTCTATACGCAGGGTGTCCCGCGTGGAGTGAACTACCTCAACCAAGGCAGGCTGTACTTATGCCTCTAAGAGTTTCCTCTCCCAAAACACGCAGTTTTACCCAAAGAACTCTGCCTTAATTGCAGGTGGAACACAAGCTGCATTTCTCCCACACTGTACACAAAGGGCTCTTCCCTGATATAACTTCTATATGCAGGGTGTCCCGCGTGCAGCCAACTGCCTCAAGCAAGGCAGGCTGTAGTGAGGACTGTAAGCATTTCCTCTCCCAAAACACGCAGTTTTACCCGAAGAACTCTGCTTTAGTTGCAGGTGGAACACAAGCAAGTTTTCTCCCAGAGTGTACACAATGGTCCTTTCCCCAAGTGAACTTCTATATGCAGGGTGTCCTGCGTGGAGTAAACTACCTCCAGCAAGGAGACTCTACTTATGCCTCTAAGCGTTTCCTCTCCCAAAACACGCAGTTTTGCCCGAAGAACTCTGCTTTAGTTGCCGGTGGAACACAAGCAGCATTTTTGCCACTTTGTACTCCTTGGGCTCTTCCACGAATGAACTTCTATATGCAGGGTTTCTCTCGTGGAGTGAACTGCCTCAATCAAGGCAGGCTGTACTGAGTACTGTAAGCATTTCCTCTCCCAAAATATGCAGTTTGAACGGAAGAACTCTGCTTTGGTTGCAGGTGGAACACAAGCAGGTTTTCTCCCAGAGTGTACACAAGGGTCCTTTCCCCAGATGAATTTCTATACGCAGGGTGTCCCGCGTGGAGTGAACTACCTCAACCAAGGCAGGCTCTACTTATACCTCTAAGCGTTTCCTCTCCCAAAACACACAGTTTTATCCGAAGAACTCTACTTTAGTTGCAGGTGGAACACAAGCAGCTTTTCTCCCACAAGTGTACACAGTGGCCTTTGCCTGAAAGAACTTCTATACTCAAGGTGTACCACGTGGAGTGAAATGCCTAAACCAACGCAGGCTCTAGTGAGGCCTCTAAACATTTCCTCTCCCAAAACACGGCACTTTTACCCAAAGAACTCTGCTTCAGTTGCAGGTGGAACACAAGCAGCATTTCTGCCACTGTGTACTCTTTGGGCTCTTCCACGAATGAACCTCTATATGCAGGGTTTCACACGTGGAGAGAACTGCCTTTACCAAGGCAGGCTGTAGTAAGGACTGTAAGCATTTCCTCTCCCAAAACACGCAGTTTTAATGGAAGAGCTCTGCTTTAGTTGCAGTTGGAACACAAGCACCTTTTATCCCTGGGTGTACACAATGCTCCTTTCCCCAAATGAAACTCTATACGCAGGGTGTCCCGCGTGGAGTGAACTACCTCAATCAAAGCAGGCTCTTCTTATGCCTCTAAGAGTTTCCTCTCCCAAAACATGCAGTTTTGCCCGAAGAACTCTGCTTTAGTTGACGGTGGAACACAAGCAGCTTTTCTCTCACAGTGTACGCAAAGGGCCTTTGCCGGAAAGAAATTCTATGCTCAAGGTGGCCCGCATGCAGTAAAATGCCTAATTCAAGGCAGGCTCTAGAGAGGGCTCTAAGCATTTCCTCTCCCAAAACATGGCATTTATACCCAAAGAACTCTGCTTTAGTTGCAGGTGGAACACAAGCAGCATTTCTGCCACTGTGTACTCCTTGGGCTCTTCCACGAATGAACTTCTATATGCAGGGTTTCCCTCGAGGAGCGAACTGCCTCAACCAAGGCAGGCTGTACTGAGTACTGTAAGCATTTCCTCTCCCAAAATATGCAGTTTGAACGGAAGAACTCTGCTTTAGTTGCAGGCGGAACACAAGCAGGTTTTCTCCCAGAGTGTACACAATGGTCCTTTCCCCAAATGAATTACTATATGCAGGGTGTTCCGCGTGGAGTGAACTACCTCAACCAAGACAGGCTCTACTTATGCCTCTAAGAGTTTCCTCTCCCAAAACACACAGTTTTACCCAAAGAACTCTGCCTTAATTGCAGGTGGAACACAAGCTGCATTTCTCCCACACTGTACACAAAGGGCCCTTCCCTGAATGAACTTCTATATGCAGGGTGTCCCGCGTGCAGCGAACTGCCTCAAGCAAGGCAGACTCTAGTAAGGACTGTAAGCATTTCCTCTGCCAGAACACGCAGTTTTACCCGAAGATCTCTGCTTTAGTTGCAGGTGGAAGACAAGCAGCTTTTCTCCCACAGTGTACCCAAAGGGCCTTTGACCGAAAGAACTTCTCTGCTCAAGGTGTCCCGCGTGGAGTGAAATGCCTAAACCAAGGCAGGCTCTAGTGAGGCCTCTAAGCATTTCCTATCCCAAAACACGGCAGTTTTACCTAAAGAACTCTGCTTTAGTTGCAGGTGGAACACAAGCAGCCTTTCTGCCACTGTGTACTTTTTGGGCTCTTCCACGAATGAACTTCTATATGCAGGGTTTCCCACGTGGAGCGAACTGCCTCAACCAAGGCAGGCTGTAGTGAGGACTGTAAGCATTTCCTCTCCCAAAACGCTCAGTTTTAACAGAAGAACTCTGCTTTAGTTGCAGGTGGAACACAAGCAAGTTTTCTCCCAGAGTGTACACAATGGTCCTTTCCCCAAGTGAACTTCTCTATGCAGGGTGTCCTGCGTGGAGTAAACTACCTCCAGCAAGGAGACTCTACTTATGCCTCTAAGCGTTTCCTCTCCCAAAACACGCAGTTTTGCCCGAAGAACTCTGCTTTAGTTGCCGGTGGAACACAAGCAGCATTTCTGCCACTTTGTACTCCTTGGGCTCTTCCACGAATGAACATCTATATGCAGGGTTTCTCTCGTGGAGGGAACTGCCTCAACCAAGGCCGGCTGTACTGAGTACTGTAAGCATTTCCTCTCCCAAAATATGCAGTTTGAACGGAAGAACTCTGCTTTGGTTGCAGGTGGAACACAAGCAGGTTTTCTCCCAGAGTGTACACAAGGGTCCTTTCCCCAAATGAATTTCTATACGCAGGGTGTCCCGCGTGGAGTGAACTACCTCAACCAAGGCTGGCTCTACTTATACCTCTAAGCGATTCCTCTCCCAAAACACACAGTTTTATCCGAAGAACTCTGCTTTAGTTGCAGGTGGAACACAAGCAGCTTTTCTCCCACAAGTGTACACGGTGGCCTTTGCCTGAAAGAACTTCTATACTCAAGGTGTACCACGTGGAGTGAAATGCCTAAACCAAGGCAGGCTCTAGTGAGGCCTCTAAACATTTCCTCTCTCAAAACACGGCATTTTTACCCAAAGAACTCTGCTTTAGTTGCTGGTGGAACACAAGCAGCATTTCTGCCACTGTGTACTCTTTGGGCTCTTCCACGAATGAACCTCTATATGCAGGGTTTCCCACGTGGAGAGAACTGCCTTTACCAAGGCAGGCTGTAGTGAGGACTGTAAGCATTTCCTCTCCCAAAACACGCAGTTTTAACGGAAGAGCTCTGCTTTAGTTGCAGGTGGAACACAAGCACCTTTTATCCCTGGGTGTACACAATGCTCCTTTCCCCAAATGAAACTCTATACGCAGGGTGTCCCGCGTGGAGTGAGCTACCTCAATCAAGGCAGGCTCTTCTTATGCCTCTAAGAGTTTCCTCTCCCAAAACATGCAGTTTTGCCCGAAGAACTCTGCTTTAGTTGACGGTGGAACACAAGCAGCTTTTCTCTCACAGTGTACCCAAAGGGCCTTTGCCGGAAAGAACTTCTATGCTCAAGGTGGCCCGCATGCAGTAAAATGCCTAAACCAAGGCAGGCTCTAGAGAGGGCTCTAAGGGTTTCCTCTCCAAAAACATGGCATTTATACCCAAAGAACTCTGCTTTAGTTGCAGGTGGAACACAAGCAGCATTTCTGCCACTGTGTACTCTTTGGGCTCTTCCACGAATGAACTTCTATATGCAGGGTTTCCCTCGTGGAGCGAACTGCCTCAACCAAGGCAGGCTGTACTGAGTACTGTAAGCATTTCCTCTCCCAAAATATGCAGTTTGAACGGAAGAACTCTGCTTTAGTTGCAGGCGGAACACAAGCAGGATTTCTCGCAGAGTGTACACAATGGTCTTTTCCCCAAATGAATTTCTATACGCAGGGTGTCCCGCGTGGAGTGAACTACCTCAACCAAGGCAGGCTCTACTTATGCCTCTAAGCGTTTCCTCTCCCAAAACACGCAGTTTTACCCAAAGAACTCTGCCTTAATTGCAGGTGGAACACAAGCTGCATTTCTCCCACACTGTACACAAACGGCCCTTCCCTGAATGAACTTCTATATGCAGGGTATCCCGCGTGCAGCGAACTGCCTCAAGCAAGGCAGACTCTAGTAAGGACTGTAAGCATTTCCTCTGCCAGAACACGCAGTTTTACCCGAAGATCTCTGCTTTAGTTGCAGGTGGAAGACAAGCAGCTTTTCTCCCACAGTGTACCCAAAGGGCCTTTGCCCGAAAGAACTTCTATGCTCAAGGTGTCCCGCATGGAGTGAAATGCCTAAACCAAGGCAGGCTCTAGTAGGCCTCTAAGCATTTCCTCTCCCAAAACACGGCAGTTTTACCCAAAGAACTCTGCTTTAGTTGCAGGTGGAACACAAGCAGCATTTCTGCCACTGTGTACTCTTTGGGCTCTTCCACGAATGAACTTCTCTATGCAGGGTTTCCCACGTGGAGCGAACTGCCTCAACCAAGGCAGGCTGTAGTGAGGACTGTAAGCATTTCCTCTCCCAAAACGCGCAGTTTTAACAGAAGAACTCTGCTTTAGTTGCAGGTGGAACACAAGCAGCTTTTCTCCCACAGTGTACACAGTGGCATTTGCCTGAAAGAACTTCTATACTCAAGGTGAACTACGTGGAGTGAAATGCCTAAACCAAGGCATGCTCTAGTGAGGCCTCTAAGAATTTCCTCTCCCAAAACACCGCAGTTTTACCTAAAGAACTCTGCTTTAGTTCCACGTGTCACACAAGCAGCATTTCTCCATCAGTGCACACAATGGGCACTTCCCCGAAAGAACTTGCTCTATACGCAGGGTGTCCCGCGTGGAGCGAACAGTGTCAACCAAGGCAGGCTGTACTGAGTACTGTAAGCATTTCCTCTCCCAAAATATGCAGTTTGAACGGAAGAACTCTACTTTAGTTGCAGGTGGAACACAAGCAGGTTTTCACCCAGAGTGTACACAATGGTCCTTTCCCCAAATGAATTTCTATACGCAGGGTGTCCCGCGTGGAGTGAACTACCTCAACCAAGGCAGGCTCTACTTATGCCTCTAAGAGTTTCCTCTCCCAAAACACGCAGTTTTACCCAAAGAACTCTGCCTTAATTGCAGGTGGAACACAAGCTGCATTTCTCCCACCCTGTACACAAAGGTCCCTTCCCTGAAAGAACTTCTATATGCAGGGTGTCCCGCGTGCAGCGAACTGCCTCAAGCAAGGCAGGCTCTAGTAAGCACTGTAAGCATTTCCTCTCCCAAAACACGCAGTTTTACCCGAAGAACTCTGCTTTAGTTGCCGGTGGAACACAAGCAGCTTTTCTCCCACAGTGTACCCAAAGGGCCTTTGACCGAAAGAACCCCTATGCTCAAGGTGTCCTGCGTGGAGTCAAATGCCTGAATCAACGCAGGCTCTAGTGAGGCCTGTAAGCATTTCCTCTCCCAAAACTCGGCAGTTTTACCCAAAGACTCTGCTTTAGTACCAGGTGTATCACAAGTAGCGTTTCTCAATCAGTGCACACAATGGGCATTTCCCGAATGAACTTGTTCTATACGCAGGGTGTGCCGTGTGGAGCGAACTGCCTCACCCATGGCAGGCTCTACTTTGGTCCCTAAGGCTTTCCTCTCTGAAAACACGGCACTTTTACCCAAAGAACTCTGCCTTAATTGCAGGTGGCATACAAGCTGCATTTCTCCCACACTGTACACAAAGGGCCCTTCCTTGAATGAACTTCTATATGCAGGGTGTCCCGCGTGCAGCGAACTGCCTCAAGCAAGGCAGACTCTAGTGAGGACTGTAAGCATTTCCTCTGCCATAACTCGCAGTTTTACCCGAAGATCTCTGCTTTAGTTGCAGGTGGAACACAAGCAGCTTTTCACCCACAGTGTACCCAAAGGGCCTTTGCCCGAAAGAACTTCCTTGCTCAAGGTGTCCCGCGTGGAGTGAAATGCCTAAACCAAGGCAGGCTCTAGTGAAGCCTCTAAGAATTTCCTCTCCCAAAACACGGCACTTTTACCCAAAGAACTCTGCTTTAGTTGCAGGTGGAACACAAGCAGGCTTTCTGCCACTGTGTACTTTTTGGGCTCTTCCACGAATGAACATCTATATGCAGGGTTTCCCACGTGGGGCGAACTGCCTCAACCAAGGCAGGCTGTAGTGAGGACTGTAAGCATTTCCTCACCCAAAACGCTCAGTTTTAACAGAAGAACTCTGCTTTAGTTCCAGGTGGAACACAAGCAGCATTTCTGCCACTGTGTACTCCATGGGCTCTTCCACGAATGAACTTCTATAAGCAGGGTTTCCCTCGTGGAGCGAACTGCCTCAACCAAGGCAGGCTGTACTGTGTACTGTAAGCATTTCCTCTCCCAAAATATGCAGTTTTAACGGAAGAACTCTTCCTTAATTGCAGGTGGAACACAAGCTGCATTTCTCCCACACTGTACACAAAGGGCCCTTCCCTGAATGAACTTCTATATGCAGGGTGCCCGCGTGCAGCGAACTGCCTCAAGCAAGGCAGACTCTAGTAAGGACTGTAAGCATTTCCTCTGCCAGAACACGCAGTTTTACCCGAAGATCTCTGCTTTAGTTGCAGGTGGAAGACAAGCAGCTTTTCTCTCACAGTGTACCCAAAGGGCCTTTGCCCGAAAGAACTTCTATGCTCAAGGTGTCCCGCCTGGAGTGAAATGCCTAAAGCAAGGCAGGCTCTAGTGAGGCCTCTAAGCAGTTCCTCTCCCAAAACACGGCACTTTTACCCAAAGAACTCTGCTTTAGTTGCAGGTGGAACACAAGCAGCCTTTCCGCCACTGTGTACTCTTTGGGCTCTTCCACGAATGAACTTCTATATGCACGGTTTCCCACGTGGAGCGAACTGCCTCAACCAAGGCAGGCTGTAGTGAGGACTGTAAGCATTTCCTCTCCCAAAACGCGCAGTTTTAACAGAAGAACTCTGCTTTAGTTGCAGGAGGAACACAAGCAAGTTTTCTCCCAGAGTGTACACAATGGTCCTTTCCCCAAGTGAACTTCTATACGCAGGGTGTCCCGCGTGGAGTGAACTACCTCAACCAAGGCAGGCTCTACTTATGCCTCTAAGAGTTTCCTCTCCCAAAACACGCAGTTTTACCCAAAGAACTCTGCCTTAACTGCAGGTGGAACACAAGCTGCATTTCTCCCACACTGTACACAAAGGGACCTTCCCTGAAAGAACTTCTATATGCAGGGTGTCCCGCGTGCAGCGAACTGCCTCAAGCAAGGCAGGCTCTAGTAAGCACTGTAAGCATTTCCTCTCCCAAAACACGCAGTTTTACCCGAAGAACTCTGCTTTAGTTGCCGGTGGAACACAAGCAGCTTTTCTCCCACAGTGTACCCAAAGGCCTTTGACCGAAAGAACCCCTATGCTCCAGGTGTCCAGCGTGGAGTGAAATGCCTGAATCAAGGCAGGCTCTAGTGAGGCCTGTAAGCATTTCCTCTCACAAAACTCGGCAGTTTTACCCAAAGAACTCTGCTTTAGTACCAGGTGTATCACAAGCAGCGTTTCTCAATCAGTGCACACAATGGGCATTTCCCGAATGAACTTGTTCTATACGCAGGGTGTGCCGTATGGAGCGAACTGCCACACCCATGGCAGGCTCTACTGTGGTCCCTAAGGCTTTCCTCTCTGAAAACACGGCAATTTTACCCAAAGAACTCTGCCTTAATTGCAGGTGGCATACAAGCTGCATTTCTCCCACACTGTACACAAAGGGCCCTTCCCTGAATGAACTTCTATATGCAGGGTGTCCCGCGTGCAGCGAACTGCCTCAAGCAAGGCAGACTCTAGTGAGGACTGTAAGCATTTCCTCTGCCAGAACACGCAGTTTTACCCGAAGATCTCTGCTTTAGTTGCAGGTGGAAGACAAGCAGCTTTTCTCCCACAGTGTACCCAAAGGGCCTTTGCCCGAAAGAACTTCTATGCTCAAGGTGTCCCGCCTGGAGTGAAATGCCTAAAGCAAGGCAGGCTCTAGTGAGGCCTCTAAGCAGTTCCTCTCCCAAAACACGGCACTTTTACCCAAAGAACTCTGCTTTAGTTGCAGGTGGAACACAAGCAGCATTTCTGCCACTGTGTACTCTTTGGGCTCTTCCACGAATGAACTTCTATATGCAGGGTTTCCCACGTGGAGCGAACTGCCTCAACCAAGGCAGGCTGTAGTGAGGACTGTAAGCATTTCCTCTCCCCAAACGCGCAGTTTTAACAGAAGAACTCTGCTTTAGTTGCAGGTGGAACACAAGCAAGTTTTCTCCCAGAGTGTACACAATGGTCCTTTCCCCAAGTGAACTTCTCTATGCAGGGTGTCCTGCGTGGAGTGAACTACCTCCAGCAAGGCAGACTCTACTTATGCCTCTAAGCGTTTCCTCTCCCAAAACACGCAGTTTTATCCGAAGAACTCTGCTTTAGTTGCTGGTGGAACACAAGCAGCTTTTCTCCCACAGTGTACACAGTGGCATTTGCCTGAAAGAACTTCTATACTCAAGGTGAACTACGTGGAGTGAAATGCCTAAACCAAGGCATGCTCTAGTGAGGCCTCTAAGAATTTCCTCTCCCAAAACACCGCAGTTTTACCCAAAGAACTCTGCTTTAGTTCCACGTGTCACACAAGCAGCATTTCTCCATCAGTGCACACAATGGGCACTTCCCCGAAAGAACTTGCTCTATACGCAGGGTGTCCCGCGTGGAGCGAACAGTGTCAACCATGGCAGGCTCTACTGTGGTCTCTAAGGATTTCCTCTCTGAAAACACGGCACTTTTACCCAAAGAACTCTGCTTTAGTTGCAGGTGGAACACAAGCAGCATTTCTGCCACTGTGTACTCTTTGGGCTCTTCCACGAATGAACTTCTATATGCAGGGTTTCCCACGTGGAGCGAACTGCCTCAACCAAGGCAGGCTGTAGTGAGGACTGTAAGCATTTCCTCTCCCAAAACGCGCAGTTTTAACAGAAGAACTCTGCTTTAGTTGCAGGTGGAACACAAGCAAGTTTTCTCCCAGAGTGTACACAATGGTCCTTTCCCCAAGTGAACTTCTAAATGCAGGGTGTCCTGCGTGGAGTGATCTACCTCCAGCAAGGCAGACTCTACTTATGCCTCTAAGCGTTTCCTCTCCCAAAACACGCAGTTTTCCCCGAAGAACTCTGCTTTAGTTGCCGGTGGAACACAAGCAGCTTTTCTCTCACAGTGTACCCAAAGGGCCTTTGCCCGAAAGAACTTCTATGCTCAAGGTGGCCCGCATGCAGTGAAATGCCAAAACCAAGGCAGGCTCTAGAGAGGGCTCTAAGCATCTCCTCTCCCAAAACACGGCAGTTTTACCCAAAGAACTCTGCTTTAGTTCCAGGTGGAACA
Organism: Mesoplodon bidens; assembly: GCF_964165515.1. Classification (NCBI taxonomy): domain Eukaryota; kingdom Metazoa; phylum Chordata; class Mammalia; order Artiodactyla; family Ziphiidae; genus Mesoplodon; species Mesoplodon bidens. The sequence continues at coordinate 18,678 of NW_027671150.1, forward strand.
CAAGCAGCATTTCTGCCACTGTGTACTCCTTGGGCTCTTCCACGAATGAACTTCTATATGCAGGGTTTCCCTCGTGGAGAGAACTGCCTCAACCACGGCAGGCTGTACTGAGTACTCTAAGCATTTCCTCTCCCAAAATATGCAGTTTGAACGGAAGAACTCTACTTTAGTTGCAGGTGGAACACAAGCAGGTTTTCTCCCAGAGTGTACACAATGGTCCTTTCCCCAAATGAATTTCTATACGCAGGGTGTCCCGCGTGGAGTGAACTACCTCAACCAAGGCAGGCTCTACTTATGCCTCTAAGAGTTTCCTCTCCCAGAACACGCAGTTTTACCCGAAGATCTCTGCTTTAGTTTCAGGTGGAACACAAGCATCTTTTCTCCCACAGTGTACCCAAAGGGCCTTTGCCCGAAAGAACTTCCTTGCTCAAGGTGTCCCGCGTGGAGTGAAATGCCTAAACCAAGGCAGGCTCTAGTGAGGCCTCTAAGCATTTCCTCTCCCAAAACACGGCACTTTTACCCAAAGAACTCTGCTTTAGTTGCAGGTGGAACACAAGCAGCCTTTCTGCCACTGTGTACTTTTTGGGCTCTTCCACGAATGAACTTCTATATGCAGGGTTTCCCACGTGGAGCGAACTGCCTCAACCAAGGCAGGCTGTAGTGAGGACTGTAAGCATTTCCTCTCCCAAAACGCTCAGTTTTAACAGAAGAACTCTGCTTTAGTTGCAGGTGGAACACAAGCAAGTTTTCTCCCAGAGTGTACACAATGGTCCTTTCCCCAAGTGAACTTCTCTATGCAGGGTGTCCTGCGTGGAGTAAACTACCTCCAGCAAGGAGACTCTACTTATGCCTCTAAGCGTTTCCTCTCCCAAAACACGCAGTTTTGCCCGAAGAACTCTGCTTTAGTTGCCGGTGGAACACAAGCAGCATTTCTGCCACTTTGTACTCCTTGGGCTCTTCCACGAATGAACATCTATATGCAGGGTTTCTCTCGTGGAGGGAACTGCCTCAACCAAGGCCGGCTGTACTGAGTACTGTAAGCATTTCCTCTCCCAAAATATGCAGTTTGAACGGAAGAACTCTGCTTTGGTTGCAGGTGGAACACAAGCAGGTTTTCTCCCAGAGTGTACACAAGGGTCCTTTCCCCAAATGAATTTCTATACGCAGGGTGTCCCGCGTGGAGTGAACTACCTCAACCAAGGCTGGCTCTACTTATACCTCTAAGCGATTCCTCTCCCAAAACACACAGTTTTATCCGAAGAACTCTGCTTTAGTTGCAGGTGGAACACAAGCAGCTTTTCTCCCACAAGTGTACACGGTGGCCTTTGCCTGAAAGAACTTCTATACTCAAGGTGTACCACGTGGAGTGAAATGCCTAAACCAAGGCAGGCTCTAGTGAGGCCTCTAAACATTTCCTCTCTCAAAACACGGCATTTTTACCCAAAGAACTCTGCTTTAGTTGCTGGTGGAACACAAGCAGCATTTCTGCCACTGTGTACTCTTTGGGCTCTTCCACGAATGAACCTCTATATGCAGGGTTTCCCACGTGGAGAGAACTGCCTTTACCAAGGCAGGCTGTAGTGAGGACTGTAAGCATTTCCTCTCCCAAAACACGCAGTTTTAACGGAAGAGCTCTGCTTTAGTTGCAGGTGGAACACAAGCACCTTTTATCCCTGGGTGTACACAATGCTCCTTTCCCCAAATGAAACTCTATACGCAGGGTGTCCCGCGTGGAGTGAGCTACCTCAATCAAGGCAGGCTCTTCTTATGCCTCTAAGAGTTTCCTCTCCCAAAACATGCAGTTTTGCCCGAAGAACTCTGCTTTAGTTGACGGTGGAACACAAGCAGCTTTTCTCTCACAGTGTACCCAAAGGGCCTTTGCCGGAAAGAACTTCTATGCTCAAGGTGGCCCGCATGCAGTAAAATGCCTAAACCAAGGCAGGCTCTAGAGAGGGCTCTAAGGGTTTCCTCTCCAAAAACATGGCATTTATACCCAAAGAACTCTGCTTTAGTTGCAGGTGGAACACAAGCAGCATTTCTGCCACTGTGTACTCTTTGGGCTCTTCCACGAATGAACTTCTATATGCAGGGTTTCCCTCGTGGAGCGAACTGCCTCAACCAAGGCAGGCTGTACTGAGTACTGTAAGCATTTCCTCTCCCAAAATATGCAGTTTGAATGGAAGAACTCTGCTTTAGTTGCAGGCGGAACACAAGCAGGATTTCTCGCAGAGTGTACACAATGGTCTTTTCCCCAAATGAATTTCTATACGCAGGGTGTCCCGCGTGGAGTGAACTACCTCAACCAAGGCAGGCTCTACTTATGCCTCTAAGCGTTTCCTCTCCCAAAACACGCAGTTTTACCCAAAGAACTCTGCCTTAATTGCAGGTGGAACACAAGCTGCATTTCTCCCACACTGTACACAAACGGCCCTTCCCTGAATGAACTTCTATATGCAGGGTATCCCGCGTGCAGCGAACTGCCTCAAGCAAGGCAGACTCTAGTAAGGACTGTAAGCATTTCCTCTGCCAGAACACGCAGTTTTACCCGAAGATCTCTGCTTTAGTTGCAGGTGGAAGACAAGCAGCTTTTCTCCCACAGTGTACCCAAAGGGCCTTTGCCCGAAAGAACTTCTATGCTCAAGGTGTCCCGCATGGAGTGAAATGCCTAAACCAAGGCAGGCTCTAGTAGGCCTCTAAGCATTTCCTCTCCCAAAACACGGCAGTTTTACCCAAAGAACTCTGCTTTAGTTGCAGGTGGAACACAAGCAGCATTTCTGCCACTGTGTACTCTTTGGGCTCTTCCACGAATGAACTTCTCTATGCAGGGTTTCCCACGTGGAGCGAACTGCCTCAACCAAGGCAGGCTGTAGTGAGGACTGTAAGCATTTCCTCTCCCAAAACGCGCAGTTTTAACAGAAGAACTCTGCTTTAGTTGCAGGTGGAACACAAGCAGCTTTTCTCCCACAGTGTACACAGTGGCATTTGCCTGAAAGAACTTCTATACTCAAGGTGAACTACGTGGAGTGAAATGCCTAAACCAAGGCATGCTCTAGTGAGGCCTCTAAGAATTTCCTCTCCCAAAACACCGCAGTTTTACCTAAAGAACTCTGCTTTAGTTCCACGTGTCACACAAGCAGCATTTCTCCATCAGTGCACACAATGGGCACTTCCCCGAAAGAACTTGCTCTATACGCAGGGTGTCCCGCGTGGAGCGAACAGTGTCAACCAAGGCAGGCTGTACTGAGTACTGTAAGCATTTCCTCTCCCAAAATATGCAGTTTGAACGGAAGAACTCTACTTTAGTTGCAGGTGGAACACAAGCAGGTTTTCACCCAGAGTGTACACAATGGTCCTTTCCCCAAATGAATTTCTATACGCAGGGTGTCCCGCGTGGAGTGAACTACCTCAACCAAGGCAGGCTCTACTTATGCCTCTAAGAGTTTCCTCTCCCAAAACACGCAGTTTTACCCAAAGAACTCTGCCTTAATTGCAGGTGGAACACAAGCTGCATTTCTCCCACCCTGTACACAAAGGTCCCTTCCCTGAAAGAACTTCTATATGCAGGGTGTCCCGCGTGCAGCGAACTGCCTCAAGCAAGGCAGGCTCTAGTAAGCACTGTAAGCATTTCCTCTCCCAAAACACGCAGTTTTACCCGAAGAACTCTGCTTTAGTTGCCGGTGGAACACAAGCAGCTTTTCTCCCACAGTGTACCCAAAGGGCCTTTGACCGAAAGAACCCCTATGCTCAAGGTGTCCTGCGTGGAGTCAAATGCCTGAATCAACGCAGGCTCTAGTGAGGCCTGTAAGCATTTCCTCTCCCAAAACTCGGCAGTTTTACCCAAAGACTCTGCTTTAGTACCAGGTGTATCACAAGTAGCGTTTCTCAATCAGTGCACACAATGGGCATTTCCCGAATGAACTTGTTCTATACGCAGGGTGTGCCGTGTGGAGCGAACTGCCTCACCCATGGCAGGCTCTACTTTGGTCCCTAAGGCTTTCCTCTCTGAAAACACGGCACTTTTACCCAAAGAACTCTGCCTTAATTGCAGGTGGCATACAAGCTGCATTTCTCCCACACTGTACACAAAGGGCCCTTCCTTGAATGAACTTCTATATGCAGGGTGTCCCGCGTGCAGCGAACTGCCTCAAGCAAGGCAGACTCTAGTGAGGACTGTAAGCATTTCCTCTGCCATAACTCGCAGTTTTACCCGAAGATCTCTGCTTTAGTTGCAGGTGGAACACAAGCAGCTTTTCACCCACAGTGTACCCAAAGGGCCTTTGCCCGAAAGAACTTCCTTGCTCAAGGTGTCCCGCGTGGAGTGAAATGCCTAAACCAAGGCAGGCTCTAGTGAAGCCTCTAAGAATTTCCTCTCCCAAAACACGGCACTTTTACCCAAAGAACTCTGCTTTAGTTGCAGGTGGAACACAAGCAGGCTTTCTGCCACTGTGTACTTTTTGGGCTCTTCCACGAATGAACATCTATATGCAGGGTTTCCCACGTGGGGCGAACTGCCTCAACCAAGGCAGGCTGTAGTGAGGACTGTAAGCATTTCCTCACCCAAAACGCTCAGTTTTAACAGAAGAACTCTGCTTTAGTTCCAGGTGGAACACAAGCAGCATTTCTGCCACTGTGTACTCCATGGGCTCTTCCACGAATGAACTTCTATAAGCAGGGTTTCCCTCGTGGAGCGAACTGCCTCAACCAAGGCAGGCTGTACTGTGTACTGTAAGCATTTCCTCTCCCAAAATATGCAGTTTTAACGGAAGAACTCTTCCTTAATTGCAGGTGGAACACAAGCTGCATTTCTCCCACACTGTACACAAAGGGCCCTTCCCTGAATGAACTTCTATATGCAGGGTGCCCGCGTGCAGCGAACTGCCTCAAGCAAGGCAGACTCTAGTAAGGACTGTAAGCATTTCCTCTGCCAGAACACGCAGTTTTACCCGAAGATCTCTGCTTTAGTTGCAGGTGGAAGACAAGCAGCTTTTCTCTCACAGTGTACCCAAAGGGCCTTTGCCCGAAAGAACTTCTATGCTCAAGGTGTCCCGCCTGGAGTGAAATGCCTAAAGCAAGGCAGGCTCTAGTGAGGCCTCTAAGCAGTTCCTCTCCCAAAACACGGCACTTTTACCCAAAGAACTCTGCTTTAGTTGCAGGTGGAACACAAGCAGCCTTTCCGCCACTGTGTACTCTTTGGGCTCTTCCACGAATGAACTTCTATATGCACGGTTTCCCACGTGGAGCGAACTGCCTCAACCAAGGCAGGCTGTAGTGAGGACTGTAAGCATTTCCTCTCCCAAAACGCGCAGTTTTAACAGAAGAACTCTGCTTTAGTTGCAGGAGGAACACAAGCAAGTTTTCTCCCAGAGTGTACACAATGGTCCTTTCCCCAAGTGAACTTCTATACGCAGGGTGTCCCGCGTGGAGTGAACTACCTCAACCAAGGCAGGCTCTACTTATGCCTCTAAGAGTTTCCTCTCCCAAAACACGCAGTTTTACCCAAAGAACTCTGCCTTAACTGCAGGTGGAACACAAGCTGCATTTCTCCCACACTGTACACAAAGGGACCTTCCCTGAAAGAACTTCTATATGCAGGGTGTCCCGCGTGCAGCGAACTGCCTCAAGCAAGGCAGGCTCTAGTAAGCACTGTAAGCATTTCCTCTCCCAAAACACGCAGTTTTACCCGAAGAACTCTGCTTTAGTTGCCGGTGGAACACAAGCAGCTTTTCTCCCACAGTGTACCCAAAGGCCTTTGACCGAAAGAACCCCTATGCTCCAGGTGTCCAGCGTGGAGTGAAATGCCTGAATCAAGGCAGGCTCTAGTGAGGCCTGTAAGCATTTCCTCTCACAAAACTCGGCAGTTTTACCCAAAGAACTCTGCTTTAGTACCAGGTGTATCACAAGCAGCGTTTCTCAATCAGTGCACACAATGGGCATTTCCCGAATGAACTTGTTCTATACGCAGGGTGTGCCGTATGGAGCGAACTGCCACACCCATGGCAGGCTCTACTGTGGTCCCTAAGGCTTTCCTCTCTGAAAACACGGCAATTTTACCCAAAGAACTCTGCCTTAATTGCAGGTGGCATACAAGCTGCATTTCTCCCACACTGTACACAAAGGGCCCTTCCCTGAATGAACTTCTATATGCAGGGTGTCCCGCGTGCAGCGAACTGCCTCAAGCAAGGCAGACTCTAGTGAGGACTGTAAGCATTTCCTCTGCCAGAACACGCAGTTTTACCCGAAGATCTCTGCTTTAGTTGCAGGTGGAAGACAAGCAGCTTTTCTCCCACAGTGTACCCAAAGGGCCTTTGCCCGAAAGAACTTCTATGCTCAAGGTGTCCCGCCTGGAGTGAAATGCCTAAAGCAAGGCAGGCTCTAGTGAGGCCTCTAAGCAGTTCCTCTCCCAAAACACGGCACTTTTACCCAAAGAACTCTGCTTTAGTTGCAGGTGGAACACAAGCAGCATTTCTGCCACTGTGTACTCTTTGGGCTCTTCCACGAATGAACTTCTATATGCAGGGTTTCCCACGTGGAGCGAACTGCCTCAACCAAGGCAGGCTGTAGTGAGGACTGTAAGCATTTCCTCTCCCCAAACGCGCAGTTTTAACAGAAGAACTCTGCTTTAGTTGCAGGTGGAACACAAGCAAGTTTTCTCCCAGAGTGTACACAATGGTCCTTTCCCCAAGTGAACTTCTCTATGCAGGGTGTCCTGCGTGGAGTGAACTACCTCCAGCAAGGCAGACTCTACTTATGCCTCTAAGCGTTTCCTCTCCCAAAACACGCAGTTTTATCCGAAGAACTCTGCTTTAGTTGCTGGTGGAACACAAGCAGCTTTTCTCCCACAGTGTACACAGTGGCATTTGCCTGAAAGAACTTCTATACTCAAGGTGAACTACGTGGAGTGAAATACCTAAACCAAGGCATGCTCTAGTGAGGCCTCTAAGAATTTCCTCTCCCAAAACACCGCAGTTTTACCCAAAGAACTCTGCTTTAGTTCCACGTGTCACACAAGCAGCATTTCTCCATCAGTGCACACAATGGGCACTTCCCCGAAAGAACTTGCTCTATACGCAGGGTGTCCCGCGTGGAGCGAACAGTGTCAACCATGGCAGGCTCTACTGTGGTCTCTAAGGATTTCCTCTCTGAAAACACGGCACTTTTACCCAAAGAACTCTGCTTTAGTTGCAGGTGGAACACAAGCAGCATTTCTGCCACTGTGTACTCTTTGGGCTCTTCCACGAATGAACTTCTATATGCAGGGTTTCCCACGTGGAGCGAACTGCCTCAACCAAGGCAGGCTGTAGTGAGGACTGTAAGCATTTCCTCTCCCAAAACGCGCAGTTTTAACAGAAGAACTCTGCTTTAGTTGCAGGTGGAACACAAGCAAGTTTTCTCCCAGAGTGTACACAATGGTCCTTTCCCCAAGTGAACTTCTAAATGCAGGGTGTCCTGCGTGGAGTGATCTACCTCCAGCAAGGCAGACTCTACTTATGCCTCTAAGCGTTTCCTCTCCCAAAACACGCAGTTTTCCCCGAAGAACTCTGCTTTAGTTGCCGGTGGAACACAAGCAGCTTTTCTCTCACAGTGTACCCAAAGGGCCTTTGCCCGAAAGAACTTCTATGCTCAAGGTGGCCCGCATGCAGTGAAATGCCAAAACCAAGGCAGGCTCTAGAGAGGGCTCTAAGCATCTCCTCTCCCAAAACACGGCAGTTTTACCCAAAGAACTCTGCTTTAGTTCCAGGTGGAACACAAGCAGCATTTCTGCCACTGTGTACTCCTTGGGCTCTTCCACGAATGAACTTCTATATGCAGGGTTTCCCTCGTGGAGAGAACTGCCTCAACCACGGCAGGCTGTACTGAGTACTCTAAGCATTTCCTCTCCCAAAATATGCAGTTTGAACGGAAGAACTCTACTTTAGTTGCAGGTGGAACACAAGCAGGTTTTCTCCCAGAGTGTACACAATGGTCCTTTCCCCAAATGAATTTCTATACGCAGGGTGTCCCGCGTGGAGTGAACTACCTCAACCAAGGCAGGCTCTACTTATGCCTCTAAGAGTTTCCTCTCCCAGAACACGCAGTTTTACCCGAAGATCTCTGCTTTAGTTTCAGGTGGAACACAAGCATCTTTTCTCCCACAGTGTACCCAAAGGGCCTTTGCCCGAAAGAACTTCCTTGCTCAAGGTGTCCCGCGTGGAGTGAAATGCCTAAACCAAGGCAGGCTCTAGTGAGGCCTCTAAGCATTTCCTCTCCCAAAACACGGCACTTTTACCCAAAGAACTCTGCTTTAGTTGCAGGTGGAACACAAGCAGCCTTTCTGCCACTGTGTACTTTTTGGGCTCTTCCACGAATGAACTTCTATATGCAGGGTTTCCCACGTGGAGCGAACTGCCTCAACCAAGGCAGGCTGTAGTGAGGACTGTAAGCATTTCCTCTCCCAAAACGCTCAGTTTTAACAGAAGAACTCTGCTTTAGTTGCAGGTGGAACACAAGCAAGTTTTCTCCCAGAGTGTACACAATGGTCCTTTCCCCAAGTGAACTTCTCTATGCAGGGTGTCCTGCGTGGAGTAAACTACCTCCAGCAAGGAGACTCTACTTATGCCTCTAAGCGTTTCCTCTCCCAAAACACGCAGTTTTGCCCGAAGAACTCTGCTTTAGTTGCCGGTGGAACACAAGCAGCATTTCTGCCACTTTGTACTCCTTGGGCTCTTCCACGAATGAACATCTATATGCAGGGTTTCTCTCGTGGAGGGAACTGCCTCAACCAAGGCCGGCTGTACTGAGTACTGTAAGCATTTCCTCTCCCAAAATATGCAGTTTGAACGGAAGAACTCTGCTTTGGTTGCAGGTGGAACACAAGCAGGTTTTCTCCCAGAGTGTACACAAGGGTCCTTTCCCCAAATGAATTTCTATACGCAGGGTGTCCCGCGTGGAGTGAACTACCTCAACCAAGGCTGGCTCTACTTATACCTCTAAGCGATTCCTCTCCCAAAACACACAGTTTTATCCGAAGAACTCTGCTTTAGTTGCAGGTGGAACACAAGCAGCTTTTCTCCCACAAGTGTACACGGTGGCCTTTGCCTGAAAGAACTTCTATACTCAAGGTGTACCACGTGGAGTGAAATGCCTAAACCAAGGCAGGCTCTAGTGAGGCCTCTAAACATTTCCTCTCTCAAAACACGGCATTTTTACCCAAAGAACTCTGCTTTAGTTGCTGGTGGAACACAAGCAGCATTTCTGCCACTGTGTACTCTTTGGGCTCTTCCACGAATGAACCTCTATATGCAGGGTTTCCCACGTGGAGAGAACTGCCTTTACCAAGGCAGGCTGTAGTGAGGACTGTAAGCATTTCCTCTCCCAAAATATGCAGTTTGAACGGAAGAACTGTACTTTAGTTGCAGGTGGAACACAAGCAGGTTTTCACCCAGAGTGTACACAATGGTCCTTTCCCCAAATGAATTTCTATACGCAGGGTGTCCCGCGTGGAGTGAACTACCTCAACCAAGGCAGGCTCTACTTATGCCTCTAAGAGTTTCCTCTCCCAAAACACGCAGTTTTACCCAAAGAACTCTGCCTTAATTGCAGGTGGAACACAAGCTGCATTTCTCCCACCCTGTACACAAAGGGCCCTTCCCTGAAAGAACTTCTATATGCAGGGTGTCCCGCGTGCAGCGAACTGCCTCAAGCAAGGCAGGCTCTAGTAAGCACTGTAAGCATTTCCTCTCCCAAAACACGCAGTTTTACCCGAAGAACTCTGCTTTAGTTGCCGGTGGAACACAAGCAGCTTTTCTCCCACAGTGTACCCAAAGGGCCTTTGACCGAAAGAACCCCTATGCTCAAGGTGTCCTGCGTGGAGTCAAATGCCTGAATCAACGCAGGCTCTAGTGAGGCCTGTAAGCATTTCCTCTCCCAAAACTCGGCAGTTTTACCCAAAGACTCTGCTTTAGTACCAGGTGTATCACAAGCAGCGTTTCTCAATCAGTGCACACAATGGGCATTTCCCGAATGAACTTGTTCTATACGCAGGGTGTGCCGTGTGGAGCGAACTGCCTCACCCATGGCAGGCTCTACTGTGGTCCCTAAGGCTTTCCTCTCTGAAAACACGGCACTTTTACCCAAAGAACTCTGCCTTAATTGCAGGTGGCATACAAGCTGCATTTCTCCCACACTGTACACAAAGGGCCCTTCCTTGAATGAACTTCTATATGCAGGGTGTCCCGCGTGCAGCGAACTGCCTCAAGCAAGGCAGACTCTAGTGAGGACTGTAAGCATTTCCTCTGCCAGAACTCGCAGTTTTACCCGAAGATCTCTGCTTTAGTTGCAGGTGGAACACAAGCAGCTTTTCACCCACAGTGTACCCAAAGGGCCTTTGCCCGAAAGAACTTCCTTGCTCAAGGTGTCCCGCGTGGAGTGAAATGCCTAAACCAAGGCAGGCTCTAGTGAAGCCTCTAAGAATTTCCTCTCCCAAAACACGGCACTTTTACCCAAAGAACTCTGCTTTAGTTGCAGGTGGAACACAAGCAGGCTTTCTGCCACTGTGTACTTTTTGGGCTCTTCCACGAATGAACATCTATATGCAGGGTTTCCCACGTGGAGCGAACTGCCTCAACCAAGGCAGGCTGTAGTGAGGACTGTAAGCATTTCCTCACCCAAAACGCTCAGTTTTAACAGAAGAACTCTGCTTTAGTTCCAGGTGGAACACAAGCAGCATTTCTGCCACTGTGTACTCCATGGGCTCTTCCACGAATGAACTTCTATATGCAGGGTTTCCCTCGTGGAGCGAACTGCCTCAACCAAGGCAGGCTGTACTGTGTACTGTAAGCATTTCCTCTCCCAAAATATGCAGTTTTAACGGAAGAACTCTGCCTTAATTGCAGGTGGAACACAAGCTGCATTTCTCCCACACTGTACACAAAGGGCCCTTCCCTGAATGAACTTCTATATGCAGGGTGCCCGCGTGCAGCGAACTGCCTCAAGCAAGGCAGACTCTAGTAAGGACTGTAAGCATTTCCTCTCCCAGAACACGCAGTTTTACCCGAAGATCTCTGCTTTAGTTGCAGGTGTAAGACAAGCTGCTTTTCTCCCACAGTGTACCCAAAGGGCCTTTGCCCGAAAGAACTTCTATGCTCAAGGTGTCCCGCGTGGAGTGAAATGCCTAAACCAAGGCAGGCTCTAGTGAGGCCTCTAAGCATTTCCTCTCCCAAAACACGGCACTTTTACCCAAAGAACTCTGCTTTAGTTGCAGGTGGAACACAAGCAGCCTTTCCGCCACTGTGTACTCTTTGGGCTCTTCCACGAATGAACATCTATATGCACGGTTTCCCACGTGGAGCAAACTGCCTCAACCAAGGCAGGCTGTAGTGAGGACTGTAAGCATTTCCTCTCCCAAAACGCGCAGTTTTAACAGAAGAACTCTGCTTTAGTTGCAGGTGGAACACAAGCAAGTTTTCTCCCAGAGTGTACACAATGGTCCTTTCCCCAAGTGAACTTCTAAATGCAGGGTGTCCTGCGTGGAGTGAACTACCTCCAGCAAGGCAGACTCTACTTATGCCTCTAAGCGTTTCCTCTCCCAAAACACGCAGTTTTCCCTGAAGAACTCTGCTTTAGTTGCCGGTGGAACACAAGCAGCTTTTCTCTCACAGTGTACCCAAAGGGCCTTTGCCCGAAAGAACTTCTATGCTCAAGGTGACCCGCATGCAGTGAAATGCCAAAACCAAGGCAGGCTCTAGAGAGGGCTCTAAGCATCTCCTCTCCCAAAACACGGCAGTTTTACCCAAGGAACTCTTCTTTAGTTCCAGGTGGAACACAAGCAGCATTTCTGCCACTGTGTACTCCTTGGGCTCTTCCACGAATGAACTTCTATATGCAGGGTTTCCCTCGTGGAGCGAACTGCCTCTACCACGGCAGGCTGTACTGAGTACTCTAAGCATTTCCTCTCCCAAAATATGCAGTTTGAACGGAAGAACTCTGCTTTAGTTGCAGGTGGAACACAAGCAGGTTTTCACCCAGAGTGTACACAATGGTCCTTTCCCCAAATGAAATTCTATACGCAGGGTGTCCCGCGTGGAGTGAACTACCTCAACCAAGGCAGGCTGTACTTATGCCTCTAAGAGTTTCCTCTCCCAAAACACGCAGTTTTACCCAAAGAACTCTGCCTTAATTGCAGGTGGAACACAAGCTGCATTTCTCCCACACTGTACACAAAGGGCTCTTCCCTGATATAACTTCTATATGCAGGGTGTCCCGCGTGCAGCCAACTGCCTCAAGCAAGGCAGGCTGTAGTGAGGACTGTAAGCATTTCCTCTCCCAAAACACGCAGTTTTACCCGAAGAACTCTGCTTTAGTTGCAGGTGGAACACAAGCAAGTTTTCTCCCAGAGTGTACACAATGGTCCTTTCCCCAAGTGAACTTCTATATGCAGGGTGTCCTGCGTGGAGTAAACTACCTCCAGCAAGGAGACTCTACTTATGCCTCTAAGCGTTTCCTCTCCCAAAACACGCAGTTTTGCCCGAAGAACTCTGCTTTAGTTGCCGGTGGAACACAAGCAGCATTTTTGCCACTTTGTACTCCTTGGGCTCTTCCACGAATGAACTTCTATATGCAGGGTTTCTCTCGTGGAGTGAACTGCCTCAATCAAGGCAGGCTGTACTGAGTACTGTAAGCATTTCCTCTCCCAAAATATGCAGTTTGAACGGAAGAACTCTGCTTTGGTTGCAGGTGGAACACAAGCAGGTTTTCTCCCAGAGTGTACACAAGGGTCCTTTCCCCAGATGAATTTCTATACGCAGGGTGTCCCGCGTGGAGTGAACTACCTCAACCAAGGCAGGCTCTACTTATACCTCTAAGCGTTTCCTCTCCCAAAACACACAGTTTTATCCGAAGAACTCTACTTTAGTTGCAGGTGGAACACAAGCAGCTTTTCTCCCACAAGTGTACACAGTGGCCTTTGCCTGAAAGAACTTCTATACTCAAGGTGTACCACGTGGAGTGAAATGCCTAAACCAACGCAGGCTCTAGTGAGGCCTCTAAACATTTCCTCTCCCAAAACACGGCACTTTTACCCAAAGAACTCTGCTTCAGTTGCAGGTGGAACACAAGCAGCATTTCTGCCACTGTGTACTCTTTGGGCTCTTCCACGAATGAACCTCTATATGCAGGGTTTCACACGTGGAGAGAACTGCCTTTACCAAGGCAGGCTGTAGTAAGGACTGTAAGCATTTCCTCTCCCAAAACACGCAGTTTTAATGGAAGAGCTCTGCTTTAGTTGCAGTTGGAACACAAGCACCTTTTATCCCTGGGTGTACACAATGCTCCTTTCCCCAAATGAAACTCTATACGCAGGGTGTCCCGCGTGGAGTGAACTACCTCAATCAAAGCAGGCTCTTCTTATGCCTCTAAGAGTTTCCTCTCCCAAAACATGCAGTTTTGCCCGAAGAACTCTGCTTTAGTTGACGGTGGAACACAAGCAGCTTTTCTCTCACAGTGTACGCAAAGGGCCTTTGCCGGAAAGAAATTCTATGCTCAAGGTGGCCCGCATGCAGTAAAATGCCTAATTCAAGGCAGGCTCTAGAGAGGGCTCTAAGCATTTCCTCTCCCAAAACATGGCATTTATACCCAAAGAACTCTGCTTTAGTTGCAGGTGGAACACAAGCAGCATTTCTGCCACTGTGTACTCCTTGGGCTCTTCCACGAATGAACTTCTATATGCAGGGTTTCCCTCGAGGAGCGAACTGCCTCAACCAAGGCAGGCTGTACTGAGTACTGTAAGCATTTCCTCTCCCAAAATATGCAGTTTGAACGGAAGAACTCTGCTTTAGTTGCAGGCGGAACACAAGCAGGTTTTCTCCCAGAGTGTACACAATGGTCCTTTCCCCAAATGAATTACTATATGCAGGGTGTTCCGCGTGGAGTGAACTACCTCAACCAAGACAGGCTCTACTTATGCCTCTAAGAGTTTCCTCTCCCAAAACACACAGTTTTACCCAAAGAACTCTGCCTTAATTGCAGGTGGAACACAAGCTGCATTTCTCCCACACTGTACACAAAGGGCCCTTCCCTGAATGAACTTCTATATGCAGGGTGTCCCGCGTGCAGCGAACTGCCTCAAGCAAGGCAGACTCTAGTAAGGACTGTAAGCATTTCCTCTGCCAGAACACGCAGTTTTACCCGAAGATCTCTGCTTTAGTTGCAGGTGGAAGACAAGCAGCTTTTCTCCCACAGTGTACCCAAAGGGCCTTTGACCGAAAGAACTTCTCTGCTCAAGGTGTCCCGCGTGGAGTGAAATGCCTAAACCAAGGCAGGCTCTAGTGAGGCCTCTAAGCATTTCCTATCCCAAAACACGGCAGTTTTACCTAAAGAACTCTGCTTTAGTTGCAGGTGGAACACAAGCAGCCTTTCTGCCACTGTGTACTCTTTGGGCTCTTCCATGAATGAACTTCTATATGCAGGGTTTCCCACGTGGAGATAACTGGCTCAACCAAGGCAGGCTGTAGTGAGGACTGTAAGCATTTCCTCTCCCAAAACGCGCAGTTTTAACAGAAGAACTCTGCTTTAGTTGCAGGTGGAACACAAGCAAGTTTTCTCCCAGAGTGTACACAATGGTCCTTTCCCCAAGTGAACTTCTAAATGCAGGGTGTCCTGCGTGGAGTGAACTACCTCCAGCAAGGCAGACTCTACTTATGCCTCTAAGCGTTTCCTCTCCCAAAACACGCAGTTTTCCCCGAAGAACTCTGCTTTAGTTGCCGGTGGAACACAAGCAGCTTTTCTCTCACAGTGTACCCAAAGGGCCTTTGCCCGAAAGAACTTCTATGCTCAAGGTGGCCCACATGCAGTGAAATGCCAAAACCAAGGCAGGCTCTAGAGAGGGCTCTAAGCATCTCCTCTCCCAAAACACGGCAGTTTTACCCAAAGAACTCTGCTTTAGTTCCAGGTGGAACACAAGCAGCATTTCTGCCACTGTGTGCTCCTTGGGCTCTTCCACGAATGAACTTCTATATGCAGGGTTTCCCTCGTGGAGCGAACTGCCTCAACCAAGGCAGGCTGTACTGAGTACTGTAAGCATTTCCTCTCCCAAAATATGCAGTTTGAACGGAAGAACTCTACTTTAGTTGCAGGTGGAACACAAGCAGGTTTTCTCGCAGAGTGTACACAATGGTCCTTTCCCCAAATGAATTTCTATACGCAAGGTGTCCCGCGTGGAGTGAACTACCTCAACCAAGGCAGGCTCTACTTATGCCTCTAAGAGTTTCCTCTCCCAAAACACGCAGTTTTACCCAAAGAACTCTGCCTTAATTGCAGGTGGAACACAAGCTGCATTTCTCCCACCCTGTACACAAAGGGCCCTTCCCTGAAAGAACTTCTATATGCAGGGTGTCCCGCGTGCAGCGAACTGCCTCAAGCAAGGCAGGCTCTAGTAAGCACTGTAAGCATTTCCTCTCCCAAAACACGCAGTTTTACCCGAAGAACTCTGCTTTAGTTGCCGGTGGAACACAAGCAGCTTTTCTCCCACAGTGTACCCAAAGGGCCTTTGACCGAAAGAACCCCTATGCTCAACGTGTCCCGCGTGGAGTGAAAGGCCTGAATCAAGGCAGGCTCTAGTGAGGCCTGTAAGCATTTCCTCTCACAAAACTCGGCAGTTTTACCCAAAGAACTCTGCTTTAGTACCAGGTGTATCACAAGCAGCGTTTCTCAATCAGTGCACACAATGGGCATTTCCCGAATGAACTTGTTCTATACGCAGGGTGTGCCGTGTGGAGCGAACTGCCTCACCCATGGCAGGCTCTACTGTGGTCCCTAAGGCTTTCCTCTCTGAAAACACGGCACTTTTACCCAAAGAACTCTGCCTTAATTGCAGGTGGCATACAAGCTGCATTTCTCCCACACTGTACACAAAGGGCCCTTCCCTGAATGAACTTCTATATGCAGGGTGTCCCGCGTGCAGCGAACTGCCTCAAGCAAGGCAGACTCTAGTGAGGACTGTAAGCATTTCCTCTCCCAGAACACGCAGTTTTACCCGAAGATCTCTGCTTTAGTTGCAGGTGGAACACAAGCAGCTTTTCTCCCACAGTGTACCCAAAGGGCCTTTGCCCGAAAGAACTTCCTTGCTCAAGGTGTCCCGCGTGGAGTGAAATGCCTAAAGCAAGGCAGGCTCTAGTGAGGCCTCTAAGCATTTCCTCTCCCAAAACACGGCACTTTTACCCAAAGAACTCTGCTTTAGTTGCAGGTGGAACACAAGCAGCATTTCTGCCACTGTGTACTTTTTGGGCTCTTCCACGAAAGAACTTCTATATGCAGGGTTTCCCTCGTGGAGCGAACTGCCTCAACCAAGGCAGGCTGTACTGAGTACTGTAAGCATTTCCTCTCCCAAAATATGCAGTTTGAACGGAAGAACTCTGCTTTAGTTGCAGGCGGAACACAAGCAGGTTTTCTCGCAGAGTGTACACAATGGTCCTTTCCCCCAATGAATTTCTATATGCAGGGTGTCCCGCGTGGAGTGAACTACCTCAACCAAGGCAGGCTCTACTTATGCCTCTAAGAGTTTCCTCTCCCAAAACACGCAGTTTTACCCAAAGAACTCTGCCTTAATTGCAGGTGGAACACAAGCTGCATTTCTCCCACACTGTACACAAAGGGCCCTTCCCTGAATGAACTTCTATACGCAGGGTGTCCCGCGTGCAGCGAACTGCCTCAAGCTAGGCAGACACTAGTAAGGACTGTAAGCATTTCCTCTACCAGAACACGCAGTTTTACCCGAAGATCTCTGCTTTAGTTTCAGGTGGAAGACAAGCAGCTTTTCTCCCACAGTGTACCCAAAGGGCCTTTGCCCGAAAGAACTTCTATGCTCAAGGTATCCCGCGTGGAGTGAAATGCCTGAATCAAGGCAGGCTCTAGTGAGGCCTGTAAGCATTTCCTCTCACAAAACTCGGCAGTTTTACCCAAAGAACTCTGCTTTAGTACCAGGTGTATCACAAGCAGCATTTCTCAATCAGTGCACACAATGGGCATTTCCCGAATGAACTTGTTCTATACGCAGGGTGTGCCGTGTGGAGCGAACTGCCTCACCCATGGCAGGCTCTACTGTGTTCCCTAAGGCTTTCCTCTCTGAAAACACGGCACTTTTACCCAAAGAACTCTGCCTTAATTGCAGGTGGCATACAAGCTGCATTTCTCCCACACTGTACACAAAGGGCCCTTCCCTGAATGAACTTTTTATGCAGGGTGTCCCGCGTGCAGCGAACTGCCTCAAGCAAGGCAGACTCTAGTGAGGACTGTAAGCATTTCCTCTGCCAGAACACGCAGTTTTACCCGAAGATCACTGCTTTAGTTGCAGGTGGAACACAAGCAAGCTTTCTCCCAGAGTGTACACAATGGTCCTTTTCCCAATTGAACTTCTATATGAGGGGTGTCCTGCGTGGAGTAAACTACCTCCAGCAAGGAGACTCTACTTATGCCTCTAAGCGTTTCCTCTCCCAAAACACGCAGTTTTGCCCGAAGAACTCTGCTTTAGTTGCCGGTGGAACACAAGCAGCATTTCTGCCACTTTGTACTCCTTGGGCTCTTCCACGAATGAAATTCTATATGCAGGGTTTCTCTCGTGGAGCGAACTGCCTCAACCAAGGCAGGCTGTACTGAGTACTGTAAGCATTTCCTCTCCCAAAATATGCAGTTTGAACGGAAGAACTCTGCTTTGGTTGCAGGTGGAACACAAGCAGGTTTTCTCCCAGAGTGTACACAAGGGTCCTTTCCCCAAATGAATTTCTATACGCAGGGTGTCCCGCGTGGAGTGAACTACCTCAACCAAGGCAGGCTCTACTTATACCTCTAAGCGATTCCTCTCCCAAAACACACAGTTTTATCCGAAGAACTCTACTTTAGTTGCAGGTGGAACACAAGCAGCTTTTCTCCCACAAGTGTACACAGTGGCCTTTGCCTGAAAGAACTTCTATACTCAAGGTGTACCACGTGGAGTGAAATGCCTAAACCAAGGCAGGCTCTAGTGAGGCCTCTAAACATTTCCTCTCTCAAAACACGGCACTTTTACCCAAAGAACTCTGCTTTAGTTGCAGGTGGAACACAAGCAGCATTTCTGCCACTGTGTACTCTTTGGGCTCTTCCACGAATGAACCCCTATATGCAGGGTTTCCCACGTGGAGAGAACTGCCTTTACCAAGGCAGGCTGTAGTAAGGACTGTAAGCATTTCCTCTCCCAAAACACGCAGTTTTAATGGAAGAGCTCTGCTTTAGTTGCAGGTGGAACACAAGCACCTTTTATCCCTGGGTGTACACAATGCTCCTTTCCCCAAATGAAACTCTATACGCAGGGTGTCCCGCGTGGAGTGAGCTACCTCAATCAAGGCAGGCTCTTCTTATGCCTCTAAGAGTTTCCTCTCCCAAACATGCAGTTTTGCCCGAAGAACTCTGCTTTAGTTGACGGTGGAACACAAGCAGCTTTTCTCTCACAGTGTACCCAAAGGGCCTTTGCCGGAAAGAACTATGCTCAAGGTGGCCCGCATGCAGTTAAATGCCTAAACCAAGGCAGGCTCTAGAGAGGGCTCTAAGCATTTCCTCTCCCAAAACATGGCATTTATACCCAAAGAACTCTGCTTTAGTTGCAGGTGGAACACAAGCAGCATTTCTGCCACTGTGTACCCTTTGAGCTCTTCCACGAATGAACTTCTATATGCAGGGTTTCTCTCATGGAGCGAACTGCCTCAACCAAGGCAGGCTGTACTGAGTACTGTAAGCATTTCCTCTCCCAAAATATGCAGTTTGAACGGAAGAACTCTGCTTTGGTTGCAGGTGGAACACAAGCAGGTTTTCTCCCATAGTGTACACAAGGGTCCTTTCCCCAATTGAATTTCTATACGCAGGGTGTCCCGCGTGGAGTGAACTACCTCAACCAAGGCAGGCTCTACTTATACCTCTAAGCGATTCCTCTCCCAAAACACACAGTTTTATCCGAAGAACTCTGCTTTAGTTGCAGGTGGAACACAAGCAGCTTTTCTCCCACAGTGTACACAGTGGCTTTTGCCTGAAAGAACTTCTATACTCAAGGTGTACCACGTGGAGTGAAATGCCTAAACCAAGGCAGGCTCTAGTGAGGCCTCTAAACATTTCCTCTCCCAAAACACGGCACTTTTACCCAAAGAACTCTGCTTTAGTTGCAGGTGGAACACAAGCAGCATTTCTGCCACTGTGTACTCTATGGGCTCTTCCACGAATGAACCGCTATATGCAGGGTTTCCCACGTGGAGAGAACTGCCTTTACCAAGGCAGGCTGTAGTAAGGACTGTAAGCATTTCCTCTCCCAAAACACGCAGTTTTAATGGAAGAGCTCTGCTTTAGTTGCAGTTGGAACACAAGCACCTTTTATCCCTGGGTGTACACAATGCTCCTTTCACCAAATGAAACTCTATACGCAGGGTGTCCCGCCTGGAGTGAACTACCTCAATCAAGGCAGGCTCTTCTTATGCCTCTAAGAGTTTCCTCTCCCAAAACATGCAGTTTTGCCCGAAGAACTCTGCTTTAGTTGACGGTGGAACACAAGCAGCTTTTCTCTCACAGTGTACCCAAAGGGCCTTTGCCGGAAAGAACTATGCTCAAGGTGGCCCGCATGCAGTTAAATGCCTAAACCAAGGCAGGCTCTAGAGAGGGCTCTAAGCATTTCCTCTCCCAAAACATGGCATTTATACCCAAAGAACTCTGCTTTAGTTGCAGGTGGAACACAAGCATCATTTCTGCCACTGTGTACTCTTTGGGCTCTTCCACGAATGAACTTCTATATGCAGGGTTTCACTCGTGGAGCGAACTGCCTCAACCAAGGCAGGCTGTACTGAGTACTGTAAGCATTTCCTCTCCCAAAATATGCAGTTTGAACGGAAGAACTCTGCTTTAGTTGCAGGCGGAACACAAGCAGGTTTTCTCGCAGAGTATACACAATGGTCCTTTCCCCAAATGAATTTCTATACGCAGGGTGTCCCGCGTGGAGTGAACTACCTCAACCAAGGCAGGCTCTACTTATGCCTCTAAGAGTTTCCTCTCCCAGAACACGCAGTTTTACGCAAAGAACTCTGCCTTAATTGCAGGTGGAACACAAGCTGCATTTCTCCCACAGTGTACACAAAGGGCCTTTCCCTGAATGAACTTCTATATGAAGGGTGTCCCGTGTGCAGCGAACTTCCTCAAGCAAGGCAGACTCTAGTAAGGAGTGTAAGCATTTCCTCTGCCAGAACACGCAGTTTTACCCGAAGATCTCTGCTTTAGTTGCAGGTGGAAGACAAGCAGCTTTTCTCCCACAGTGTAACCAAAGGGCCTTTGCCCGAAAGAACTTCTCTGCTCAAGGTGGCCCGCGTGGAGTGAAATGCCTAAAGCAAGGCAGGCTCTAGTGAGGCCCCTAAGCATTTCCTCTCCGAAAACACGGCAGTTTTACCCAAAGAACTCTGCTTTAGTTGCAGGTGGAACACAAGCAGCCTTTCTGCCACTGTGTACTCTTTGGGCTCTTCCACGAATGAACTTCTATATGCAGGGTTTCCCACGTGGAGCTAACTGCCTCAACCAAGGCAGGCTGTAGTGAGGACTGTAAGCATTTCCTCTCCCAAAATGCGCAGTTTTAACAGAAGAACTCTGCTTTAGTTGCAGGTGGAACACAAGCAAGTTTTCTCCCAGAGTGTACACAATGGTCCTTTCCCCAAGTGAACTTCTAAATGCAGGGTGTCCTGCGTGGAGTGAACTACCTCCAGCAAGGCAGACTCTACTTATGCCTCTAAGCGTTTCCTCTCCCAAAACACGCAGTTTTCCCCGAAGAACTCTGCTTTAGTTGCCGGTGGAACACAAGCAGCTTTTCTCTCACAGTGTACCCAAAGGGCCTTTGCCCGAAAGAACTTCTATGCTCAACGTGGCCCGCATGCAGTGAAATGCCAAAACCAAGGCAGGCTCTAGAGAGGGCTCTAAGCATCTCCTCTCCCAAAACATGGCAGTTTTACCCAAAGAACTCTGCTTTAGTTCCAGGTGGAACACAAGCAGCATTTCTGCCACTGTGTACTCCTTGGGCTCTTCCACGAATGAACTTCTATATGCAGGGTTTCCCTCGTGGAGCGAACTGCCTCAACCAAGGCAGGCTGTACTGAGTACTGTAAGCATTTCCTCTCCCAAAATATGCAGTTTGAACGGAAGAACTCTACTTTAGTTGCAGGTGGAACACAAGCAGGTTTTCTCGCAGAGTGTACACAATGGTCCTTTCCCCAAATGAATTTCTATACGCAGGGTGTCCCGCGTGGAGTGAACTACCTCAACCAAGGCAGGCTCTACTTATGCCTCTAAGAGTTTCCTCTCCCAAAACACGCAGTTTTACCCAAAGAACTCTGCCTTAATTGCAGGTGGAACAGAAGCTGCATTTCTCCCACCCTGTACACAAAGGGCCCTTCCCTGAAAGAACTTCTATATGCAGGGTGTCCCGCGTGCAGCGAACTGCCTCAAGCAAGGCAGGCTCTAGTAAGCACTGTAAGCATTTCCTCTCCCAAAACACGCAGTTTTACCCGAAGAACTCTGCTTTAGTTGCCGGTGGAACACAAGCAGCTTTTCTCCCACAGTGTACCCAAAGGGCCTTTGACCGAAAGAACCCCTATGCTCAACGTGTCCCGCGTGGAGTGAAATGCCTGAATCAAGGCAGGCTCTAGTGAGGCCTGTAAGCATTTCCTCTCACAAAACTCGGCAGTTTTACCCAAAGAACTCTGCTTTAGTACCAGGTGTATCACAAGCAGCGTTTCTCAATCAGTGCACACAATGGGCGTTTCCCGAATGAACTTGTTCTATACGCAGGGTGTGCCGTGTGGAGCGAACTGCCTCACCCATGGCAGGCTCTACTGTGGTCCCTAAGGCTTTCCTCTCTGAAAACACGGCACTTTTACCCAAAGAACTCTGCCTTAATTGCAGGTGGCATACAAGCTGCATTTCTCCCACACTGTACACAAAGGGCCCTTCCCTGAATGAACTTCTATATGCAGGGTGTCCCGCGTGCAGCGAACTGCCTCAAGCAACGCAGACTCTAGTGAGGACTGTAAGCATTTCCTCTCCCAGAACACGCAGTTTTACCCGAAGATCTCTCCTTTAGTTTCAGGTGGAACACAAGCAGCTTTTCTCCCACAGTGTACCCAAAGGGCCTTTGCCCGAAAGAACTTCCTTGCTCAAGGTGTCCCGCGTGGAGTGAAATGCCTAAACCAAGGCAGGCTCTAGTGAGGCCTCTAAGCATTTCCTCTCCCAAAACACGGCACTTTTACCCAAAGAACTCTGCTTTAGTTGCAGGTGGAACACAAGCAGCCTTTCTGCCACTGTGTACTTTTTGGGCTCTTCCACGAATGAACTTCTATATGCAGGGTTTCCCACGTGGAGCGAACTGCCTCAACCAAGGCAGGCTGTAGTGAGGACTGTATGCATTTCCTCTCCCAAAACGCTCAGTTTTAACAGAAGAACTCTGCTTTAGTTGCACTTGGAACACAAGCAAGTTTTCTCCCAGAGTGTACACAATGGTCCTTTCCCCAAGTGAACTTCTATATGCAGGGTGTCCTGCGTGGAGTAAACTACCTCCAGCAAGGAGACTCTACTTATGCCTCTAAGCGTTTCCTCTCCCAAAACACGCAGTTTTGCCCGAAGAACTCTGCTTTAGTTGCCGGTGGAACACAAGCAGCATTTCTGCCACTTTGTACTCCTTGGGCTCTTCCACGAATGAACTTCTATATGCAGGGTTTCTCTCGTGGAGCGAACTGCCTCAACCAAGGCAGGCTGTACTGAGTACTGTAAGCATTTCCTCTCCCAAAATATGCAGTTTGAACGGAAGAACTCTGCTTTGGTTGCAGGTGGAACACAAGCAGGTTTTCTCCCAGAGTGTACACAAGGGTCCTTTCCCCAAATGAATTTCTATACGCAGGGTGTCCCGCGTGGAGTGAACTACCTCAACCAAGGCAGGCTCTACTTATACCTCTAAGCGATTCCTCTCCCAAAACACACAGTTTTATCCGAAGAACTCTGCTATAGTTGCAGGTGGAACACAAGCAGCTTTTCTCCCACAGTGTACACAGTGGCTTTTGCCTGAAAGAACTTCTATACTCAAGGTGTACCACGTGGAGTGAAATGCCTAAACCAAGGCAGGCTCTAGTGAGGCCTCTAAACATTTCCTCTCCCAAAACACGGCACTTTTACCCAAAGAACTCTGCTTTAGTTGCAGGTGGAACACAAGCAGCATTTCTGCCACTGTGTACTCTATGGGCTCTTCCACGAATGAACCTCTATATGCAGGGTTTCCCACGTGGAGAGAACTGCCTTTACCAAGGCAGGCTGTAGTAAGGACTGTAAGCATTTCCTCTCCCAAAACACGCAGTTTTAATGGAAGAGCTCTGCTTTAGTTGCAGTTGGAACACAAGCACCTTTTATCCCTGGGTGTACACAATGCTCCTTTCACCAAATGAAACTCTATACGCAGGGTGTCCCGCCTGGAGTGAACTACCTCAATCAAGGCAGGCTCTTCTTATGCCTCTAAGAGTTTCCTCTCCCAAAACATGCAGTTTTGCCCGAAGAACTCTGCTTTAGTTGACGGTGGAACACAAGCAGCTTTTCTCTCACAGTGTACCCAAAGGGCCTTTGCCGGAAAGAACTTCTATGCTCAAGGTGGCCCGCATGCAGTTAAATGCCTAAACCAAGGCAGGCTCTAGAGAGGGCTCTAAGCATTTCCTCTCCCAAAACATGGCATTTATACCCAAAGAACTCTGCTTTAGTTGCAGGTGGAACACAAGCAGCATTTCTGCCACTGTGTACTCTTTGGGCTCTTCCACGAATGAACTTCTATATGCAGGGTTTCCCTCGTGGAGCGAACTGCCTCAACCAAGGCAGGCTGTACTGAGTACTGTAAGCATTTCCTCTCCCAAAATATGCAGTTTGAACGGAAGAACTCTGCTTTAGTTGCAGGCGGAACACAAGCAGGTTTTCTCGCAGAGTGTACACAATGTTCCTTTCCCCAAATGAAATTCTATATGCAGGGTGTCCCGCGTGGAGTGAAATACCTCAACCAAGGCAGGCTCTACTTATGCCTCTAAGAGTTTCCTCTCCCAAAACACGCAGTTTTACCCAAAGAACTCTGCCTTAATTGCAGGTGGAACACAAGCTGCATTTCTCCCACACTGTACACAAAGGGCCCTTCCCTGAATGAACTTCTATACGCAGGGTGTCCCGCGTGCAGCGAACTTCCTCAAGCTAGGCAGACTCTAGTAAGGACTGTAAGCATTTCCTCTGCCAGAACACGCAGTTTTACCCGAAGATCTCTGCTTTAGTTGCAGGTGGAAGACAAGCAGCTTTTCTCCCACAGTGTACCCAAAGGGCCTTTGACCGAAAGAACTTCTATGCTCAAGGTATCCCGCGTGGAGTGAAATGCCTGAATCAAGGCAGGCTCTAGTGAGGCCTGTAAGCATTTCCTCTCCCAAAACACGGCAGTTTTACCCAAAGAACTCTGCTTTAGTACCAGGTGTATCACAAGCAGCATTTCTAAATCAGTGCACACAATGGGCATTTCCCGAATGAACTTGTTCTATACGCAGGGTGTGCCGTGTGGAGCGAACTGCCTCACCCATGGCAGGCTCTACTGTGGTCCCTAAAGCTTTCCTCTCTGAAAACACGGCACTTTTACCCAAAGAACTCTGCCTTAATTGCAGGTGGCATACAAGCTGCATTTCTCCCACACTGTACACAAAGGGCCCTTCCCTGAATGAATTTTTATGCAGGGTGTCCCGCGTGCAGCGAACTGCCTCAAGCAAGGCAGACTCTAGTGAGGACTGTAAGCATTTCCTCTGCCAGAACATGCAGTTTTACCCAAAGATCACTGCTTTAGTTGCAGGTGGAACACAAGCAAGTTTTCTCCCAGAGTGTACACAATGGTCCTTTTCCCAATTGAACTTCTATATGCGGTGTGTCCTGCGTGGAGTAAACTACCTCCAGCAAGGAGACTCTACTTATGCCTCTAAGCGTTTCCTCTCCCAAAACACGCAGTTTTGCCCGAAGAACTCTGCTTTAGTTGCCGGTGGAACACAAGCAGCATTTCTGCCACTTTGTACTCCTTGGGCTCTTCCACGAATGAAATTCTATATGCAGGGTTTCTCTCGTGGAGCGAACTGCCTCAACCAAGGCAGGCTGTACTGAGTACTGTAAGCATTTCCTCTCCCAAAATATGCAGTTTGAACGGAAGAACTCTGCTTTGGTTGCAGGTGGAACACAAGCAGGTTTTCTCCCAGAGTGTACACAAGGGTCCTTTCCCCAAATGAATTTCTATATGCAGGGTGTCCCGCGTGGAGTGAACTACCTCAACCAAGGCAGGCTCTACTTATACCTCTAAGCGATTCCTCTCCCAAAACACACAGTTTTATCCGAAGAACTCTACTTTAGTTGCAGATGGAACACAAGCAGCTTTTCTCCCACAAGTGTACACAGTGGCCTTTGCCTGAAAGAACTTCTATACTCAAGGTGTACCACGTGGAGTGAAATGCCTAAACCAAGGCAGGCTCTAGTGAGGCCTCTAAACATTTCCTCTCTCAAAACACGGCACTTTTACCCAAAGAACTCTGCTTTAGTTGCAGGTGGAACACAAGCAGCATTTCTGCCACTGTGTACTCTTTGGGCTCTTCCACGAATGAACCTCTATATGCAGGGTTTCCCACGTGGAGAGAACTGCCTTTACCAAGGCAGGCTGTAGTAAGGACTGTAAGCATTTCCTCTCCCAAAACACGCAGTTTTAATGGAAGAGCTCTGCATTAGTTGCAGTTGGAACACAAGCACCTTTTATCCCTGGGTGTACACAATGCTCCTTTCCCCAAATGAAACTCTATACGCAGGGTGTCCCGCGTGGAGTGAGCTACCTCAATCAAGGCAGGCTCTTCTTATGCCTCTAAGAGTTTCCTCTCCCAAACATGCAGTTTTGCCCGAAGAACTCTGCTTTAGTTGACGGTGGAACACAAGCAGCTTTTCTCTCACAGTGTACCCAAAGGGCCTTTGCCGGAAAGAACTATGCTCAAGGTGGCCCGCATGCAGTTAAATGCCTAAACCAAGGCAGGCTCTAGATAGGGCTCTAAGCATTTCCTCTCCCAAAACATGGCATTTATACCCAAAGAACTCTGCTTTAGTTGCAGGTGGAACACAAGCAGCATTTCTGCCACTGTGTACTCTTTGGGCTCTTCCACGAATGAACTTCTATATGCAGGGTTTCGCTCGTGGAGCGAACTGCCTCAACCAAGGCAGGCTGTACTGAGTACTGTAAGCCTTTCCTCTCCCAAAATATGCAGTTTGAACGGAAGAACTCTGCTTTAGTTGCAGGCGGAACACAAGCAGGTTTTCTCGCAAAGTGTACACAATGGTCCTTTCCCCAAATGAATTTCTATACGCAGGGTGTCCCTCGTGGAGTGAACTACCTCAACCAAGGCAGGCTCTACTTATGCCTCTAAGAGTTTCCTCTCCCAGAACACGCAGTTTTACCCAAAGAACTCTGCCTTAATTGCAGGTGGAACACAAGCTGCATTTCTCCCACACTGTACACAAAGGGCCTTTCCCTGAATGAACTTCTATATGAAGGGTGTCCCGCGTGCAGCGAACTGCCTCAAGCAAGGCAGACTCTAGTAAGGACTGTAAGCATTTCCTCTGCCAGAACACGCAGTTTTACCCGAAGATCTCTGCTTTAGTTGCAGGTGGAAGACAAGCAGCTTTTCTCCCACAGTGTACCCAAAGGGCCTTTGCCCGAAAGAACTTCTATGCTCAAGGTGTCCCGCGTGGAGTGAAATGCCTAAACCAAGGCAGGCTCTAGTGAGGCCTCTAAGCATTTCCCCTCCCAAAACATGGCAGTTTTACCCAAAGAAATCTGCTTTAATTCCTGTTGTAACACAAGCAGCATTTCTCCATCAGTGCACACAATGGGCACTTCCCCGAATGTACTTGTTCTGTATGCAGGGTGTCCCGCGTGGAGCGAACTGCCTCAACCAAGGCAGGCTCTAGTAAGGACTCTAAGCATTTCCTCTCCCGAAACACGCAGTTTTACCCGAAGAACTCTGCTTTAGTTGCAGGTGGAACACAAGCAGTTTTTCTCCCAGAGTGTACACAATGGGCCTTAACCCGAATGAATTTCCATACGCAGGTTGTCCCGCATGGAGTGAACTACCTCAACCAAGGCAGGCTCTACTTATGCCTCTAAGCGTTTCCTCTCCCAAAACACGCAGTTTTAACGGAAGAACTCTGCTTTAGTTGCAGTTGGAACATAAGCACCTTTTATCCAGGGTGTACACAATGCTCCTTTCCCCAAATGAAACTCTATACGCAGGGTGTCCCGCGTGGAGTGAACTACCTCAATCAAGGCAGGCTCTACTTATGCCTCTAAGAGTTTCCTCTCCCAAAACACGCAGTTTTGCCCGAAGAAATCTGCTTTAGTTGCCGGTGGAACACAAGCAGCTTTTCTCTCACAGTGTACCCAAAGGTCCTTTGCCCGAAAGAAATTCTATGCTCAAGGTGGCCCGCATGCAGTGAAATGCCTAAACCAAGGCAGGCTCTAGAGAGGGCTCTAAGCATTTCCTCTCCCAAAACACGGCAGTTTTACCCAAAGAACTCTGCTTTAGTTCCAGGTGGAACACAAGCAGCATTTCTGCCACTGTGTACTCTTTGGGCTCTTCCACGAATGAACTTCTATATGCAGGGTTTCCCTCGTGGAGTGAACTGCCTCAACCAAGGCAGGCTGTACTGAGTACTGTAAGCATTTCCTCTCCCAAAATATGCAGTTTTAACGGAAGAACTCTGCTTTAGTTGCAGGTGGAACACAAGCAGCATTTCTCCCACAGTGTACACAATGCCCTTTCCCAGAAGAAGTTCTATACGCAAGGTATCCCGCGTGGTGTTAAATACCTAAACCAAGCCAGGCTCTAGTGAGGCCTCTAAGCATTTTCCCTCCCAAAACACGGCAGTTTTACCCAAAGAAATCTGCTTTAATTCCTGTTGTAACACAAGCAGCATTTCTCCATCAGTGCACACAATGGGCACTTCCCCGAATGTACTTGTTCTGTATGCAGGGTGTCCCGCGTGGAGCGAACTGCCTCAACCAAGGCAGGCTCTAGTAAGGACTCTAAGCATTTCCTCTCCCGAAACACGCAGTTTTAACGGAAGAACTCTGCTTTAGTTGCAGGTGGAACACAAGCAGCATTTCTCCATTAGTGCACACAATGGGCACTTCCCCGAATGAACTTGTTCTATATGCAGGTTGTCCCGTGTGGCGCGAACAGCCTCAAACATGGCAGGCTCTACTGTGGTTTCTAAGGCTTTCCTTTCTGAAAACGCGGCACTTTTACCCAAAGAACTCTGCCTTAAATGCAGTTGGAACACAAGCTGCATTTCTCCCACACTGTACACAAAGGGCCTTTCCCCGAATGAACTTCTATATGCAGGGTGTCCAGCGTGCAGCGAACTGCCTCAAGCCAGGCAGGCTCTAGTAAGGACTGTAAGCATTTCCTCTCCCAAAACACGCAGTTTTACCCGAAGAAGTCTGCTTTAGTTGCCGGTGGAACACAAGCAGCTTTTCTCCCACAGTGTACCCAAAGGGCCTTTGCCCGAAAGAAATACTATGCTCAAGGTGACCCGCATGGAGTGAAATGCCTGAACCAAGGCAGGCTCTAGTGAGGCCTCTAAACATTTCCTCTCCCAAAACACGGCAGTTTTACCCAAAGAACTCTGCTTTAGTTGCAGGTGGAACACAAGCAGCATTTCTGCCACTGTGTACTCTTTGGGCTCTTCCACGAATGAACTTCTATATGCAGGGTTTCCCACGTGGAGAGAACTGCCTCAACCAAGGCAGGCTGTAGTGAGGACTGTAAGCATTTCCTCTCCCAAAACACGCAGTTTTTTTTTTTTTTTTTTTTTTTTTTTTTTGCGGTAGGCGGGCCTCTCACTGTTGTGGCCTCTCCCCTTGCAGAGCACAGGCTCCGGATGCGCAGGCTCAGCAGCCATGGCTCACGGGCCTAGCCGCTCTGCGGCATGTGGGATCTTCCCATCCGGGGCACGAACCCGTGTCCCCTGCATCGGCAGGCGGACTCTCAACCACTGCGCCACCAGGGAAGCCCAAAACACGCAGTTTTAACGGAAGAACTCTGCTTTAGTTGCATTTGGAACACAAGCACCTTTTATCCCAGGGTGTACACAATGCTCCTTTCCCCAAATGAAACTCTATATGCAGGGTGTCCCGCGTGGAGTGAACTACCTCAATCAAGGCAGGCTCTGCTTATGCCTCTAAGAGTTTCCTCTCCCAAAACACGCAGTTTTGCCCGAAGAACTCTGCTTTAGTTGCCGGTGGAACACAAGCAGCTTTTCTCTCACAGTGTACCCAAAGGTCCTTTGCCCGAAAGAACTTCTATGCTCAAGGTGGCCTGCATGCAGTGAAATGCCTAAACCAAGGCAGGCTCTAGAGAGGGCTCTAAGCATTTCCTCTCCCAAAACACGGCAGTTTTACCCAAAGAACTCTGCTTTAGTTCCAGGTGGAACACAAGCAGCATTTCTGCCACTGTGTACTCTTTGGGCTCTTCCACGAATGAACATCTATATGCAGGGTTTCCCTCGTGGAGCGAACTGCCTCAACCAAGGCAGGCTGTACTGAGTACTCTAAGCATTTCCTCTCCCAAAATATGCAGTTTTAACGGAAGAACTCTGCTTTAGTTGCAGGTGGAACACAAGCAGCATTTCTCCCACAGTGTACACAATGCCCTTTCCCAGAAGAAGTTCTATACTCAAGGTATCCCGCGTGGAGTTAAATGCCTAAACCAAGCCAGGCTCTAGTGAGGCCTCTAAGCATTTCCCCTCCCAAAACATGGCAGTTTTACCCAAAGAAATCTTCTTTAATTCCTGTTGTAACACAAGCAGCATTTCTCCATCAGTGCACACAATGGGCACTTCCCCGAATGTACTTGTTCTGTATGCAGGGTGTCCCGCGTGGAGCGAACTGCCTCAACCAAGGCAGGCTCTAGTAAGGACTCTAAGCATTTCCTCTCCCGAAACACGCAGTTTTAACGGAAGAACTCTGCTTTAGTTGCAGGTGGAACACAAGCAGTTTTTCTCCCAGAGTGTACACAATGGGCCTTAACCCGAATGAATTTCCATACGCAGGTTGTCCCGCATGGAGTGAACTACCTCAACCAAGGCAGGCTCTACTTATGCCTCTAAGCGTTTCCTCTCCCAAAACACGCAGTTTTACCCGAAGAACTCTGCTTTAGTTGCAGGAGGAACACAAGCATCTTTTCTCCCACAGTGTACCCAAAGGGCCTTTGCCCGAAAGAAATTCTATACTCAAGGTGTCTCACGTGGAGTGAAATGCCTAAACCAAGGCAGGCTCTAGTGAGGCCTCTAAGCATTTCCTCCCCGAAAACACGGCAGATTTACCCGAAGAACTCTGCTTTAGTTCCAGGTGTAACACAAGCAGCATTTCTCCATCAGTGCACACAATGGGCACTTCCCCGAATGAACTTGTTCTATATGCAGGTTGTCCCGTGTGGCGCGAACAGCCTCAAACATAGCAGGCTCTACTGTGGTTTCTAAGGCTTTCCTCTCTGAAAACGCGGCACTTTTACCCAAAGAAATCTGCCTTAAATGCAGTTGGAACACAAGCTGCATTTCTCCCACACTGTACACAAAGGGCCTTTCCCCGAATGAACTTCTATATGCAGGGTGTCCAGCGTGCAGCGAACTGCCTCAATCCAGGCAGGCTCTAGTAAGGACTGTAAGCATTTCCTCTCCCAAAACACGCAGTTTTACCCGAAGAAGTCTGCTTTAGTTGCCGGTGGAACACAAGCAGCTTTTCTCCCACAGTGTACCCAAAGGGCCTTTGCCCGTAAGAACTTCTATGCTCAAGGTGTCCCGCGTGGAGTGAAATGCCTGAACCAAGGCAGGCTCTAGTGAGGCCTGTAAGCATTTCCTCTCCCAAAACACGGCAGTTTTACCCAAAGAACTCTGCTTTAGTACCAGGTGTATCACAAGCAGCATTTCTCAATCAGTGCACACAATGGGCATTTCCCGAATGATCTTGTTGTATACGCAGGGTGTCCCGCGTGCAGCGAACAGCCTCAACCATGGCAGGCTCTACTGTGGTCCCTAAGGCTTTCCTCTCTGAAAACGCGGCACTTTTACCCAAAGAACTCTGCCTTAAATGCAGGTGGAACACAAGCTGCATTTCTCCCACACTGTACACAAAGGGCCCTTCCCTGAATGAACTTCTATATGCAGGGTGTCCCACGTGCAGCGAACTGCCTCAAGCAAGGCAGGCTCTAGTAAGCACTGTAAGCATTTCCTCTCCCAAAACACGCAGTTTTACCCGAGGAAGTCTGCTTTAGTTGCCGGTGGAACACAAGCAGCTTTTCTCCCACAGTGTACCCAAAGGGCCTTTGCCCGAAAGAAATACTATGCTCAAGGTGACCCGCATGGAGTGAAATGCCTGAACCAAGGCAGGCTCTAGTGAGGCCTCTAAACATTTCCTCTGCCAAAACATGGCAGTTTTACCCAAAGAACTCTGCTTTAGTTGCAGGTGGAACACAAGCAGCATTTCTGCCACTGTGTACTCTTTGGGCTCTTCCACGAATGAACATCTATATGCAGGGTTTCCCACGTGGAGAGAACTGCCTCAACCAAGGCAGGCTGTAGTGAGGACTGTAAGCATTTCCTCTCCCAAAACACGCAGTTTTAACGGAAGAACTCTGCTTTAGTTGCAGTTGGAACACAAGCACCTTTTATCCCAGGGTGTACACAATGCTCCTTTCCCCAAATGAAACTCTATATGCAGGGTGTCCCGCGTGGAGTGAACTACCTCAATCAAGGCAGGCTCTGCTTATGCCTCTAAGAGTTTCCTCTCCCAAAACACGCAGTTTTGCCCGAAGAACTCTGCTTTAGTTGCCGGTGGAACAGAAGCAGCTTTTCTCTCACAGTGTACCCAAAGGGCCTTTGCCCGAAAGAAATTCTATGCTCAAGGTGGCCTGCATGCAGTGAAATGCCTAAACCAAGGCAGGCTCTAGAGAGGGCTCTAAGCATTTCCTCTCCCAAAACACGGCAGTTTTACCCAAAGAATTCTGCTTTAGTTCCAGGTGGAACACAAGCAGCATTACTGCCACTGTGTACTCTTTGGGCTCTTCCACGAATGAACTTCTATATGCAGGGTTTCCCTCGTGTAGCGAACTGCATCAACCAAGGCAGGCTGTACTGAGTACTGTAAGCATTTCCTCTCCCAAAATATGCAGTTTTAACGGAAGAACTCTGCTTTAGTTGCAGGTGGAACACAAGCAGCATTTCTCCCACAGTGTACACAATGCCCTTTCCCAGAAGAAGTTCTATACTCAAGGTATCCCGCGTGGAGTTAAATGCCTAAACCAAGCCAGGCTCTAGTGAGGCCTCTAAGCATTTCCCCTCCCAAAACATGGCAGTTTTACCCAAAGAAATCTGCTTTAATTCCTGTTGTAACACAAGCAGCATTTCTCCATCAGTGCACACAATGGGCACTTCCCCGAATGTACTTGTTCTGTATGCAGGATGTCCCGCGTGGAGCGAACTGCCTCAACCAAGGCAGGCTCTAGTAAGGACTCTAAGCATTTCCTCTCCCGAAACACGCAGTTTTACCTGAAGAACTCTGCTTTAGTTGCAGGTGGAACACAAGCAGTTTTTCTCCCAGTGTGTACACAATGGGCCTTAACCCGAATGAATTTCCATACGCAGGCTGTCCCGCATGGAGTGAACTACCTCAACCAAGGCAGGCTCTACTTATGCCTCTAAGCGTTTCCTCTCCCAAAACACGCAGTTTTACCCGAAGAACTCTGCTTTAGTTGCAGGAGGAACACAAGCATCTTTTCTCCCACAGTGTACCCAAAGGGCCTTTGCCCGAAAGAAATTCTATACTCAAGGTGTCTCACGTGGAGTGAAATGCCTAAACCAAGGCAGGCTCTAGTGAGGCCTCTAAGCATTTCCTCCCCGAAAACACGGCAGATTTACCCGAAGAACTCTGCTTTAGTTCCAGGTGTAACACAAGCAGCATTTCTCCATCAGTGCACACAATGGGCACTTCCCCGAATGAACTTGTTCTATACGCAGGGTGTCCCGCGTGGAGCGAACAGCGTCAACCATGGCAGGCCCTACTGCAGTCTTTAAGCATATCCTCCCCGAAAACCTGTCAGTTTTACCCGAAGAACTCTGCTTTAGTTCCAGGTGTACGACAAGCAGCATTTCTCCATCAGTGCACACAATGGGCACTTCCCCGAATGAACTTGTTCTATATGCAGGTTGTCCCGTGTGGCGCGAACAGCCTCAAACATGGCAGGCTCTACTGTGGTTTCTAAGGCTTTCCTTTCTGCAAACGCGGCACTTTTACCCAAAGAACTCTGCCTTAAATGCAGTTGGAACACAAGCTGCATTTCTCCCACACTGTACACAAAGGGCCTTTCCCCGAATGAACTTCTAT
The DNA here is from genome assembly GCF_964165515.1 of Mesoplodon bidens. Classification (NCBI taxonomy): domain Eukaryota; kingdom Metazoa; phylum Chordata; class Mammalia; order Artiodactyla; family Ziphiidae; genus Mesoplodon; species Mesoplodon bidens. Next base: position 52,159 of record NW_027671150.1, read on the forward strand.
ATGCAGGATGTCCAGCGTGCAGCGAACTGCCTCAAGCCAGGCAGGCTCTAGTAAGGACTGTAAGCATTTCCTCTCCCAAAACACGCAGTTTTACCCGAAGAACTCTGCTTTAGTTGCCGGTGGAACACAAGCAGCTTTTCTCCCACAGTGTACCCAAAGGGCCTTTGCCCGTAAGAACTTCTATGCTCAAGGTGTCCCGCGTGGAGTGAAATGCCTGAACCAAGGCAGGCTCTAGTGAGGCCTGTAAGCATTTCCTCTCCCAAAACACGGCAGTTTTACCCAAAGAACTCTGCTTTAGTACCAGGTGTATCACAAGCAGCATTTCTCAATCAGTGCACACAATGGGCATTTCCCGAATGATCTTGTTGTATACGCAGGGTGTCCCGCGTGCAGCGAACAGCCTCAACCATGGCAGGCTCTACTGTGGTCCCTAAGGCGTTCCTCTCTGAAAACGCGGCACTTTTACCCAAAGAACTCTGCCTTAAATGCAGGTGGAACACAAGCTGCATTTCTCCCACACTGTACACAAAGGGCCCTTCCCTGAATGAACTTCTATATGCAGGGTGTCCCACGTGCAGTGAACTGCCTCAAGCAAGGCAGGCTCTAGTAAGCACTGTAAGCATTTCCTCTCCCAAAACACGCAGTTTTACCCGAAGAAGTCTGCTTTAGTTGCCGGTGGAACACAAGCAGCTTTTCTCCCACAGTGTACCCAAAGGGCCTTTGCCCGAAAGAAATACTATGCTCAAGGTGACCCGCATGGAGTGAAATGCCTGAACCAAGGCAGGCTCTAGTGAGGCCTCTAAACATTTCCTCTCCCAAAACACGGCAGTTTTACCCAAAGAACTCTGCTTTAGTTCCAGGTGGAACACAAGCAGCATTTCTGCCACTGTGTACTCTTTGGGCTCTTCCACGAATGAACTTCTATATGCAGGGTTTCCCACGTGGAGAGAACTGCCTCAACCAAGGCAGGCTGTAGTGAGGACTGTAAGCATTTCCTCTCCCAAAACACGCAGTTTTAACGGAAGAACTCTGCTTTAGTTGCAGTTGGAACACAAGCACCTTTTATCCCAGGGTGTACACAATGCTCCTTTCCCCAAATGAAACTCTATATGCAGGGTGTCCCGCGTGGAGTGAACTACCTCAATCAAGGCAGGCTCTGCTTATGCCTCTAAGAGTTTCCTCTCCCAAAACACGCAGGTTTGCCCGAAGAACTCTGCTTTAGTTGCCGGTGGAACACAAGCAGCTTTTCTCTCACAGTGTACCCAAAGGGCCTTTGCCCGAAAGAACTTCTATGCTCAAGGTGGCCTGCATGCAGTGAAATGCCTAAACCAAGGCAGGCTCTAGAGAGGGCTCTAAGCATTTCCTCTCCCAAAACACGGCAGTTTTACCCAAAGAACTCTGCTTTAGTTCCAGGTGGAACACAAGCAGCATTACTGCCACTGTGTACTCTTTGGGCTCTTCCACGAATGAACTTCTATATGCAGGGTTTCCCTCGTGGAGCGAACTGCCTCAACCAAGGCAGGCTGTACTGAGTACTGTAAGCATTACCTCTCCCAAAATATGCAGTTTGAACGGAAGAACTCTGCTTTAGTTGCAGGTGGAACACAAGCAGCATTTCTCCCACAGTGTACACAATGCCCTTTCCCAGAAGAAGTTCTATACTCAAGGTATCCCGCGTGGAGTTAAATGCCTAAACCAAGCCAGGCTCTAGTGAGGCCTCTAAGCATTTCCCCTCCCGAAACACGGCAGTTTTACCCAAAGAAATCTGCTTTAATTCCTGTTGTAACACAAGCAGCATTTCTCCATCAGTGCACACAATGGGCACTTCCCCGAATGTACTTGTTCTGTATGCAGGGTGTCCCGCGTGGAGCGAACTGCCTCAACCAAGGCAGGCTCTAGTAAGGACTCTAAGCATTTCCTCTCCCGAAACACGCAGTTTTAACGGAAGAACTCTGCTTTAGTTGCAGGTGGAACACAAGCAGTTTTTCTCCCAGAGTGTACACAATGGGCCTTAACCCGAATGAATTTCCATACGCAGGTTGTCCCGCATGGAGTGAACTACCTCAACCAAGGCAGGCTCTACTTATGCCTCTAAGCGTTTCCTCTCCCAAAACACGCAGTTTTACCCGAAGAACTCTGCTTTAGTTGCAGGAGGAACACAAGCATCTTTTCTCCCACAGTGTACCCAAAGGGCCTTTGCCCGAAAGAAATTCTATACTCAAGGTGTCTCACGTGGAGTGAAATGCCTAAACCAAGGCAGGCTCTAGTGAGGCCTCTAAGCATTTCCTCCCCGAAAACACGGCAGATTTACCCGAAGAACTCTGCTTTAGTTCCAGGTGTAACACAAGCAGCATTTCTCCATCAGTGCACACAATGGGCACTTCCCCGAATGAACTTGTTCTATACGCAGGGTGTCCCGCGTGGAGCGAACAGCGTCAACCATGGCAGGCCCTACTGCAGTCTTTAAGCATATCCTCCCCGAAAACCTGTCAGTTTTACCCGAAGAACTCTGCTTTAGTTCCAGGTGTACGACAAGCAGCATTTCTCCATCAGTGCACACAATGGGCACTTCCCCGAATGAACTTGTTCTATATGCAGGGTGTCCCGTGTGGCGCGAACAGCCTCAAACATGGCAGGCTCTACTGTGGTTTCTAAAGCTTTCCTCTCTGAAAACGCGGCACTTTTACCCAAAGAAATCTGCCTTAAATGCAGGTGGAACACAAGCTGCATTTCTCCCACACTGTACACAAAGGGCCTTTCCCCGAATGAACTTCTATATGCAGGGTGTCCACAGTGCAGCGCACTGCCTCAAGCAAGGCAGGCTCTGGTAAGGACTGTAAGCATTTCCTCTCCCAAAACACGCAGTTTTACCCGAAGAACTCTGCTTTAGTTGCCGGTGGAACACAAGCAGCTTTTCTCCCACAGTGTACCCAAAGGGCCTTTGCCCGTAAGAACTTCTATGCTCAAGGTGTCCCGCGTGGAGTGAAATGCCTGAACCAAGGCAGGCTCTAGTGAGGCCTGTAAGCATTTCCTCTCCCAAAACACGGCAGTTTTACCCAAAGAACTCTGCTTTAGTACCAGGTGTATCACAAGCAGCATTTCTCAATCAGTGCACACAATGGGCATTTCCCGAATGATCTTGTTGTATACGCAGGGTGTCCCGCGTGCAGCGAACAGCCTCAACCATGGCAGGCTCTACTGTGGTCCCTAAGGCTTTCCTCTCTGAAAACACGGCACTTTTACCCAAAGAACTCTGCCTTAATTGCAGGTGGAACACAAGCTGCATTTCTCCCACACTGTACGCAAAGGGCCCTTCCCTGAATGTACTTCTATATGCAGGGTGTCCCACGTGCAGCGAACTGCCTCAAGCAAGGCAGGCTCTAGTAAGCACTGTAAGCATTTCCTCTCCCAAAACACGCAGTTTTACCCGAAGAAGTCTGCTTTAGTTGCCGGTGGAACACAAGCAGCTTTTCTCCCACAGTGTACCCAAAGGGCCTTTGCCTGAAAGAACTACAATGCTCAAAGTGACCCGCATGGAGTGAAATGCCTAAACAAAGGCAGGCTCTAGTGAGGCCTCTAAACATTTCCTCTCCCAAAACACGGCAGTTTTACCCAAAGAACTCTGCTTTAGTTCCAGGTGGAACACAAGCAGCATTTCTGCCACTGTGTACTCTTTGGGCTCTTCCACGAATGAACTTCTATATGCAGGGTTTCCCACGTGGAGAGAACTGCCTCAACCAAGGCAGGCTGTAGTGAGGACTGTAAGCATTTCCTCTCCCAAAACACGCAGTTTTAACGGAAGAACTCTGCTTTAGTTGCAGTTGGAACACAAGCACCTTTTATCCCAGGGTGTACACAATGCTCCTTTCCCCAAATGAAACTCTATATGCAGGGTGTCCCGCGTGGAGTGAACTACCTCAATCAAGGCAGGCTCTGCTTATGCCTCTAAGAGTTTCCTCTCCCAAAACACGCAGTTTTGCCCGAAGAACTCTGCTTTAGTTGCCGGTGGAACACAAGCAGCTTTTCTCTCACAGTGTACCCAAAGGGCCTTTGCCCGAAAGAACTTCTATGCTCAAGGTGGCCTGCATGCAGTGAAATGCCTAAACCAAGGCAGGCTCTAGAGAGGGCTCTAAGCATTTCCTCTCCCAAAACACGGCAGTTTTACCCAAAGAACTCTGCTTTAGTTCCAGGTGGAACACAAGCAGCATTACTGCCACTGTGTACTCTTTGGGCTCTTCCACGAATGAACTTCTATATGCAGGGTTTCCCTCGTGGAGCGAACTGCCTCAACCAAGGCAGGCTGTACTGAGTACTGTAAGCATTACCTCTCCCAAAATATGCAGTTTTAACGGAAGAACTCTGCTTTAGTTGCAGGTGGAACACAAGCAGCATTTCTCCCACAGTGTACACAATGCCCTTTCCCAGAAGAAGTTCTATACTCAAGGTATCCCGCGTGGAGTTAAATGCCTAAACCAAGCCAGGCTCTAGTGAGGCCTCTAAGCATTTCCCCTCCCGAAACACGGCAGTTTTACCCAAAGAAATCTGCTTTAATTCCTGTTGTAACACAAGCAGCATTTCTCCATCAGTGCACACAATGGGCACTTCCCCGAATGTACTTGTTCTGTATGCAGGGTGTCCCGCGTGGAGCGAACTGCCTCAACCAAGGCAGGCTCTAGTAAGGACTCTAAGCATTTCCTCTCCCGAAACACGCAGTTTTAACGGAAGAACTCTGCTTTAGTTGCAGGTGGAACACAAGCAGTTTTTCTCCCAGAGTGTACACAATGGGCCTTAACCCGAATGAATTTCCATACGCAGGTTGTCCCGCATGGAGTGAACTACCTCAACCAAGGCAGGCTCTACTTATGCCTCTAAGCGTTTCCTCTCCCAAAACACGCAGTTTTACCCGAAGAACTCTGCTTTAGTTGCAGGAGGAACACAAGCATCTTTTCTCCCACAGTGTACCCAAAGGGCCTTTGCCCGAAAGAAATTCTATACTCAAGGTGTCTCACGTGGAGTGAAATGCCTAAACCAAGGCAGGCTCTAGTGAGGCCTCTAAGCATTTCCTCCCCGAAAACACGGCAGATTTACCCGAAGAACTCTGCTTTAGTTCCAGGTGTAACACAAGCAGCATTTCTCCATCAGTGCACACAATGGGCACTTCCCCGAATGAACTTGTTCTATACGCAGGGTGTCCCGCGTGGAGCGAACAGCGTCAACCATGGCAGGCCCTACTGCAGTCTTTAAGCATATCCTCCCCGAAAACCTGTCAGTTTTACCCGAAGAACTCTGCTTTAGTTCCAGGTGTACGACAAGCAGCATTTCTCCATCAGTGCACACAATGGGCACTTCCCCGAATGAACTTGTTCTATATGCAGGGTGTCCCGTGTGGCGCGAACAGCCTCAAACATGGCAGGCTCTACTGTGGTTTCTAAAGCTTTCCTCTCTGAAAACGCGGCACTTTTACCCAAAGAAATCTGCCTTAAATGCAGGTGGAACACAAGCTGCATTTCTCCCACACTGTACACAAAGGGCCTTTCCCCGAATGAACTTCTATATGCAGGGTGTCCACAGTGCAGCGCACTGCCTCAAGCAAGGCAGGCTCTGGTAAGGACTGTAAGCATTTCCTCTCCCAAAACACGCAGTTTTACCCGAAGAACTCTGCTTTAGTTGCCGGTGGAACACAAGCAGCTTTTCTCCCACAGTGTACCCAAAGGGCCTTTGCCCGTAAGAACTTCTATGCTCAAGGTGTCCCGCGTGGAGTGAAATGCCTGAACCAAGGCAGGCTCTAGTGAGGCCTGTAAGCATTTCCTCTCCCAAAACACGGCAGTTTTACCCAAAGAACTCTGCTTTAGTACCAGGTGTATCACAAGCAGCATTTCTCAATCAGTGCACACAATGGGCATTTCCCGAATGATCTTGTTGTATACGCAGGGTGTCCCGCGTGCAGCGAACAGCCTCAACCATGGCAGGCTCTACTGTGGTCCCTAAGGCTTTCCTCTCTGAAAACACGGCACTTTTACCCAAAGAACTCTGCCTTAATTGCAGGTGGAACACAAGCTGCATTTCTCCCACACTGTACGCAAAGGGCCCTTCCCTGAATGTACTTCTATATGCAGGGTGTCCCACGTGCAGCGAACTGCCTCAAGCAAGGCAGGCTCTAGTAAGCACTGTAAGCATTTCCTCTCCCAAAACACGCAGTTTTACCCGAAGAAGTCTGCTTTAGTTGCCGGTGGAACACAAGCAGCTTTTCTCCCACAGTGTACCCAAAGGGCCTTTGCCCGAAAGAACTACAATGCTCAAAGTGACCCGCATGGAGTGAAATGCCTAAACAAAGGCAGGCTCTAGTGAGGCCTCTAAACATTTCCTCTCCCAAAACACGGCAGTTTTACCCAAAGAACTCTGCTTTAGTTCCAGGTGGAACACAAGCAGCATTTCTGCCACTGTGTACTCTTTGGGCTCTTCCACGAATGAACTTCTATATGCAGGGTTTCCCACGTGGAGAGAACTGCCTCAACCAAGGCAGGCTGTAGTGAGGACTGTAAGCATTTCCTCTCCCAAAACACGCAGTTTTAACGGAAGAACTCTGCTTTAGTTGCAGTTGGAACACAAGCACCTTTTATCCCAGGGTGTACACAATGCTCCTTTCCCCAAATGAAACTCTATATGCAGGGTGTCCCGCGTGGAGTGAACTACCTCAATCAAGGCAGGCTCTGCTTATGCCTCTAAGAGTTTCCTCTCCCAAAACACGCAGTTTTGCCCGAAGAACTCTGCTTTAGTTGCCGGTGGAACACAAGCAGCTTTTCTCTCACAGTGTACCCAAAGGGCCTTTGCCCGAAAGAACTTCTATGCTCAAGGTGGCCTGCATGCAGTGAAATGCCTAAACCAAGGCAGGCTCTAGAGAGGGCTCTAAGCATTTCCTCTCCCAAAACACGGCAGTTTTACCCAAAGAACTCTGCTTTAGTTCCAGGTGGAACACAAGCAGCATTACTGCCACTGTGTACTCTTTGGGCTCTTCCACGAATGAACTTCTATATGCAGGGTTTCCCTCGTGGAGCGAACTGCCTCAACCAAGGCAGGCTGTACTGAGTACTGTAAGCATTACCTCTCCCAAAATATGCAGTTTTAACGGAAGAACTCTGCTTTAGTTGCAGGTGGAACACAAGCAGCATTTCTCCCACAGTGTACACAATGCCCTTTCCCAGAAGAAGTTCTATACTCAAGGTATCCCGCGTGGAGTTAAATGCCTAAACCAAGCCAGGCTCTAGTGAGGCCTCTAAGCATTTCCCCTCCCGAAACACGGCAGTTTTACCCAAAGAAATCTGCTTTAATTCCTGTTGTAACACAAGCAGCATTTCTCCATCAGTGCACACAATGGGCACTTCCCCGAATGTACTTGTTCTGTATGCAGGGTGTCCCGCGTGGAGCGAACTGCCTCAACCAAGGCAGGCTCTAGTAAGGACTCTAAGCATTTCCTCTCCCGAAACACGCAGTTTTAACGGAAGAACTCTGCTTTAGTTGCAGGTGGAACACAAGCAGTTTTTCTCCCAGAGTGTACACAATGGGCCTTAACCCGAATGAATTTCCATACGCAGGTTGTCCCGCATGGAGTGAACTACCTCAACCAAGGCAGGCTCTACTTATGCCTCTAAGCGTTTCCTCTCCCAAAACACGCAGTTTTACCCGAAGAACTCTGCTTTAGTTGCAGGAGGAACACAAGCATCTTTTCTCCCACAGTGTACCCAAAGGGCCTTTGCCCGAAAGAAATTCTATACTCAAGGTGTCTCACGTGGAGTGAAATGCCTAAACCAAGGCAGGCTCTAGTGAGGCCTCTAAGCATTTCCTCCCCGAAAACACGGCAGATTTACCCGAAGAACTCTGCTTTAGTTCCAGGTGTAACACAAGCAGCATTTCTCCATCAGTGCACACAATGGGCACTTCCCCGAATGAACTTGTTCTATACGCAGGGTGTCCCGCGTGGAGCGAACAGCGTCAACCATGGCAGGCCCTACTGCAGTCTTTAAGCATATCCTCCCCGAAAACCTGTCAGTTTTACCCGAAGAACTCTGCTTTAGTTCCAGGTGTACGACAAGCAGCATTTCTCCATCAGTGCACACAATGGGCACTTCCCCGAATGAACTTGTTCTATATGCAGGGTGTCCCGTGTGGCGCGAACAGCCTCAAACATGGCAGGCTCTACTGTGGTTTCTAAAGCTTTCCTCTCTGAAAACGCGGCACTTTTACCCAAAGAAATCTGCCTTAAATGCAGGTGGAACACAAGCTGCATTTCTCCCACACTGTACACAAAGGGCCTTTCCCCGAATGAACTTCTATATGCAGGGTGTCCACAGTGCAGCGCACTGCCTCAAGCAAGGCAGGCTCTGGTAAGGACTGTAAGCATTTCCTCTCCCAAAACACGCAGTTTTACCCGAAGAACTCTGCTTTAGTTGCCGGTGGAACACAAGCAGCTTTTCTCCCACAGTGTACCCAAAGGGCCTTTGCCCGTAAGAACTTCTATGCTCAAGGTGTCCCGCGTGGAGTGAAATGCCTGAACCAAGGCAGGCTCTAGTGAGGCCTGTAAGCATTTCCTCTCCCAAAACACGGCAGTTTTACCCAAAGAACTCTGCTTTAGTACCAGGTGTATCACAAGCAGCATTTCTCAATCAGTGCACACAATGGGCATTTCCCGAATGATCTTGTTGTATACGCAGGGTGTCCCGCGTGCAGCGAACAGCCTCAACCATGGCAGGCTCTACTGTGGTCCCTAAGGCTTTCCTCTCTGAAAACACGGCACTTTTACCCAAAGAACTCTGCCTTAATTGCAGGTGGAACACAAGCTGCATTTCTCCCACACTGTACGCAAAGGGCCCTTCCCTGAATGTACTTCTATATGCAGGGTGTCCCACGTGCAGCGAACTGCCTCAAGCAAGGCAGGCTCTAGTAAGCACTGTAAGCATTTCCTCTCCCAAAACACGCAGTTTTACCCGAAGAAGTCTGCTTTAGTTGCCGGTGGAACACAAGCAGCTTTTCTCCCACAGTGTACCCAAAGGGCCTTTGCCCGAAAGAACTACAATGCTCAAAGTGACCCGCATGGAGTGAAATGCCTAAACAAAGGCAGGCTCTAGTGAGGCCTCTAAACATTTCCTCTCCCAAAACACGGCAGTTTTACCCAAAGAACTCTGCTTTAGTTCCAGGTGGAACACAAGCAGCATTTCTGCCACTGTGTACTCTTTGGGCTCTTCCACGAATGAACTTCTATATGCAGGGTTTCCCACGTGGAGAGAACTGCCTCAACCAAGGCAGGCTGTAGTGAGGACTGTAAGCATTTCCTCTCCCAAAACACGCAGTTTTAACGGAAGAACTCTGCTTTAGTTGCAGTTGGAACACAAGCACCTTTTATCCCAGGGTGTACACAATGCTCCTTTCCCCAAATGAAACTCTATATGCAGGGTGTCCCGCGTGGAGTGAACTACCTCAATCAAGGCAGGCTCTGCTTATGCCTCTAAGAGTTTCCTCTCCCAAAACACGCAGTTTTGCCCGAAGAACTCTGCTTTAGTTGCCGGTGGAACACAAGCAGCTTTTCTCTCACAGTGTACCCAAAGGGCCTTTGCCCGAAAGAACTTCTATGCTCAAGGTGGCCTGCATGCAGTGAAATGCCTAAACCAAGGCAGGCTCTAGAGAGGGCTCTAAGCATTTCCTCTCCCAAAACACGGCAGTTTTACCCAAAGAACTCTGCTTTAGTTCCAGGTGGAACACAAGCAGCATTACTGCCACTGTGTACTCTTTGGGCTCTTCCACGAATGAACTTCTATATGCAGGGTTTCCCTCGTGGAGCGAACTGCCTCAACCAAGGCAGGCTGTACTGAGTACTGTAAGCATTACCTCTCCCAAAATATGCAGTTTTAACGGAAGAACTCTGCTTTAGTTGCAGGTGGAACACAAGCAGCATTTCTCCCACAGTGTACACAATGCCCTTTCCCAGAAGAAGTTCTATACTCAAGGTATCCCGCGTGGAGTTAAATGCCTAAACCAAGCCAGGCTCTAGTGAGGCCTCTAAGCATTTCCCCTCCCGAAACACGGCAGTTTTACCCAAAGAAATCTGCTTTAATTCCTGTTGTAACACAAGCAGCATTTCTCCATCAGTGCACACAATGGGCACTTCCCCGAATGTACTTGTTCTGTATGCAGGGTGTCCCGCGTGGAGCGAACTGCCTCAACCAAGGCAGGCTCTAGTAAGGACTCTAAGCATTTCCTCTCCCGAAACACGCAGTTTTAACGGAAGAACTCTGCTTTAGTTGCAGGTGGAACACAAGCAGTTTTTCTCCCAGAGTGTACACAATGGGCCTTAACCCGAATGAATTTCCATACGCAGGTTGTCCCGCATGGAGTGAACTACCTCAACCAAGGCAGGCTCTACTTATGCCTCTAAGCGTTTCCTCTCCCAAAACACGCAGTTTTACCCGAAGAACTCTGCTTTAGTTGCAGGAGGAACACAAGCATCTTTTCTCCCACAGTGTACCCAAAGGGCCTTTGCCCGAAAGAAATTCTATACTCAAGGTGTCTCACGTGGAGTGAAATGCCTAAACCAAGGCAGGCTCTAGTGAGGCCTCTAAGCATTTCCTCCCCGAAAACACGGCAGATTTACCCGAAGAACTCTGCTTTAGTTCCAGGTGTAACACAAGCAGCATTTCTCCATCAGTGCACACAATGGGCACTTCCCCGAATGAACTTGTTCTATACGCAGGGTGTCCCGCGTGGAGCGAACAGCGTCAACCATGGCAGGCCCTACTGCAGTCTTTAAGCATATCCTCCCCGAAAACCTGTCAGTTTTACCCGAAGAACTCTGCTTTAGTTCCAGGTGTACGACAAGCAGCATTTCTCCATCAGTGCACACAATGGGCACTTCCCCGAATGAACTTGTTCTATATGCAGGGTGTCCCGTGTGGCGCGAACAGCCTCAAACATGGCAGGCTCTACTGTGGTTTCTAAAGCTTTCCTCTCTGAAAACGCGGCACTTTTACCCAAAGAAATCTGCCTTAAATGCAGGTGGAACACAAGCTGCATTTCTCCCACACTGTACACAAAGGGCCTTTCCCCGAATGAACTTCTATATGCAGGGTGTCCACAGTGCAGCGCACTGCCTCAAGCAAGGCAGGCTCTGGTAAGGACTGTAAGCATTTCCTCTCCCAAAACACGCAGTTTTACCCGAAGAACTCTGCTTTAGTTGCCGGTGGAACACAAGCAGCTTTTCTCCCACAGTGTACCCAAAGGGCCTTTGCCCGTAAGAACTTCTATGCTCAAGGTGTCCCGCGTGGAGTGAAATGCCTGAACCAAGGCAGGCTCTAGTGAGGCCTGTAAGCATTTCCTCTCCCAAAACACGGCAGTTTTACCCAAAGAACTCTGCTTTAGTACCAGGTGTATCACAAGCAGCATTTCTCAACCAGTGCACACAATGGGCATTTCCCGAATGATCTTGTTGTATACGCAGGGTGTCCCGCGTGCAGCGAACAGCCTCAACCATGGCAGGCTCTACTGTGGTCCCTAAGGCTTTCCTCTCTGAAAACACGGCACTTTTACCCAAAGAACTCTGCCTTAATTGCAGGTGGAACACAAGCTGCATTTCTCCCACACTGTACGCAAAGGGCCCTTCCCTGAATGTACTTCTATATGCAGGGTGTCCCACGTGCAGCGAACTGCCTCAAGCAAGGCAGGCTCTAGTAAGCACTGTAAGCATTTCCTCTCCCAAAACACGCAGTTTTACCCGAAGAAGTCTGCTTTAGTTGCCGGTGGAACACAAGCAGCTTTTCTCCCACAGTGTACCCAAAGGGCCTTTGCCTGAAAGAACTACAATGCTCAAAGTGACCCGCATGGAGTGAAATGCCTAAACAAAGGCAGGCTCTAGTGAGGCCTCTAAACATTTCCTCTCCCAAAACACGGCAGTTTTACCCAAAGAACTCTGCTTTAGTTCCAGGTGGAACACAAGCAGCATTTCTGCCACTGTGTACTCTTTGGGCTCTTCCACGAATGAACTTCTATATGCAGGGTTTCCCACGTGGAGAGAACTGCCTCAACCAAGGCAGGCTGTAGTGAGGACTGTAAGCATTTCCTCTCCCAAAACACGCAGTTTTAACGGAAGAACTCTGCTTTAGTTGCAGTTGGAACACAAGCACCTTTTATCCCAGGGTGTACACAATGCTCCTTTCCCCAAATGAACTTCTATATGCAGGGTGTCCAGCGTGCAGCGAACTGCCTCAAGCAAGGCAGGCTCTAGTAAGGACTGTAAGCATTTCCTCTCCCAAAACACGCAGTTTTACCCGAAGAACTCTGCTTTAGTTGCCGGTGGAACACAAGCAGCTTTTCTCCCACAGTGTACCCAAAGGGCCTTTGCCCGTAAGAACTTCTATGCTCAAGGTGTCCCGCGTGGAGTGAAATGCCTGAACCAAGGCAGGCTCTAGTGAGGCCTCTAAGCATTTCCTCCCCGAAAACACGGCAGATTTACCCGAAGAACTCTGCTTTAGTTCCAGGTGTAACACAAGCAGCATTTCTCCATCAGTGCACACAATGGGCACTTCCCCGAATGAACTTGTTCTATATGCAGGTTGTCCCGTGTGGCGCGAACAGCCTCAAACATGGCAGGCTCTACTGTGGTTTCTAAGGCTTTCCTTTCTGAAAACGCGGCACTTTTACCCAAAGAACTCTGCCTTAAATGCAGGTGGAACACAAGCTGCATTTCTCCCACACTGTACACAAAGGGCCTTTCCCCGAATGAACTTCTATATGCAGGGTGTCCAGCGTGCAGCGAACTGCCTCAAGTAAGGCAGGCTCTAGTATGGACTGTAAGCATTTCCTCTCCCAAAACACGCAGTTTTACCCGAAGAAGTCTGCTTTAGTTGCCGGTGGAACACAAGCAGCTTTTCTCCCACAGTGTACCCAAAGGGCCTTTGCCCGTAAGAACTTCTATGCTCAAGGTGTCCCACGTGGAGTGAAATGCCTGAACCAAGCCAGGCTCTAGTGAGGCCTGTAAGCATTTCCTCTCCCAAAACACGGCAGTTTTACCCAAAGAACTCTGCTTTAGTACCAGGTGTATCACAAGCAGCATTTCTCAATCAGTGCACACAATGGGCATTTCCCGAATGAACTTGTTGTATACGCAGGGTGTCCCGCGTGCAGCGAACAGCCTCAACCATGGCAGGCTCTACTGTGGTCCCTAAGGCTTTCCTCTCTGAAAACGCGGCACTTTTACCCAAAGAACTCTGCCTTAAATGCAGGTGGAACACAAGCTGCATTTCTCCCACACTGTACCCAAAGGGCCCTTCCCTGAATGAACTTCTATATGCAGGGTGACCCACGTGCAGCGAACTGCCTCAAGCAAGGCAGGCTCTAGTAAGCACTGTAAGCATTTCATCTCCCAAAACACGCAGTTTTACCCGAAGAAGTCTACTTTAGTTGCCAGTGGAACACAAGCAGCTTTTCTCCCACAGTGTACCCAAAGGGCCTTTGCCCGCAAGAACTACTATGCTCAAGGTGACCCGCATGGAGTGAAATGGCTAAACCAAGGCAGGCTCTAGTGAGGCCTCTAAACATTTCCTCTCCCAAAACACGGCAGTTTTACCCAAAGAACTCTGCTTTAGTTCCAGGTGGAACACAAGCAGCATTTCTGCCACTGTGTACTCTTTGGGCTCTTCCACGAATGAACATCTATATGCAGGGTTTCCCACGTGGAGAGAACTGCCTCAACCAAGGCAGGCTGTAGTGAGGACTGTAAGCATTTCCTCTCCCAAAACACGCAGTTTTAACGGAAGAACTCTGCTTTAGTTGCAGTTGGAACATAAGCACCTTTTATCCCAGGGTGTACACAATGCTCCTTTCCCCAAATGAAACTCTATACGCAGGGTGTCCCGCGTGGAGTGAACTACCTCAATCAAGGCAGGATCTACTTATGCCTCTAAGAGTTTCCTCTCCCAAAACACGCAGTTTTGCCCGAAGAAATCTGCTTTAGTTGCCGGTGGAACACAAGCAGCTTTTCTCTCACAGTGTACCCAAAGGTCCTTTGCCCGAAAGAACTTCCATGCTCAAGGTGGCCCGCATGCAGTGAAATGCCTAAACCAAGGCAGGCTCTAGAGAGGGCTCTAAGCATTTCCTCTCCCAAAACACGGCAGTTTTACCCAAAGAACTCTGCTTTAGTTCCAGGTGGAACACAAGCAGCATTTCTGCCACTGTGTACTCTTTGGGCTCTTCCACGAATGAACTTCTATATGCAGGGTTTCCCTCGTGGAGCGAACTGCCTCAACCAAGGCAGGCTGTACTGAGTACTGTAAGCATTTCCTCTCCCAAAATATGCAGTTTTAACGGAAGAACTCTGCTTTAGTTGCAGGTGGAACACAAGCAGCATTTCTCCCACAGTGTACACAATGCCCTTTCCCAGAAGAAGTTCTATACTCAAGGTATCCCGCGTGGAGTTAAATGCCTAAAACAAGCCAGGCTCTAGTGAGGCCTCTAAGCATTTCCCCTCCCGAAACACGGCAGTTTTACCCAAAGAAATCTGCTTTAATTCCTGTTGTAACACAAGCAGCATTTCTCCATCAGTGCACACAATGGGCACTTCCCCGAATGTACTTGTTCTGTATGCAGGGTGTCCCGCGTGGAGCGAACTGCCTCAACCAAGGCAGGCTCTAGTAAGGACTCTAAGCATTTCCTCTCCCGAAACACGCAGTTTTAACGGAAGAACTCTGCTTTAGTTGCAGGTGGAACACAAGCAGTTTTTCTCCCAGAGTGTACACAATGGGCCTTAACGCGAATGAATTTCCATACGCAGGTTGTCCCGCATGGAGTGAACTACCTCAACCAAGGTAGGCTCTACTTATGCCTCTAAGCGTTTCCTCTCCCAAAACACGCAGTTTTACCCGAAGAACTCTGCTTTAGTTGCAGGAGGAACACAAGCATCTTTTCTCCCACAGTGTACCCAAAGGGCCTTTGCCCGAAAGAAATTCTATACTCAAGGTGTCTCACGTGGAGTGAAATGCCTAAACCAAGGCAGGCTCTAGTGAGGCCTCTAAGCATTTCCTCCCCGAAAACACGGCAGATTTACCCGAAGAACTCTGCTTTAGTACCAGGTGTATCACAAGCAGCATTTCTCAATCAGTGCACACAATGGGCATTTCCCGAATGATCTTGTTGTATACGCAGGGTGTCCCGCGTGCAGCGAACAGCCTCAACCATGGCAGGCTCTACTGTGGTTTCTAAAGCTTTCCTCTCTGAAAACGCGGCACTTTTACCCAAAGAAATCTGCCTTAAATGCAGGTGGAACACAAGCTGCATTTCTCCCACACTGTACACAAAGGGCCTTTCCCCGAATGAACTTCTATATGCAGGGTGTCCAGCGTGCAGCGAACTGCCTCAAGCCAGGCAGGCTCTAGTAAGGACTGTAAGCATTTCCTCTCCCAAAACACGCAGTTTTACCCGAAGAACTCTGCTTTAGTTGCCGGTGGAACACAAGCAGCTTTTCTCCCACAGTGTACCCAAAGGGCCTTTGCCCGAAAGAAATTCTATACTCAAGGTGTCTCACGTGGAGTGAAATGCCTAAACCAAGGCAGGCTCTAGTGAGGCCTCTAAGCATTTCCTCCCCGAAAACACGGCAGATTTACCCGAAGAACTCTGCTTTAGTTCCAGGTGTAACACAAGCAGCATTTCTCCATCAGTGCACACAATGGGCACTTCCCCGAATGAACTTGTTCTATATGCAGGTTGTCCCGTGTGGCGCGAACAGCCTCAAACATGGCAGGCTCTACTGTGGTTTCTAAGGCTTTCCTTTCTGAAAACGCGGCACTTTTACCCAAAGAACTCTGCCTTAAATGCAGTTGGAACACAAGCTGCATTTCTCCCACACTGTACACAAAGGGCCTTTCCCCGAATGAACTTCTATATGCAGGATGTCCAGCGTGCAGCGAACTGCCTCAAGCCAGGCAGGCTCTAGTAAGGACTGTAAGCATTTCCTCTCCCAAAACACGCAGTTTTACCCGAAGAAGTCTGCTTTAGTTGCCGGTGGAACACAAGCAGCTTTTCTCCCACAGTGTACCCAAAGGGCCTTTGCCCGTAAGAACTTCTATGCTCAAGGTGTCCCGCGTGGAGTGAAATGCCTGAACCAAGGCAGGCTCTAGTGAGGCCTGTAAGCATTTCCTCTCCCAAAACACGGCAGTTTTACCCAAAGAACTCTGCTTTAGTACCAGGTGTATCACAAGCAGCATTTCTCAATCAGTGCACACAATGGGCATTTCCCGAATGATCTTGTTGTATACGCAGGGTGTCCCGCGTGCAGCGAACAGCCTCAACCATGGCAGGCTCTACTGTGGTCCCTAAGGCTTTCCTCTCTGAAAACGCGGCACTTTTACCCAAAGAACTCTGCCTTAAATGCAGGTGGAACACAAGCTGCATTTCTCCCACACTGTACACAAAGGGCCCTTCCCTGAATGAACTTCTATATGCAGGGTGTCCCACGTGCAGTGAACTGCCTCAAGCAAGGCAGGCTCTAGTAAGCACTGTAAGCATTTCCTCTCCCAAAACACGCAGTTTTACCCGAAGAAGTCTGCTTTAGTTGCCGGTGGAACACAAGCAGCTTTTCTCCCACAGTGTACCCAAAGGGCCTTTGCCCGAAAGAAATACTATGCTCAAGGTGACCCGCATGGAGTGAAATGCCTGAACCAAGGCAGGCTCTAGTGAGGCCTCTAAACATTTCCTCTCCCAAAACACGGCAGTTTTACCCAAAGAACTCTGCTTTAGTTGCAGGTGGAACACAAGCAGCATTTCTGCCACTGTGTACTCTTTGGGCTCTTCCACGAATGAACATCTATATGCAGGGTTTCCCACGTGGAGAGAACTGCCTCAACCAAGGCAGGCTGTAGTGAGGACTGTAAGCATTTCCTCTCCCAAAACACGCAGTTTTAACGGAAGAACTCTGCTTTAGTTGCAGTTGGAACACAAGCACCTTTTATCCCAGGGTGTACACAATGCTCCTTTCCCCAAATGAAACTCTATATGCAGGGTGTCCCGCGTGGAGTGAACTACCTCAATCAAGGCAGGCTCTGCTTATGCCTCTAAGAGTTTCCTCTCCCAAAACACGCAGGTTTGCCCGAAGAACTCTGCTTTAGTTGCCGGTGGAACACAAGCAGCTTTTCTCTCACAGTGTACCCAAAGGGCCTTTGCCCGAAAGAACTTCTATGCTCAAGGTGGCCTGCATGCAGTGAAATGCCTAAACCAAGGCAGGCTCTAGAGAGGGCTCTAAGCATTTCCTCTCCCAAAACACGGCAGTTTTACCCAAAGAACTCTGCTTTAGTTCCAGGTGGAACACAAGCAGCATTACTGCCACTGTGTACTCTTTGGGCTCTTCCACGAATGAACTTCTATATGCAGGGTTTCCCTCGTGGAGCGAACTGCCTCAACCAAGGCAGGCTGTACTGAGTACTGTAAGCATTACCTCTCCCAAAATATGCAGTTTTAACGGAAGAACTCTGCTTTAGTTGCAGGTGGAACACAAGCAGCATTTCTCCCACAGTGTACACAATGCCCTTTCCCAGAAGAAGTTCTATACTCAAGGTATCCCGCGTGGAGTTAAATGCCTAAACCAAGCCAGGCTCTAGTGAGGCCTCTAAGCATTTCCCCTCCCGAAACACGGCAGTTTTACCCAAAGAAATCTGCTTTAATTCCTGTTGTAACACAAGCAGCATTTCTCCATCAGTGCACACAATGGGCACTTCCCCGAATGTACTTGTTCTGTATGCAGGGTGTCCCGCGTGGAGCGAACTGCCTCAACCAAGGCAGGCTCTAGTAAGGACTCTAAGCATTTCCTCTCCCGAAACACGCAGTTTTAACGGAAGAACTCTGCTTTAGTTGCAGGTGGAACACAAGCAGTTTTTCTCCCAGAGTGTACACAATGGGCCTTAACCCGAATGAATTTCCATACGCAGGTTGTCCCGCATGGAGTGAACTACCTCAACCAAGGCAGGCTCTACTTATGCCTCTAAGCGTTTCCTCTCCCAAAACACGCAGTTTTACCCGAAGAACTCTGCTTTAGTTGCAGGAGGAACACAAGCATCTTTTCTCCCACAGTGTACCCAAAGGGCCTTTGCCCGAAAGAAATTCTATACTCAAGGTGTCTCACGTGGAGTGAAATGCCTAAACCAAGGCAGGCTCTAGTGAGGCCTCTAAGCATTTCCTCCCCGAAAACACGGCAGATTTACCCGAAGAACTCTGCTTTAGTTCCAGGTGTAACACAAGCAGCATTTCTCCATCAGTGCACACAATGGGCACTTCCCCGAATGAACTTGTTCTATACGCAGGGTGTCCCGCGTGGAGCGAACAGCGTCAACCATGGCAGGCCCTACTGCAGTCTTTAAGCATATCCTCCCCGAAAACCTGTCAGTTTTACCCGAAGAACTCTGCTTTAGTTCCAGGTGTACGACAAGCAGCATTTCTCCATCAGTGCACACAATGGGCACTTCCGCGAATGAACTTGTTCTATATGCAGGGTGTCCCGTGTGGCGCGAACAGCCTCAAACATGGCAGGCTCTACTGTGGTTTCTAAAGCTTTCCTCTCTGAAAACGCGGCACTTTTACCCAAAGAAATCTGCCTTAAATGCAGGTGGAACACAAGCTGCATTTCTCCCACACTGTACACAAAGGGCCTTTCCCCGAATGAACTTCTATATGCAGGGTGTCCACAGTGCAGCGCACTGCCTCAAGCAAGGCAGGCTCTGGTAAGGACTGTAAGCATTTCCTCTCCCAAAACACGCAGTTTTACCCGAAGAACTCTGCTTTAGTTGCCGGTGGAACACAAGCAGCTTTTCTCCCACAGTGTACCCAAAGGGCCTTTGCCCGTAAGAACTTCTATGCTCAAGGTGTCCCGCGTGGAGTGAAATGCCTGAACCAAGGCAGGCTCTAGTGAGGCCTGTAAGCATTTCCTCTCCCAAAACACGGCAGTTTTACCCAAAGAACTCTGCTTTAGTACCAGGTGTATCACAAGCAGCATTTCTCAATCAGTGCACACAATGGGCATTTCCCGAATGATCTTGTTGTATACGCAGGGTGTCCCGCGTGCAGCGAACAGCCTCAACCATGGCAGGCTCTACTGTGGTCCCTAAGGCTTTCCTCTCTGAAAACACGGCACTTTTACCCAAAGAACTCTGCCTTAATTGCAGGTGGAACACAAGCTGCATTTCTCCCACACTGTACGCAAAGGGCCCTTCCCTGAATGTACTTCTATATGCAGGGTGTCCCACGTGCAGCGAACTGCCTCAAGCAAGGCAGGCTCTAGTAAGCACTGTAAGCATTTCCTCTCCCAAAACACGCAGTTTTACCCGAAGAAGTCTGCTTTAGTTGCCGGTGGAACACAAGCAGCTTTTCTCCCACAGTGTACCCAAAGGGCCTTTGCCCGAAAGAACTACAATGCTCAAAGTGACCCGCATGGAGTGAAATGCCTAAACAAAGGCAGGCTCTAGTGAGGCCTCTAAACATTTCCTCTCCCAAAACACGGCAGTTTTACCCAAAGAACTCTGCTTTAGTTCCAGGTGGAACACAAGCAGCATTTCTGCCACTGTGTACTCTTTGGGCTCTTCCACGAATGAACTTCTATATGCAGGGTTTCCCACGTGGAGAGAACTGCCTCAACCAAGGCAGGCTGTAGTGAGGACTGTAAGCATTTCCTCTCCCAAAACACGCAGTTTTAACGGAAGAACTCTGCTTTAGTTGCAGTTGGAACACAAGCACCTTTTATCCCAGGGTGTACACAATGCTCCTTTCCCCAAATGAAACTCTATATGCAGGGTGTCCCGCGTGGAGTGAACTACCTCAATCAAGGCAGGCTCTGCTTATGCCTCTAAGAGTTTCCTCTCCCAAAACACGCAGGTTTGCCCGAAGAACTCTGCTTTAGTTGCCGGTGGAACACAAGCAGCTTTTCTCTCACAGTGTACCCAAAGGGCCTTTGCCCGAAAGAACTTCTATGCTCAAGGTGGCCTGCATGCAGTGAAATGCCTAAACCAAGGCAGGCTCTAGAGAGGGCTCTAAGCATTTCCTCTCCCAAAACACGGCAGTTTTACCCAAAGAACTCTGCTTTAGTTCCAGGTGGAACACAAGCAGCATTACTGCCACTGTGTACTCTTTGGGCTCTTCCACGAATGAACTTCTATATGCAGGGTTTCCCTCGTGGAGCGAACTGCCTCAACCAAGGCAGGCTGTACTGAGTACTGTAAGCATTACCTCTCCCAAAATATGCAGTTTTAACGGAAGAACTCTGCTTTAGTTGCAGGTGGAACACAAGCAGCATTTCTCCCACAGTGTACACAATGCCCTTTCCCAGAAGAAGTTCTATACTCAAGGTATCCCGCGTGGAGTTAAATGCCTAAACCAAGCCAGGCTCTAGTGAGGCCTCTAAGCATTTCCCCTCCCGAAACACGGCAGTTTTACCCAAAGAAATCTGCTTTAATTCCTGTTGTAACACAAGCAGCATTTCTCCATCAGTGCACACAATGGGCACTTCCCCGAATGTACTTGTTCTGTATGCAGGGTGTCCCGCGTGGAGCGAAGTGCCTCAACCAAGGCAGGCTCTAGTAAGGACTCTAAGCATTTCCTCTCCCGAAACACGCAGTTTTAACGGAAGAACTCTGCTTTAGTTGCAGGTGGAACACAAGCAGTTTTTCTCCCAGAGTGTACACAATGGGCCTTAACCCGAATGAATTTCCATACGCAGGTTGTCCCGCATGGAGTGAACTACCTCAACCAAGGCAGGCTCTACTTATGCCTCTAAGCGTTTCCTCTCCCAAAACACGCAGTTTTACCCGAAGAACTCTGCTTTAGTTGCAGGAGGAACACAAGCATCTTTTCTCCCACAGTGTACCCAAAGGGCCTTTGCCCGAAAGAAATTCTATACTCAAGGTGTCTCACGTGGAGTGAAATGCCTAAACCAAGGCAGGCTCTAGTGAGGCCTCTAAGCATTTCCTCCCCGAAAACACGGCAGATTTACCCGAAGAACTCTGCTTTAGTTCCAGGTGTAACACAAGCAGCATTTCTCCATCAGTGCACACAATGGGCACTTCCCCGAATGAACTTGTTCTATACGCAGGGTGTCCCGCGTGGAGCGAACAGCGTCAACCATGGCAGGCCCTACTGCAGTCTTTAAGCATATCCTCCCCGAAAACCTGTCAGTTTTACCCGAAGAACTCTGCTTTAGTTCCAGGTGTACGACAAGCAGCATTTCTCCATCAGTGCACACAATGGGCACTTCCCCGAATGAACTTGTTCTATATGCAGGGTGTCCCGTGTGGCGCGAACAGCCTCAAACATGGCAGGCTCTACTGTGGTTTCTAAAGCTTTCCTCTCTGAAAACGCGGCACTTTTACCCAAAGAAATCTGCCTTAAATGCAGGTGGAACACAAGCTGCATTTCTCCCACACTGTACACAAAGGGCCTTTCCCCGAATGAACTTCTATATGCAGGGTGTCCAGCGTGCAGCGAACTGCCTCAAGCAAGGCAGGCTCTAGTAAGGACTGTAAGCATTTCCTCTCCCAAAACACGCAGTTTTACCCGAAGAACTCTGCTTTAGTTGCCGGTGGAACACAAGCAGCTTTTCTCCCACAGTGTACCCAAAGGGCCTTTGCCCGTAAGAACTTCTATGCTCAAGGTGTCCCGCGTGGAGTGAAATGCCTGAACCAAGGCAGGCTCTAGTGAGGCCTCTAAGCATTTCCTCCCCGAAAACACGGCAGATTTACCCGAAGAACTCTGCTTTAGTTCCAGGTGTAACACAAGCAGCATTTCTCCATCAGTGCACACAATGGGCACTTCCCCGAATGAACTTGTTCTATATGCAGGGTGTCCCGTGTGGCGCGAACAGCCTCAAACATGGCAGGCTCTACTGTGGTTTCTAAGGCTTTCCTTTCTGAAAACGCGGCACTTTTACCCAAAGAACTCTGCCTTAAATGCAGGTGGAACACAAGCTGCATTTCTCCCACACTGTACACAAAGGGCCTTTCCCCGAATGAACTTCTATATGCAGGGTGGCCAGCGTGCAGCGAACTGCCTCAAGTAAGGCAGGCTCTAGTAAGGACTGTAAGCATTTCCTCTCCCAAAACACGCAGTTTTACCCGAAGAAGTCTGCTTTAGTTGCCGGTGGAACACAAGCAGCTTTTCTCCCACAGTGTACCCAAAGGGCCTTTGCCCGTAAGAACTTCTATGCTCAAGGTGTCCCACGTGGAGTGAAATGCCTGAACCAAGCCAGGCTCTAGTGAGGCCTGTAAGCATTTCCTCTCCCAAAACACGGCAGTTTTACCCAAAGAACTCTGCTTTAGTACCAGGTGTATCACAAGCAGCATTTCTCAATCAGTGCACACAATGGGCATTTCCCGAATGAACTTGTTGTATACGCAGGGTGTCCCGCGTGCAGCGAACAGCCTCAACCATGGCAGGCTCTACTGTGGTCCCTAAGGCTTTCCTCTCTGAAAACGCGGCACTTTTACCCAAAGAACTCTGCCTTAAATGCAGGTGGAACACAAGCTGCATTTCTCCCACACTGTACCCAAAGGGCCCTTCCCTGAATGAACTTCTATATGCAGGGTGACCCACGTGCAGCGAACTGCCTCAAGCAAGGCAGGCTCTAGTAAGCACTGTAAGCATTTCATCTCCCAAAACACGCAGTTTTACCCGAAGAAGTCTACTTTAGTTGCCAGTGGAACACAAGCAGCTTTTCTCCCACAGTGTACCCAAAGGGCCTTTGCCCGCAAGAACTACTATGCTCAAGGTGACCCGCATGGAGTGAAATGGCTAAACCAAGGCAGGCTCTAGTGAGGCCTCTAAACATTTCCTCTCCCAAAACACGGCAGTTTTACCCAAAGAACTCTGCTTTAGTTCCAGGTGGAACACAAGCAGCATTTCTGCCACTGTGTACTCTTTGGGCTCTTCCACGAATGAACATCTATATGCAGGGTTTCCCACGTGGAGAGAACTGCCTCAACCAAGGCAGGCTGTAGTGAGGACTGTAAGCATTTCCTCTCCCAAAACACGCAGTTTTAACGGAAGAACTCTGCTTTAGTTGCAGTTGGAACATAAGCACCTTTTATCCCAGGGTGTACACAATGCTCCTTTCCCCAAATGAAACTCTATACGCAGGGTGTCCCGCGTGGAGTGAACTACCTCAATCAAGGCAGGATCTACTTATGCCTCTAAGAGTTTCCTCTCCCAAAACACGCAGTTTTGCCCGAAGAAATCTGCTTTAGTTGCCGGTGGAACACAAGCAGCTTTTCTCTCACAGTGTACCCAAAGGTCCTTTGCCCGAAAGAACTTCCATGCTCAAGGTGGCCCGCATGCAGTGAAATGCCTAAACCAAGGCAGGCTCTAGAGAGGGCTCTAAGCATTTCCTCTCCCAAAACACGGCAGTTTTACCCAAAGAACTCTGCTTTAGTTCCAGGTGGAACACAAGCAGCATTTCTGCCACTGTGTACTCTTTGGGCTCTTCCACGAATGAACTTCTATATGCAGGGTTTCCCTCGTGGAGCGAACTGCCTCAACCAAGGCAGGCTGTACTGAGTACTGTAAGCATTTCCTCTCCCAAAATATGCAGTTTTAACGGAAGAACTCTGCTTTAGTTGCAGGTGGAACACAAGCAGCATTTCTCCCACAGTGTACACAATGCCCTTTCCCAGAAGAAGTTCTATACTCAAGGTATCCCGCGTGGAGTTAAATGCCTAAAACAAGCCAGGCTCTAGTGAGGCCTCTAAGCATTTCCCCTCCCGAAACACGGCAGTTTTACCCAAAGAAATCTGCTTTAATTCCTGTTGTAACACAAGCAGCATTTCTCCATCAGTGCACACAATGGGCACTTCCCCGAATGTACTTGTTCTGTATGCAGGGTGTCCCGCGTGGAGCGAACTGCCTCAACCAAGGCAGGCTCTAGTAAGGACTCTAAGCATTTCCTCTCCCGAAACACGCAGTTTTAACGGAAGAACTCTGCTTTAGTTGCAGGTGGAACACAAGCAGTTTTTCTCCCAGAGTGTACACAATGGGCCTTAACCCGAATGAATTTCCATACGCAGGTTGTCCCGCATGGAGTGAACTACCTCAACCAAGGCAGGCTCTACTTATGCCTCTAAGCGTTTCCTCTCCCAAAACACGCAGTTTTACCCGAAGAACTCTGCTTTAGTTGCAGGAGGAACACAAGCATCTTTTCTCCCACAGTGTACCCAAAGGGCCTTTGCCCGAAAGAAATTCTATACTCAAGGTGTCTCACGTGGAGTGAAATGCCTAAACCAAGGCAGGCTCTAGTGAGGCCTCTAAGCATTTCCTCCCCGAAAACACGGCAGATTTACCCGAAGAACTCTGCTTTAGTTCCAGGTGTAACACAAGCAGCATTTCTCCATCAGTGCACACAATGGGCACTTCCCCGAATGAACTTGTTCTATAAGCAGGTTGTCCCGTGTGGCGCGAACAGCCTCAAACATGGCAGGCTCTACTGTGGTTTCTAAGGCTTTCCTTTCTGAAAACGCGGCACTTTTACCCAAAGAACTGTGCCTTAAATGCAGTTGGAACACAAGCTGCATTTCTCCCACACTGTACACAAAGGGCCTTTCCCCGAATGAACTTCTATATGCAGGGTGTCCAGCGTGCAGCGAACTGCCTCAAGCCAGGCAGGCTCTAGTAAGGACTGTAAGCATTTCCTCTCCCAAAACACGCAGTTTTACCCGAAGAACTCTGCTTTAGTTGCCGGTGGAACACAAGCAGCTTTTCTCCCACAGTGTACCCAAAGGGCCTTTGCCCGTAAGAACTTCTATGCTCAAGGTGTCCCGCGTGGAGTGAAATGCCTGAACCAAGGCAGGCTCTAGTGAGGCCTGTAAGCATTTCCTCTCCCAAAACACGGCAGTTTTACCCAAAGAACTCTGCTTTAGTACCAGGTGTATCACAAGCAGCATTTCTCAATCAGTGCACACAATGGGCATTTCCCGAATGATCTTGTTGTATACGCAGGGTGTCCCGCGTGCAGCGAACAGCCTCAACCATGGCAGGCTCTACTGTGGTCCCTAAGGCGTTCCTCTCTGAAAACGCGGCACTTTTACCTAAAGAACTCTGCCTTAAATGCAGTTGGAACACAAGCTGCATTTCTCCCACACTGTACACAAAGGGCCTTTCCCCGAATGAACTTCTATATGCAGGGTGTCCAGCGTGCAGCGAAGTGCCTCAAGCCAGGCAGGCTCTAGTAAGGACTGTAAGCATTTCCTCTCCCAAAACACGCAGTTTTACCCGAAGAACTCTGCTTTAGTTGCCGGTGGAACACAAGCAGCTTTTCTCCCACAGTGTACCCAAAGGGCCTTTGCCCGAAAGAAATTCTATACTCAAGGTGTCTCACGTGGAGTGAAATGCCTAAACCAAGGCAGGCTCTAGTGAGGCCTCTAAGCATTTCCTCCCCGAAAACACGGCAGATTTACCCGAAGAACTCTGCTTTAGTTCCAGGTGTAACACAAGCAGCATTTCTCCATCAGTGCACACAATGGGCACTTCCCCGAATGAACTTGTTCTATATGCAGGTTGTCCCGTGTGGCGCGAACAGCCTCAAACATGGCAGGCTCTACTGTGGTTTCTAAGGCTTTCCTTTCTGAAAACGCGGCACTTTTACCCAAAGAACTCTGCCTTAAATGCAGTTGGAACACAAGCTGCATTTCTCCCACACTGTACACAAAGGGCCTTTCCCCGAATGAACTTCTATATGCAGGATGTCCAGCGTGCAGCGAACTGCCTCAAGCCAGGCAGGCTCTAGTAAGGACTGTAAGCATTTCCTCTCCCAAAACACGCAGTTTTACCCGAAGAACTCTGCTTTAGTTGCCGGTGGAACACAAGCAGCTTTTCTCCCACAGTGTACCCAAAGGGCCTTTGCCCGTAAGAACTTCTATGCTCAAGGTGTCCCGCGTGGAGTGAAATGCCTGAACCAAGGCAGGCTCTAGTGAGGCCTGTAAGCATTTCCTCTCCCAAAACACGGCAGTTTTACCCAAAGAACTCTGCTTTAGTACCAGGTGTATCACAAGCAGCATTTCTCAATCAGTGCACACAATGGGCATTTCCCGAATGATCTTGTTGTATACGCAGGGTGTCCCGCGTGCAGCGAACAGCCTCAACCATGGCAGGCTCTACTGTGGTCCCTAAGGCTTTCCTCTCTGAAAACGCGGCACTTTTACCCAAAGAACTCTGCCTTAAATGCAGGTGGAACACAAGCTGCATTTCTCCCACACTGTACACAAAGGGCCCTTCCCTGAATGAACTTCTATATGCAGGGTGTCCCACGTGCAGTGAACTGCCTCAAGCAAGGCAGGCTCTAGTAAGCACTGTAAGCATTTCCTCTCCCAAAACACGCAGTTTTACCCGAAGAAGTCTGCTTTAGTTGCCGGTGGAACACAAGCAGCTTTTCTCCCACAGTGTACCCAAAGGGCCTTTGCCCGAAAGAAATACTATGCTCAAGGTGACCCGCATGGAGTGAAATGCCTGAACCAAGGCAGGCTCTAGTGAGGCCTCTAAACATTTCCTCTCCCAAAACACGGCAGTTTTACCCAAAGAACTCTGCTTTAGTTGCAGGTGGAACACAAGCAGCATTTCTGCCACTGTGTACTCTTTGGGCTCTTCCACGAATGAACATCTATATGCAGGGTTTCCCACGTGGAGAGAACTGCCTCAACCAAGGCAGGCTGTAGTGAGGACTGTAAGCATTTCCTCTCCCAAAACACGCAGTTTTAACGGAAGAACTCTGCTTTAGTTGCAGTTGGAACACAAGCACCTTTTATCCCAGGGTGTACACAATGCTCCTTTCCCCAAATGAAACTCTATATGCAGGGTGTCCCGCGTGGAGTGAACTACCTCAATCAAGGCAGGCTCTGCTTATGCCTCTAAGAGTTTCCTCTCCCAAAACACGCAGGTTTGCCCGAAGAACTCTGCTTTAGTTGCCGGTGGAACACAAGCAGCTTTTCTCTCACAGTGTACCCAAAGGGCCTTTGCCCGAAAGAACTTCTATGCTCAAGGTGGCCTGCATGCAGTGAAATGCCTAAACCAAGGCAGGCTCTAGAGAGGGCTCTAAGCATTTCCTCTCCCAAAACACGGCAGTTTTACCCAAAGAACTCTGCTTTAGTTCCAGGTGGAACACAAGCAGCATTACTGCCACTGTGTACTCTTTGGGCTCTTCCACGAATGAACTTCTATATGCAGGGTTTCCCTCGTGGAGCGAACTGCCTCAACCAAGGCAGGCTGTACTGAGTACTGTAAGCATTACCTCTCCCAAAATATGCAGTTTTAACGGAAGAACTCTGCTTTAGTTGCAGGTGGAACACAAGCAGCATTTCTCCCACAGTGTACACAATGCCCTTTCCCAGAAGAAGTTCTATACTCAAGGTATCCCGCGTGGAGTTAAATGCCTAAACCAAGCCAGGCTCTAGTGAGGCCTCTAAGCATTTCCCCTCCCGAAACACGGCAGTTTTACCCAAAGAAATCTGCTTTAATTCCTGTTGTAACACAAGCAGCATTTCTCCATCAGTGCACACAATGGGCACTTCCCCGAATGTACTTGTTCTGTATGCAGGGTGTCCCGCGTGGAGCGAACTGCCTCAACCAAGGCAGGCTCTAGTAAGGACTCTAAGCATTTCCTCTCCCGAAACACGCAGTTTTAACGGAAGAACTCTGCTTTAGTTGCAGGTGGAACACAAGCAGTTTTTCTCCCAGAGTGTACACAATGGGCCTTAACCCGAATGAATTTCCATACGCAGGTTGTCCCGCATGGAGTGAACTACCTCAACCAAGGCAGGCTCTACTTATGCCTCTAAGCGTTTCCTCTCCCAAAACACGCAGTTTTACCCGAAGAACTCTGCTTTAGTTGCAGGAGGAACACAAGCATCTTTTCTCCCACAGTGTACCCAAAGGGCCTTTGCCCGAAAGAAATTCTATACTCAAGGTGTCTCACGTGGAGTGAAATGCCTAAACCAAGGCAGGCTCTAGTGAGGCCTCTAAGCATTTCCTCCCCGAAAACACGGCAGATTTACCCGAAGAACTCTGCTTTAGTTCCAGGTGTAACACAAGCAGCATTTCTCCATCAGTGCACACAATGGGCACTTCCCCGAATGAACTTGTTCTATACGCAGGGTGTCCCGCGTGGAGCGAACAGCGTCAACCATGGCAGGCCCTACTGCAGTCTTTAAGCATATCCTCCCCGAAAACCTGTCAGTTTTACCCGAAGAACTCTGCTTTAGTTCCAGGTGTACGACAAGCAGCATTTCTCCATCAGTGCACACAATGGGCACTTCCCCGAATGAACTTGTTCTATATGCAGGGTGTCCCGTGTGGCGCGAACAGCCTCAAACATGGCAGGCTCTACTGTGGTTTCTAAAGCTTTCCTCTCTGAAAACGCGGCACTTTTACCCAAAGAAATCTGCCTTAAATGCAGGTGGAACACAAGCTGCATTTCTCCCACACTGTACACAAAGGGCCTTTCCCCGAATGAACTTCTATATGCAGGGTGTCCAGCGTGCAGCGAACTGCCTCAAGCAAGGCAGGCTCTAGTAAGGACTGTAAGCATTTCCTCTCCCAAAACACGCAGTTTTACCCGAAGAACTCTGCTTTAGTTGCCGGTGGAACACAAGCAGCTTTTCTCCCACAGTGTACCCAAAGGGCCTTTGCCCGTAAGAACTTCTATGCTCAAGGTGTCCCGCGTGGAGTGAAATGCCTGAACCAAGGCAGGCTCTAGTGAGGCCTCTAAGCATTTCCTCCCCGAAAACACGGCAGATTTACCCGAAGAACTCTGCTTTAGTTCCAGGTGTAACACAAGCAGCATTTCTCCATCAGTGCACACAATGGGCACTTCCCCGAATGAACTTGTTCTATATGCAGGGTGTCCCGTGTGGCGCGAACAGCCTCAAACATGGCAGGCTCTACTGTGGTTTCTAAGGCTTTCCTTTCTGAAAACGCGGCACTTTTACCCAAAGAACTCTGCCTTAAATGCAGGTGGAACACAAGCTGCATTTCTCCCACACTGTACACAAAGGGCCTTTCCCCGAATGAACTTCTATATGCAGGGTGTCCAGCGTGCAGCGAACTGCCTCAAGTAAGGCAGGCTCTAGTAAGGACTGTAAGCATTTCCTCTCCCAAAACACGCAGTTTTACCCGAAGAAGTCTGCTTTAGTTGCCGGTGGAACACAAGCAGCTTTTCTCCCACAGTGTACCCAAAGGGCCTTTGCCCGTAAGAACTTCTATGCTCCAGGTGTCCCACGTGGAGTGAAATGCCTGAACCAAGCCAGGCTCTAGTGAGGCCTGTAAGCATTTCCTCTCCCAAAACACGGCAGTTTTACCCAAAGAACTCTGCTTTAGTACCAGGTGTATCACAAGCAGCATTTCTCAATCAGTGCACACAATGGGCATTTCCCGAATGAACTTGTTGTATACGCAGGGTGTCCCGCGTGCAGCGAACAGCCTCAACCATGGCAGGCTCTACTGTGGTCCCTAAGGCTTTCCTCTCTGAAAACGCGGCACTTTTACCCAAAGAACTCTGCCTTAAATGCAGGTGGAACACAAGCTGCATTTCTCCCACACTGTACACAAAGGGCCCTTCCCTGAATGAACTTCTATATGCAGGGTGACCCACGTGCAGCGAACTGCCTCAAGCAAGGCAGGCTCTAGTAAGCACTGTAAGCATTTCATCTCCCAAAACACGCAGTTTTACCCGAAGAAGTCTACTTTAGTTGCCAGTGGAACACAAGCAGCTTTTCTCCCACAGTGTACCCAAAGGGCCTTTGCCCGCAAGAACTACTATGCTCAAGGTGACCCGCATGGAGTGAAATGGCTAAACCAAGGCAGGCTCTAGTGAGGCCTCTAAACATTTCCTCTCCCAAAACACGGCAGTTTTACCCAAAGAACTCTGCTTTAGTTCCAGGTGGAACACAAGCAGCATTTCTGCCACTGTGTACTCTTTGGGCTCTTCCACGAATGAACATCTATATGCAGGGTTTCCCACGTGGAGAGAACTGCCTCAACCAAGGCAGGCTGTAGTGAGGACTGTAAGCATTTCCTCTCCCAAAACACGCAGTTTTAACGGAAGAACTCTGCTTTAGTTGCAGTTGGAACATAAGCACCTTTTATCCCAGGGTGTACACAATGCTCCTTTCCCCAAATGAAACTCTATACGCAGGGTGTCCCGCGTGGAGTGAACTACCTCAATCAAGGCAGGCTCTACTTATGCCTCTAAGAGTTTCCTCTCCCAAAACACGCAGTTTTGCCCGAAGAAATCTGCTTTAGTTGCCGGTGGAACACAAGCAGCTTTTCTCTCACAGTGTACCCAAAGGTCCTTTGCCCGAAAGAACTTCCATGCTCAAGGTGGCCCGCATGCAGTGAAATGCCTAAACCAAGGCAGGCTCTAGAGAGGGCTCTAAGCATTTCCTCTCCCAAAACACGGCAGTTTTACCCAAAGAACTCTGCTTTAATTCCTGTTGTAACACAAGCAGCATTTCTCCATCAGTGCACACAATGGGCACTTCCCCGAATGTACTTGTTCTGTATGCAGGGTGTCCCGCGTGGAGCGAACTGCCTCAACCAAGGCAGGCTCTAGTAAGGACTCTAAGCATTTCCTCTCCCGAAACACGCAGTTTTAACGGAAGAACTCTGCTTTAGTTGCAGGTGGAACACAAGCAGTTTTTCTCCCAGAGTGTACACAATGGGCCTTAACCCGAATGAATTTCCATACGCAGGTTGTCCCGCATGGAGTGAACTACCTCAACCAAGGCAGGCTCTACTTATGCCTCTAAGCGTTTCCTCTCCCAAAACACGCAGTTTTACCCGAAGAACTCTGCTTTAGTTGCAGGAGGAACACAAGCATCTTTTCTCCCACAGTGTACCCAAAGGGCCTTTGCCCGAAAGAAATTCTATACTCAAGGTGTCTCACGTGGAGTGAAATGCCTAAACCAAGGCAGGCTCTAGTGAGGCCTCTAAGCATTTCCTCCCCGAAAACACGGCAGATTTACCCGAAGAACTCTGCTTTAGTTCCAGGTGTAACACAAGCAGCATTTCTCCATCAGTGCACACAATGGGCACTTCCCCGAATGAACTTGTTCTATATGCAGGTTGTCCCGTGTGGCGCGAACAGCCTCAAACATGGCAGGCTCTACTGTGGTTTCTAAGGCTTTCCTTTCTGAAAACGCGGCACTTTTACCCAAAGAACTCTGCCTTAAATGCAGTTGGAACACAAGCTGCATTTCTCCCACACTGTACACAAAGGGCCTTTCCCCGAATGAACTTCTATATGCAGGATGTCCAGCGTGCAGCGAACTGCCTCAAGCCAGGCAGGCTCTAGTAAGGACTGTAAGCATTTCCTCTCCCAAAACACGCAGTTTTACCCGAAGAACTCTGCTTTAGTTGCCGGTGGAACACAAGCAGCTTTTCTCCCACAGTGTACCCAAAGGGCCTTTGCCCGTAAGAACTTCTATGCTCAAGGTGTCCCGCGTGGAGTGAAATGCCTGAACCAAGGCAGGCTCTAGTGAGGCCTGTAAGCATTTCCTCTCCCAAAACACGGCAGTTTTACCCAAAGAACTCTGCTTTAGTACCAGGTGTATCACAAGCAGCATTTCTCAATCAGTGCACACAATGGGCATTTCCCGAATGATCTTGTTGTATACGCAGGGTGTCCCGCGTGCAGCGAACAGCCTCAACCATGGCAGGCTCTACTGTGGTCCCTAAGGCTTTCCTCTCTGAAAACGCGGCACTTTTACCCAAAGAGCTCTGCCTTAAATGCAGGTGGAACACAAGCTGCATTTCTCCCACACTGTACACAAAGGGCCCTTCCCTGAATGAACTTCTATATGCAGGGTGTCCCACGTGCAGTGAACTGCCTCAAGCAAGGCAGGCTCTAGTAAGCACTGTAAGCATTTCCTCTCCCAAAACACGCAGTTTTACCCGAAGAAGTCTGCTTTAGTTGCCGGTGGAACACAAGCAGCTTTTCTCCCACAGTGTACCCAAAGGGCCTTTGCCCGAAAGAAATACTATGCTCAAGGTGACCCGCATGGAGTGAAATGCCTGAACCAAGGCAGGCTCTAGTGAGGCCTCTAAACATTTCCTCTCCCAAAACACGGCAGTTTTACCCAAAGAACTCTGCTTTAGTTCCAGGTGGAACACAAGCAGCATTTCTGCCACTGTGTACTCTTTGGGCTCTTCCACGAATGAACTTCTATATGCAGGGTTTCCCACGTGGAGAGAACTGCCTCAACCAAGGCAGGCTGTAGTGAGGACTGTAAGCATTTCCTCTCCCAAAACACGCAGTTTTAACGGAAGAACTCTGCTTTAGTTGCAGTTGGAACACAAGCACCTTTTATCCCAGGGTGTACACAATGCTCCTTTCCCCAAATGAAACTCTATATGCAGGGTGTCCCGCGTGGAGTGAACTACCTCAATCAAGGCAGGCTCTGCTTATGCCTCTAAGAGTTTCCTCTCCCAAAACACGCAGGTTTGCCCGAAGAACTCTGCTTTAGTTGCCGGTGGAACACAAGCAGCTTTTCTCTCACAGTGTACCCAAAGGGCCTTTGCCCGAAAGAACTTCTATGCTCAAGGTGGCCTGCATGCAGTGAAATGCCTAAACCAAGGCAGGCTCTAGAGAGGGCTCTAAGCATTTCCTCTCCCAAAACACGGCAGTTTTACCCAAAGAACTCTGCTTTAGTTCCAGGTGGAACACAAGCAGCATTACTGCCACTGTGTACTCTTTGGGCTCTTCCACGAATGAACTTCTATATGCAGGGTTTCCCTCGTGGAGCGAACTGCCTCAACCAAGGCAGGCTGTACTGAGTACTGTAAGCATTACCTCTCCCAAAATATGCAGTTTTAACGGAAGAACTCTGCTTTAGTTGCAGGTGGAACACAAGCAGCATTTCTCCCACAGTGTACACAATGCCCTTTCCCAGAAGAAGTTCTATACTCAAGGTATCCCGCGTGGAGTTAAATGCCTAAACCAAGCCAGGCTCTAGTGAGGCCTCTAAGCATTTCCCCTCCCGAAACACGGCAGTTTTACCCAAAGAAATCTGCTTTAATTCCTGTTGTAACACAAGCAGCATTTCTCCATCAGTGCACACAATGGGCACTTCCCCGAATGTACTTGTTCTGTATGCAGGGTGTCCCGCGTGGAGCGAAGTGCCTCAACCAAGGCAGGCTCTAGTAAGGACTCTAAGCATTTCCTCTCCCGAAACACGCAGTTTTAACGGAAGAACTCTGCTTTAGTTGCAGGTGGAACACAAGCAGTTTTTCTCCCAGAGTGTACACAATGGGCCTTAACCCGAATGAATTTCCATACGCAGGTTGTCCCGCATGGAGTGAACTACCTCAACCAAGGCAGGCTCTACTTATGCCTCTAAGCGTTTCCTCTCCCAAAACACGCAGTTTTACCCGAAGAACTCTGCTTTAGTTGCAGGAGGAACACAAGCATCTTTTCTCCCACAGTGTACCCAAAGGGCCTTTGCCCGAAAGAAATTCTATACTCAAGGTGTCTCACGTGGAGTGAAATGCCTAAACCAAGGCAGGCTCTAGTGAGGCCTCTAAGCATTTCCTCCCCGAAAACACGGCAGATTTACCCGAAGAACTCTGCTTTAGTTCCAGGTGTAACACAAGCAGCATTTCTCCATCAGTGCACACAATGGGCACTTCCCCGAATGAACTTGTTCTATACGCAGGGTGTCCCGCGTGGAGCGAACAGCGTCAACCATGGCAGGCCCTACTGCAGTCTTTAAGCATATCCTCCCCGAAAACCTGTCAGTTTTACCCGAAGAACTCTGCTTTAGTTCCAGGTGTACGACAAGCAGCATTTCTCCATCAGTGCACACAATGGGCACTTCCCCGAATGAACTTGTTCTATATGCAGGGTGTCCCGTGTGGCGCGAACAGCC
Organism: Mesoplodon bidens; assembly: GCF_964165515.1. NCBI lineage: Eukaryota > Metazoa > Chordata > Mammalia > Artiodactyla > Ziphiidae > Mesoplodon > Mesoplodon bidens. The sequence goes on from NW_027671150.1 coordinate 86,070, forward strand.
TCAAACATGGCAGGCTCTACTGTGGTTTCTAAAGCTTTCCTCTCTGAAAACGCGGCACTTTTACCCAAAGAAATCTGCCTTAAATGCAGGTGGAACACAAGCTGCATTTCTCCCACACTGTACACAAAGGGCCTTTCCCCGAATGAACTTCTATATGCAGGGTGTCCAGCGTGCAGCGAACTGCCTCAAGCAAGGCAGGCTCTAGTAAGGACTGTAAGCATTTCCTCTCCCAAAACACGCAGTTTTACCCGAAGAACTCTGCTTTAGTTGCCGGTGGAACACAAGCAGCTTTTCTCCCACAGTGTACCCAAAGGGCCTTTGCCCGTAAGAACTTCTATGCTCAAGGTGTCCCGCGTGGAGTGAAATGCCTGAACCAAGGCAGGCTCTAGTGAGGCCTCTAAGCATTTCCTCCCCGAAAACACGGCAGATTTACCCGAAGAACTCTGCTTTAGTTCCAGGTGTAACACAAGCAGCATTTCTCCATCAGTGCACACAATGGGCACTTCCCCGAATGAACTTGTTCTATATGCAGGTTGTCCCGTGTGGCGCGAACAGCCTCAAACATGGCAGGCTCTACTGTGGTTTCTAAGGCTTTCCTTTCTGAAAACGCGGCACTTTTACCCAAAGAACTCTGCCTTAAATGCAGGTGGAACACAAGCTGCATTTCTCCCACACTGTACACAAAGGGCCTTTCCCCGAATGAACTTCTATATGCAGGGTGTCCAGCGTGCAGCGAACTGCCTCAAGTAAGGCAGGCTCTAGTAAGGACTGTAAGCATTTCCTCTCCCAAAACACGCAGTTTTACCCGAAGAAGTCTGCTTTAGATGCCGGTGGAACACAAGGAGCTTTTCTCCCTCAGTGTACCCAAAGGGCCTTTGCCCGTAAGAAATTCTATGCTCAAGGTGTCCCACGTGGAGTGAAATGCCTGAACCAAGCCAGGCTCTAGTGAGGCCTGTAAGCATTTCCTCTCCCAAAACACGGCAGTTTTACCCAAAGAACTCTGCTTTAGTACCAGGTGTATCACAAGCAGCATTTCTCAATCAGTGCACACAATGGGCATTTCCCGAATGAACTTGTTGTATACGCAGGGTGTCCCGCGTGCAGCGAACAGCCTCAACCATGGCAGGCTCTACTGTGGTCCCTAAGGCTTTCCTCTCTGAAAACGCGGCACTTTTACCCAAAGAACTCTGCCTTAAATGCAGGTGGAACACAAGCTGCATTTCTCCCACACTGTACCCAAAGGGCCCTTCCCTGAATGAACTTCTATATGCAGGGTGACCCACGTGCAGCGAACTGCCTCAAGCAAGGCAGGCTCTAGTAAGCACTGTAAGCATTTCATCTCCCAAAACACGCAGTTTTACCCGAAGAAGTCTACTTTAGTTGCCAGTGGAACACAAGCAGCTTTTCTCCCACAGTGTACCCAAAGGGCCTTTGCCCGAAAGAACTACTATGCTCAAGGTGACCCGCATGGAGTGAAATGGCTAAACCAAGGCAGGCTCTAGTGAGGCCTCTAAACATTTCCTCTCCCAAAACACGGCAGTTTTACCCAAAGAACTCTGCTTTAGTTCCAGGTGGAACACAAGCAGCATTTCTGCCACTGTGTACTCTTTGGGCTCTTCCACGAATGAACATCTATATGCAGGGTTTCCCACGTGGAGAGAACTGCCTCAACCAAGGCAGGCTGTAGTGAGGACTGTAAGCATTTCCTCTCCCAAAACACGCAGTTTTAACGGAAGAACTCTGCTTTAGTTGCAGTTGGAACATAAGCACCTTTTATCCCAGGGTGTACACAATGCTCCTTTCCCCAAATGAAACTCTATACGCAGGGTGTCCCGCGTGGAGTGAACTACCTCAATCAAGGCAGGATCTACTTATGCCTCTAAGAGTTTCCTCTCCCAAAACACGCAGTTTTGCCCGAAGAAATCTGCTTTAGTTGCCGGTGGAACACAAGCAGCTTTTCTCTCACAGTGTACCCAAAGGTCCTTTGCCCGAAAGAACTTCCATGCTCAAGGTGGCCCGCATGCAGTGAAATGCCTAAACCAAGGCAGGCTCTAGAGAGGGCTCTAAGCATTTCCTCTCCCAAAACACGGCAGTTTTACCCAAAGAACTCTGCTTTAGTTCCAGGTGGAACACAAGCAGCATTTCTGCCACTGTGTACTCTTTGGGCTCTTCCACGAATGAACTTCTATATGCAGGGTTTCCCTCGTGGAGCGAACTGCCTCAACCAAGGCAGGCTGTACTGAGTACTGTAAGCATTTCCTCTCCCAAAATATGCAGTTTTAACGGAAGAACTCTGCTTTAGTTGCAGGTGGAACACAAGCAGCATTTCTCCCACAGTGTACACAATGCCCTTTCCCAGAAGAAGTTCTATACTCAAGGTATCCCGCGTGGAGTTAAATGCCTAAACCAAGCCAGGCTCTAGTGAGGCCTCTAAGCATTTCCCCTCCCGAAACACGGCAGTTTTACCCAAAGAAATCTGCTTTAATTCCTGTTGTAACACAAGCAGCATTTCTCCATCAGTGCACACAATGGGCACTTCCCCGAATGTACTTGTTCTGTATGCAGGGTGTCCCGCGTGGAGCGAAGTGCCTCAACCAAGGCAGGCTCTAGTAAGGACTCTAAGCATTTCCTCTCCCGAAACACGCAGTTTTAACGGAAGAACTCTGCTTTAGTTGCAGGTGGAACACAAGCAGTTTTTCTCCCAGAGTGTACACAATGGGCCTTAACCCGAATGAATTTCCATACGCAGGTTGTCCCGCATGGAGTGAACTACCTCAACCAAGGCAGGCTCTACTTATGCCTCTAAGCGTTTCCTCTCCCAAAACACGCAGTTTTACCCGAAGAACTCTGCTTTAGTTGCAGGAGGAACACAAGCATCTTTTCTCCCACAGTGTACCCAAAGGGCCTTTGCCCGAAAGAAATTCTATACTCAAGGTGTCTCACGTGGAGTGAAATGCCTAAACCAAGGCAGGCTCTAGTGAGGCCTCTAAGCATTTCCTCCCCGAAAACACGGCAGATTTACCCGAAGAACTCTGCTTTAGTTCCAGGTGTAACACAAGCAGCATTTCTCCATCAGTGCACACAATGGGCACTTCCCCGAATGAACTTGTTCTATAAGCAGGTTGTCCCGTGTGGCGCGAACAGCCTCAAACATGGCAGGCTCTACTGTGGTTTCTAAGGCTTTCCTTTCTGAAAACGCGGCACTTTTACCCAAAGAACTCTGCCTTAAATGCAGTTGGAACACAAGCTGCATTTCTCCCACACTGTACACAAAGGGCCTTTCCCCGAATGAACTTCTATATGCAGGGTGTCCAGCGTGCAGCGAACTGCCTCAAGCCAGGCAGGCTCTAGTAAGGACTGTAAGCATTTCCTCTCCCAAAACACGCAGTTTTACCCGAAGAACTCTGCTTTAGTTGCCGGTGGAACACAAGCAGCTTTTCTCCCACAGTGTACCCAAAGGGCCTTTGCCCGTAAGAACTTCTATGCTCAAGGTGTCCCGCGTGGAGTGAAATGCCTGAACCAAGGCAGGCTCTAGTGAGGCCTGTAAGCATTTCCTCTCCCAAAACACGGCAGTTTTACCCAAAGAACTCTGCTTTAGTACCAGGTGTATCACAAGCAGCATTTCTCAATCAGTGCACACAATGGGCATTTCCCGAATGATCTTGTTGTATACGCAGGGTGTCCCGCGTGCAGCGAACAGCCTCAACCATGGCAGGCTCTACTGTGGTCCCTAAGGCGTTCCTCTCTGAAAACGCGGCACTTTTACCCAAAGAACTCTGCCTTAAATGCAGTTGGAACACAAGCTGCATTTCTCCCACACTGTACACAAAGGGCCTTTCCCCGAATGAACTTCTATATGCAGGGTGTCCAGCGTGCAGCGAACTGCCTCAAGCCAGGCAGGCTCTAGTAAGGACTGTAAGCATTTCCTCTCCCAAAACACGCAGTTTTACCCGAAGAACTCTGCTTTAGTTGCCGGTGGAACACAAGCAGCTTTTCTCCCACAGTGTACCCAAAGGGCCTTTGCCCGAAAGAATTCTATACTCAAGGTGTCTCACGTGGAGTGAAATGCCTAAACCAAGGCAGGCTCTAGTGAGGCCTCTAAGCATTTCCTCCCCGAAAACACGGCAGATTTACCCGAAGAACTCTGCTTTAGTTCCAGGTGTAACACAAGCAGCATTTCTCCATCAGTGCACACAATGGGCACTTCCCCGAATGAACTTGTTCTATATGCAGGTTGTCCCGTGTGGCGCGAACAGCCTCAAACATGGCAGGCTCTACTGTGGTTTCTAAGGCTTTCCTTTCTGAAAACGCGGCACTTTTACCCAAAGAACTCTGCCTTAAATGCAGTTGGAACACAAGCTGCATTTCTCCCACACTGTACACAAAGGGCCTTTCCCCGAATGAACTTCTATATGCAGGATGTCCAGCGTGCAGCGAACTGCCTCAAGCCAGGCAGGCTCTAGTAAGGACTGTAAGCATTTCCTCTCCCAAAACACGCAGTTTTACCCGAAGAACTCTGCTTTAGTTGCCGGTGGAACACAAGCAGCTTTTCTCCCACAGTGTACCCAAAGGGCCTTTGCCCGTAAGAACTTCTATGCTCAAGGTGTCCCGCGTGGAGTGAAATGCCTGAACCAAGGCAGGCTCTAGTGAGGCCTGTAAGCATTTCCTCTCCCAAAACACGGCAGTTTTACCCAAAGAACTCTGCTTTAGTACCAGGTGTATCACAAGCAGCATTTCTCAATCAGTGCACACAATGGGCATTTCCCGAATGATCTTGTTGTATACGCAGGGTGTCCCGCGTGCAGCGAACAGCCTCAACCATGGCAGGCTCTACTGTGGTCCCTAAGGCTTTCCTCTCTGAAAACGCGGCACTTTTACCCAAAGAACTCTGCCTTAAATGCAGGTGGAACACAAGCTGCATTTCTCCCACACTGTACACAAAGGGCCCTTCCCTGAATGAACTTCTATATGCAGGGTGTCCCACGTGCAGTGAACTGCCTCAAGCAAGGCAGGCTCTAGTAAGCACTGTAAGCATTTCCTCTCCCAAAACACGCAGTTTTACCCGAAGAAGTCTGCTTTAGTTGCCGGTGGAACACAAGCAGCTTTTCTCCCACAGTGTACCCAAAGGGCCTTTGCCCGAAAGAAATACTATGCTCAAGGTGACCCGCATGGAGTGAAATGCCTGAACCAAGGCAGGCTCTAGTGAGGCCTCTAAACATTTCCTCTCCCAAAACACGGCAGTTTTACCCAAAGAACTCTGCTTTAGTTGCAGGTGGAACACAAGCAGCATTTCTGCCACTGTGTACTCTTTGGGCTCTTCCACGAATGAACATCTATATGCAGGGTTTCCCACGTGGAGAGAACTGCCTCAACCAAGGCAGGCTGTAGTGAGGACTGTAAGCATTTCCTCTCCCAAAACACGCAGTTTTAACGGAAGAACTCTGCTTTAGTTGCAGTTGGAACACAAGCACCTTTTATCCCAGGGTGTACACAATGCTCCTTTCCCCAAATGAAACTCTATATGCAGGGTGTCCCGCGTGGAGTGAACTACCTCAATCAAGGCAGGCTCTGCTTATGCCTCTAAGAGTTTCCTCTCCCAAAACACGCAGGTTTGCCCGAAGAACTCTGCTTTAGTTGCCGGTGGAACACAAGCAGCTTTTCTCTCACAGTGTACCCAAAGGGCCTTTGCCCGAAAGAACTTCTATGCTCAAGGTGGCCTGCATGCAGTGAAATGCCTAAACCAAGGCAGGCTCTAGAGAGGGCTCTAAGCATTTCCTCTCCCAAAACACGGCAGTTTTACCCAAAGAACTCTGCTTTAGTTCCAGGTGGAACACAAGCAGCATTACTGCCACTGTGTACTCTTTGGGCTCTTCCACGAATGAACTTCTATATGCAGGGTTTCCCTCGTGGAGCGAACTGCCTCAACCAAGGCAGGCTGTACTGAGTACTGTAAGCATTACCTCTCCCAAAATATGCAGTTTGAACGGAAGAACTCTGCTTTAGTTGCAGGTGGAACACAAGCAGCATTTCTCCCACAGTGTACACAATGCCCTTTCCCAGAAGAAGTTCTATACTCAAGGTATCCCGCGTGGAGTTAAATGCCTAAACCAAGCCAGGCTCTAGTGAGGCCTCTAAGCATTTCCCCTCCCGAAACACGGCAGTTTTACCCAAAGAAATCTGCTTTAATTCCTGTTGTAACACAAGCAGCATTTCTCCATCAGTGCACACAATGGGCACTTCCCCGAATGTACTTGTTCTGTATGCAGGGTGTCCCGCGTGGAGCGAACTGCCTCAACCAAGGCAGGCTCTAGTAAGGACTCTAAGCATTTCCTCTCCCGAAACACGCAGTTTTAACGGAAGAACTCTGCTTTAGTTGCAGGTGGAACACAAGCAGTTTTTCTCCCAGAGTGTACACAATGGGCCTTAACCCGAATGAATTTCCATACGCAGGTTGTCCCGCATGGAGTGAACTACCTCAACCAAGGCAGGCTCTACTTATGCCTCTAAGCGTTTCCTCTCCCAAAACACGCAGTTTTACCCGAAGAACTCTGCTTTAGTTGCAGGAGGAACACAAGCATCTTTTCTCCCACAGTGTACCCAAAGGGCCTTTGCCCGAAAGAAATTCTATACTCAAGGTGTCTCACGTGGAGTGAAATGCCTAAACCAAGGCAGGCTCTAGTGAGGCCTCTAAGCATTTCCTCCCCGAAAACACGGCAGATTTACCCGAAGAACTCTGCTTTAGTTCCAGGTGTAACACAAGCAGCATTTCTCCATCAGTGCACACAATGGGCACTTCCCCGAATGAACTTGTTCTATACGCAGGGTGTCCCGCGTGGAGCGAACAGCGTCAACCATGGCAGGCCCTACTGCAGTCTTTAAGCATATCCTCCCCGAAAACCTGTCAGTTTTACCCGAAGAACTCTGCTTTAGTTCCAGGTGTACGACAAGCAGCATTTCTCCATCAGTGCACACAATGGGCACTTCCCCGAATGAACTTGTTCTATATGCAGGGTGTCCCGTGTGGCGCGAACAGCCTCAAACATGGCAGGCTCTACTGTGGTTTCTAAAGCTTTCCTCTCTGAAAACGCGGCACTTTTACCCAAAGAAATCTGCCTTAAATGCAGGTGGAACACAAGCTGCATTTCTCCCACACTGTACACAAAGGGCCTTTCCCCGAATGAACTTCTATATGCAGGGTGTCCAGCGTGCAGCGAACTGCCTCAAGCAAGGCAGGCTCTAGTAAGGACTGTAAGCATTTCCTCTCCCAAAACACGCAGTTTTACCCGAAGAACTCTGCTTTAGTTGCCGGTGGAACACAAGCAGCTTTTCTCCCACAGTGTACCCAAAGGGCCTTTGCCCGTAAGAACTTCTATGCTCAAGGTGTCCCGCGTGGAGTGAAATGCCTGAACCAAGGCAGGCTCTAGTGAGGCCTCTAAGCATTTCCTCCCCGAAAACACGGCAGATTTACCCGAAGAACTCTGCTTTAGTTCCAGGTGTAACACAAGCAGCATTTGTCCATCAGTGCACACAATGGGCACTTCCCCGAATGAACTTGTTCTATATGCAGGTTGTCCCGTGTGGCGCGAACAGCCTCAAACATGGCAGGCTCTACTGTGGTTTCTAAGGCTTTCCTTTCTGAAAACGCGGCACTTTTACCCAAAGAACTCTGCCTTAAATGCAGGTGGAACACAAGCTGCATTTCTCCCACACTGTACACAAAGGGCCTTTCCCCGAATGAACTTCTATATGCAGGGTGTCCAGCGTGCAGCGAACTGCCTCAAGTAAGGCAGGCTCTAGTAAGGACTGTAAGCATTTCCTCTCCCAAAACACGCAGTTTTACCCGAAGTAGTCTGCTTTAGTTGCCGGTGGAACACAAGCAGCTTTTCTCCCACAGTGTACCCAAAGGGCCTTTGCCCGTAAGAACTTCTATGCTCCAGGTGTCCCACGTGGAGTGAAATGCCTGAACCAAGCCAGGCTCTAGTGAGGCCTGTAAGCATTTCCTCTCCCAAAACACGGCAGTTTTACCCAAAGAACTCTGCTTTAGTACCAGGTGTATCACAAGCAGCATTTCTCAATCAGTGCACACAATGGGCATTTCCCGAATGAACTTGTTGTATACGCAGGGTGTCCCGCGTGCAGCGAACAGCCTCAACCATGGCAGGCTCTACTGTGGTCCCTAAGGCTTTCCTCTCTGAAAACGCGGCACTTTTACCCAAAGAACTCTGCCTTAAATGCAGGTGGAACACAAGCTGCATTTCTCCCACACTGTACACAAAGGGCCCTTCCCTGAATGAACTTCTATATGCAGGGTGACCCACGTGCAGCGAACTGCCTCAAGCAAGGCAGGCTCTAGTAAGCACTGTAAGCATTTCATCTCCCAAAACACGCAGTTTTACCCGAAGAAGTCTACTTTAGTTGCCAGTGGAACACAAGCAGCTTTTCTCCCACAGTGTACCCAAAGGGCCTTTGCCCGCAAGAACTACTATGCTCAAGGTGACCCGCATGGAGTGAAATGGCTAAACCAAGGCAGGCTCTAGTGAGGCCTCTAAACATTTCCTCTCCCAAAACACGGCAGTTTTACCCAAAGAACTCTGCTTTAGTTCCAGGTGGAACACAAGCAGCATTTCTGCCACTGTGTACTCTTTGGGCTCTTCCACGAATGAACATCTATATGCAGGGTTTCCCACGTGGAGAGAACTGCCTCAACCAAGGCAGGCTGTAGTGAGGACTGTAAGCATTTCCTCTCCCAAAACACGCAGTTTTAACGGAAGAACTCTGCTTTAGTTGCAGTTGGAACATAAGCACCTTTTATCCCAGGGTGTACACAATGCTCCTTTCCCCAAATGAAACTCTATACGCAGGGTGTCCCGCGTGGAGTGAACTACCTCAATCAAGGCAGGCTCTACTTATGCCTCTAAGAGTTTCCTCTCCCAAAACACGCAGTTTTGCCCGAAGAAATCTGCTTTAGTTGCCGGTGGAACACAAGCAGCTTTTCTCTCACAGTGTACCCAAAGGTCCTTTGCCCGAAAGAACTTCCATGCTCAAGGTGGCCCGCATGCAGTGAAATGCCTAAACCAAGGCAGGCTCTAGAGAGGGCTCTAAGCATTTCCTCTCCCAAAACACGGCAGTTTTACCCAAAGAACTCTGCTTTAATTCCTGTTGTAACACAAGCAGCATTTCTCCATCAGTGCACACAATGGGCACTTCCCCGAATGTACTTGTTCTGTATGCAGGGTGTCCCGCGTGGAGCGAACTGCCTCAACCAAGGCAGGCTCTAGTAAGGACTCTAAGCATTTCCTCTCCCGAAACACGCAGTTTTAACGGAAGAACTCTGCTTTAGTTGCAGGTGGAACACAAGCAGTTTTTCTCCCAGAGTGTACACAATGGGCCTTAACCCGAATGAATTTCCATACGCAGGTTGTCCCGCATGGAGTGAACTACCTCAACCAAGGCAGGCTCTACTTATGCCTCTAAGCGTTTCCTCTCCCAAAACACGCAGTTTTACCCGAAGAACTCTGCTTTAGTTGCAGGAGGAACACAAGCATCTTTTCTCCCACAGTGTACCCAAAGGGCCTTTGCCCGAAAGAAATTCTATACTCAAGGTGTCTCACGTGGAGTGAAATGCCTAAACCAAGGCAGGCTCTAGTGAGGCCTCTAAGCATTTCCTCCCCGAAAACACGGCAGATTTACCCGAAGAACTCTGCTTTAGTTCCAGGTGTAACACAAGCAGCATTTCTCCATCAGTGCACACAATGGGCACTTCCCCGAATGAACTTGTTCTATATGCAGGTTGTCCCGTGTGGCGCGAACAGCCTCAAACATGGCAGGCTCTACTGTGGTTTCTAAGGCTTTCCTTTCTGAAAACGCGGCACTTTTACCCAAAGAACTCTGCCTTAAATGCAGTTGGAACACAAGCTGCATTTCTCCCACACTGTACACAAAGGGCCTTTCCCCGAATGAACTTCTATATGCAGGATGTCCAGCGTGCAGCGAACTGCCTCAAGCCAGGCAGGCTCTAGTAAGGACTGTAAGCATTTCCTCTCCCAAAACACGCAGTTTTACCCGAAGAACTCTGCTTTAGTTGCCGGTGGAACACAAGCAGCTTTTCTCCCACAGTGTACCCAAAGGGCCTTTGCCCGTAAGAACTTCTATGCTCAAGGTGTCCCGCGTGGAGTGAAATGCCTGAACCAAGGCAGGCTCTAGTGAGGCCTGTAAGCATTTCCTCTCCCAAAACACGGCAGTTTTACCCAAAGAACTCTGCTTTAGTACCAGGTGTATCACAAGCAGCATTTCTCAATCAGTGCACACAATGGGCATTTCCCGAATGATCTTGTTGTATACGCAGGGTGTCCCGCGTGCAGCGAACAGCCTCAACCATGGCAGGCTCTACTGTGGTCCCTAAGGCTTTCCTCTCTGAAAACGCGGCACTTTTACCCAAAGAGCTCTGCCTTAAATGCAGGTGGAACACAAGCTGCATTTCTCCCACACTGTACACAAAGGGCCCTTCCCTGAATGAACTTCTATATGCAGGGTGTCCCACGTGCAGTGAACTGCCTCAAGCAAGGCAGGCTCTAGTAAGCACTGTAAGCATTTCCTCTCCCAAAACACGCAGTTTTACCCGAAGAAGTCTGCTTTAGTTGCCGGTGGAACACAAGCAGCTTTTCTCCCACAGTGTACCCAAAGGGCCTTTGCCCGAAAGAAATACTATGCTCAAGGTGACCCGCATGGAGTGAAATGCCTGAACCAAGGCAGGCTCTAGTGAGGCCTCTAAACATTTCCTCTCCCAAAACACGGCAGTTTTACCCAAAGAACTCTGCTTTAGTTCCAGGTGGAACACAAGCAGCATTTCTGCCACTGTGTACTCTTTGGGCTCTTCCACGAATGAACTTCTATATGCAGGGTTTCCCACGTGGAGAGAACTGCCTCAACCAAGGCAGGCTGTAGTGAGGACTGTAAGCATTTCCTCTCCCAAAACACGCAGTTTTAACGGAAGAACTCTGCTTTAGTTGCAGTTGGAACACAAGCACCTTTTATCCCAGGGTGTACACAATGCTCCTTTCCCCAAATGAAACTCTATATGCAGGGTGTCCCGCGTGGAGTGAACTACCTCAATCAAGGCAGGCTCTGCTTATGCCTCTAAGAGTTTCCTCTCCCAAAACACGCAGGTTTGCCCGAAGAACTCTGCTTTAGTTGCCGGTGGAACACAAGCAGCTTTTCTCTCACAGTGTACCCAAAGGGCCTTTGCCCGAAAGAACTTCTATGCTCAAGGTGGCCTGCATGCAGTGAAATGCCTAAACCAAGGCAGGCTCTAGAGAGGGCTCTAAGCATTTCCTCTCCCAAAACACGGCAGTTTTACCCAAAGAACTCTGCTTTAGTTCCAGGTGGAACACAAGCAGCATTACTGCCACTGTGTACTCTTTGGGCTCTTCCACGAATGAACTTCTATATGCAGGGTTTCCCTCGTGGAGCGAACTGCCTCAACCAAGGCAGGCTGTACTGAGTACTGTAAGCATTACCTCTCCCAAAATATGCAGTTTGAACGGAAGAACTCTGCTTTAGTTGCAGGTGGAACACAAGCAGCATTTCTCCCACAGTGTACACAATGCCCTTTCCCAGAAGAAGTTCTATACTCAAGGTATCCCGCGTGGAGTTAAATGCCTAAACCAAGCCAGGCTCTAGTGAGGCCTCTAAGCATTTCCCCTCCCGAAACACGGCAGTTTTACCCAAAGAAATCTGCTTTAATTCCTGTTGTAACACAAGCAGCATTTCTCCATCAGTGCACACAATGGGCACTTCCCCGAATGTACTTGTTCTGTATGCAGGGTGTCCCGCGTGGAGCGAACTGCCTCAACCAAGGCAGGCTCTAGTAAGGACTCTAAGCATTTCCTCTCCCGAAACACGCAGTTTTAACGGAAGAACTCTGCTTTAGTTGCAGGTGGAACACAAGCAGTTTTTCTCCCAGAGTGTACACAATGGGCCTTAACCCGAATGAATTTCCATACGCAGGTTGTCCCGCATGGAGTGAACTACCTCAACCAAGGCAGGCTCTACTTATGCCTCTAAGCGTTTCCTCTCCCAAAACACGCAGTTTTACCCGAAGAACTCTGCTTTAGTTGCAGGAGGAACACAAGCATCTTTTCTCCCACAGTGTACCCAAAGGGCCTTTGCCCGAAAGAAATTCTATACTCAAGGTGTCTCACGTGGAGTGAAATGCCTAAACCAAGGCAGGCTCTAGTGAGGCCTCTAAGCATTTCCTCCCCGAAAACACGGCAGATTTACCCGAAGAACTCTGCTTTAGTTCCAGGTGTAACACAAGCAGCATTTCTCCATCAGTGCACACAATGGGCACTTCCCCGAATGAACTTGTTCTATATGCAGGGTGTCCCGTGTGGCGCGAACAGCCTCAAACATGGCAGGCTCTACTGTGGTTTCTAAAGCTTTCCTCTCTGAAAACGCGGCACTTTTACCCAAAGAAATCTGCCTTAAATGCAGGTGGAACACAAGCTGCATTTCTCCCACACTGTACACAAAGGGCCTTTCCCCGAATGAACTTCTATATGCAGGGTGTCCAGCGTGCAGCGAACTGCCTCAAGCAAGGCAGGCTCTAGTAAGGACTGTAAGCATTTCCTCTCCCAAAACACGCAGTTTTACCCGAAGAACTCTGCTTTAGTTGCCGGTGGAACACAAGCAGCTTTTCTCCCACAGTGTACCCAAAGGGCCTTTGCCCGTAAGAACTTCTATGCTCAAGGTGTCCCGCGTGGAGTGAAATGCCTGAACCAAGGCAGGCTCTAGTGAGGCCTCTAAGCATTTCCTCCCCGAAAACACGGCAGATTTACCCGAAGAACTCTGCTTTAGTTCCAGGTGTAACACAAGCAGCATTTCTCCATCAGTGCACACAATGGGCACTTCCCCGAATGAACTTGTTCTATATGCAGGTTGTCCCGTGTGGCGCGAACAGCCTCAAACATGGCAGGCTCTACTGTGGTTTCTAAGGCTTTCCTTTCTGAAAACGCGGCACTTTTACCCAAAGAACTCTGCCTTAAATGCAGGTGGAACACAAGCTGCATTTCTCCCACACTGTACACAAAGGGCCTTTCCCCGAATGAACTTCTATATGCAGGGTGTCCAGCGTGCAGCGAACTGCCTCAAGTAAGGCAGGCTCTAGTAAGGACTGTAAGCATTTCCTCTCCCAAAACACGCAGTTTTACCCGAAGAAGTCTGCTTTAGATGCCGGTGGAACACAAGGAGCTTTTCTCCCTCAGTGTACCCAAAGGGCCTTTGCCCGTAAGAAATTCTATGCTCAAGGTGTCCCACGTGGAGTGAAATGCCTGAACCAAGCCAGGCTCTAGTGAGGCCTGTAAGCATTTCCTCTCCCAAAACACGGCAGTTTTACCCAAAGAACTCTGCTTTAGTACCAGGTGTATCACAAGCAGCATTTCTCAATCAGTGCACACAATGGGCATTTCCCGAATGAACTTGTTGTATACGCAGGGTGTCCCGCGTGCAGCGAACAGCCTCAACCATGGCAGGCTCTACTGTGGTCCCTAAGGCTTTCCTCTCTGAAAACGCGGCACTTTTACCCAAAGAACTCTGCCTTAAATGCAGGTGGAACACAAGCTGCATTTCTCCCACACTGTACCCAAAGGGCCCTTCCCTGAATGAACTTCTATATGCAGGGTGACCCACGTGCAGCGAACTGCCTCAAGCAAGGCAGGCTCTAGTAAGCACTGTAAGCATTTCATCTCCCAAAACACGCAGTTTTACCCGAAGAAGTCTACTTTAGTTGCCAGTGGAACACAAGCAGCTTTTCTCCCACAGTGTACCCAAAGGGCCTTTGCCCGAAAGAACTACTATGCTCAAGGTGACCCGCATGGAGTGAAATGGCTAAACCAAGGCAGGCTCTAGTGAGGCCTCTAAACATTTCCTCTCCCAAAACACGGCAGTTTTACCCAAAGAACTCTGCTTTAGTTCCAGGTGGAACACAAGCAGCATTTCTGCCACTGTGTACTCTTTGGGCTCTTCCACGAATGAACATCTATATGCAGGGTTTCCCACGTGGAGAGAACTGCCTCAACCAAGGCAGGCTGTAGTGAGGACTGTAAGCATTTCCTCTCCCAAAACACGCAGTTTTAACGGAAGAACTCTGCTTTAGTTGCAGTTGGAACATAAGCACCTTTTATCCCAGGGTGTACACAATGCTCCTTTCCCCAAATGAAACTCTATACGCAGGGTGTCCCGCGTGGAGTGAACTACCTCAATCAAGGCAGGATCTACTTATGCCTCTAAGAGTTTCCTCTCCCAAAACACGCAGTTTTGCCCGAAGAAATCTGCTTTAGTTGCCGGTGGAACACAAGCAGCTTTTCTCTCACAGTGTACCCAAAGGTCCTTTGCCCGAAAGAACTTCCATGCTCAAGGTGGCCCGCATGCAGTGAAATGCCTAAACCAAGGCAGGCTCTAGAGAGGGCTCTAAGCATTTCCTCTCCCAAAACACGGCAGTTTTACCCAAAGAACTCTGCTTTAGTTCCAGGTGGAACACAAGCAGCATTTCTGCCACTGTGTACTCTTTGGGCTCTTCCACGAATGAACTTCTATATGCAGGGTTTCCCTCGTGGAGCGAACTGCCTCAACCAAGGCAGGCTGTACTGAGTACTGTAAGCATTTCCTCTCCCAAAATATGCAGTTTTAACGGAAGAACTCTGCTTTAGTTGCAGGTGGAACACAAGCAGCATTTCTCCCACAGTGTACACAATGCCCTTTCCCAGAAGAAGTTCTATACTCAAGGTATCCCGCGTGGAGTTAAATGCCTAAACCAAGCCAGGCTCTAGTGAGGCCTCTAAGCATTTCCCCTCCCGAAACACGGCAGTTTTACCCAAAGAAATCTGCTTTAATTCCTGTTGTAACACAAGCAGCATTTCTCCATCAGTGCACACAATGGGCACTTCCCCGAATGTACTTGTTCTGTATGCAGGGTGTCCCGCGTGGAGCGAAGTGCCTCAACCAAGGCAGGCTCTAGTAAGGACTCTAAGCATTTCCTCTCCCGAAACACGCAGTTTTAACGGAAGAACTCTGCTTTAGTTGCAGGTGGAACACAAGCAGTTTTTCTCCCAGAGTGTACACAATGGGCCTTAACCCGAATGAATTTCCATACGCAGGTTGTCCCGCATGGAGTGAACTACCTCAACCAAGGCAGGCTCTACTTATGCCTCTAAGCGTTTCCTCTCCCAAAACACGCAGTTTTACCCGAAGAACTCTGCTTTAGTTGCAGGAGGAACACAAGCATCTTTTCTCCCACAGTGTACCCAAAGGGCCTTTGCCCGAAAGAAATTCTATACTCAAGGTGTCTCACGTGGAGTGAAATGCCTAAACCAAGGCAGGCTCTAGTGAGGCCTCTAAGCATTTCCTCCCCGAAAACACGGCAGATTTACCCGAAGAACTCTGCTTTAGTTCCAGGTGTAACACAAGCAGCATTTCTCCATCAGTGCACACAATGGGCACTTCCCCGAATGAACTTGTTCTATAAGCAGGTTGTCCCGTGTGGCGCGAACAGCCTCAAACATGGCAGGCTCTACTGTGGTTTCTAAGGCTTTCCTTTCTGAAAACGCGGCACTTTTACCCAAAGAACTCTGCCTTAAATGCAGTTGGAACACAAGCTGCATTTCTCCCACACTGTACACAAAGGGCCTTTCCCCGAATGAACTTCTATATGCAGGGTGTCCAGCGTGCAGCGAACTGCCTCAAGCCAGGCAGGCTCTAGTAAGGACTGTAAGCATTTCCTCTCCCAAAACACGCAGTTTTACCCGAAGAACTCTGCTTTAGTTGCCGGTGGAACACAAGCAGCTTTTCTCCCACAGTGTACCCAAAGGGCCTTTGCCCGTAAGAACTTCTATGCTCAAGGTGTCCCGCGTGGAGTGAAATGCCTGAACCAAGGCAGGCTCTATTGAGGCCTGTAAGCATTTCCTCTCCCAAAACACGGCAGTTTTACCCAAAGAACTCTGCTTTAGTACCAGGTGTATCACAAGCAGCATTTCTCAATCAGTGCACACAATGGGCATTTCCCGAATGATCTTGTTGTATACGCAGGGTGTCCCGCGTGCAGCGAACAGCCTCAACCATGGCAGGCTCTACTGTGGTCCCTAAGGCGTTCCTCTCTGAAAACGCGGCACTTTTACCCAAAGAACTCTGCCTTAAATGCAGTTGGAACACAAGCTGCATTTCTCCCACACTGTACACAAAGGGCCTTTCCCCGAATGAACTTCTATATGCAGGGTGTCCAGCGTGCAGCGAACTGCCTCAAGCCAGGCAGGCTCTAGTAAGGACTGTAAGCATTTCCTCTCCCAAAACACGCAGTTTTACCCGAAGAACTCTGCTTTAGTTGCCGGTGGAACACAAGCAGCTTTTCTCCCACAGTGTACCCAAAGGGCCTTTGCCCGAAAGAAATTCTATACTCAAGGTGTCTCACGTGGAGTGAAATGCCTAAACCAAGGCAGGCTCTAGTGAGGCCTCTAAGCATTTCCTCCCCGAAAACACGGCAGATTTACCCGAAGAACTCTGCTTTAGTTCCAGGTGTAACACAAGCAGCATTTCTCCATCAGTGCACACAATGGGCACTTCCCCGAATGAACTTGTTCTATATGCAGGTTGTCCCGTGTGGCGCGAACAGCCTCAAACATGGCAGGCTCTACTGTGGTTTCTAAGGCTTTCCTTTCTGAAAACGCGGCACTTTTACCCAAAGAACTCTGCCTTAAATGCAGTTGGAACACAAGCTGCATTTCTCCCACACTGTACACAAAGGGCCTTTCCCCGAATGAACTTCTATATGCAGGATGTCCAGCGTGCAGCGAACTGCCTCAAGCCAGGCAGGCTCTAGTAAGGACTGTAAGCATTTCCTCTCCCAAAACACGCAGTTTTACCCGAAGAACTCTGCTTTAGTTGCCGGTGGAACACAAGCAGCTTTTCTCCCACAGTGTACCCAAAGGGCCTTTGCCCGTAAGAACTTCTATGCTCAAGGTGTCCCGCGTGGAGTGAAATGCCTGAACCAAGGCAGGCTCTAGTGAGGCCTGTAAGCATTTCCTCTCCCAAAACACGGCAGTTTTACCCAAAGAACTCTGCTTTAGTACCAGGTGTATCACAAGCAGCATTTCTCAATCAGTGCACACAATGGGCATTTCCCGAATGATCTTGTTGTATACGCAGGGTGTCCCGCGTGCAGCGAACAGCCTCAACCATGGCAGGCTCTACTGTGGTCCCTAAGGCTTTCCTCTCTGAAAACGCGGCACTTTTACCCAAAGAACTCTGCCTTAAATGCAGGTGGAACACAAGCTGCATTTCTCCCACACTGTACACAAAGGGCCCTTCCCTGAATGAACTTCTATATGCAGGGTGTCCCACGTGCAGTGAACTGCCTCAAGCAAGGCAGGCTCTAGTAAGCACTGTAAGCATTTCCTCTCCCAAAACACGCAGTTTTACCCGAAGAAGTCTGCTTTAGTTGCCGGTGGAACACAAGCAGCTTTTCTCCCACAGTGTACCCAAAGGGCCTTTGCCCGAAAGAAATACTATGCTCAAGGTGACCCGCATGGAGTGAAATGCCTGAACCAAGGCAGGCTCTAGTGAGGCCTCTAAACATTTCCTCTCCCAAAACACGGCAGTTTTACCCAAAGAACTCTGCTTTAGTTGCAGGTGGAACACAAGCAGCATTTCTGCCACTGTGTACTCTTTGGGCTCTTCCACGAATGAACATCTATATGCAGGGTTTCCCACGTGGAGAGAACTGCCTCAACCAAGGCAGGCTGTAGTGAGGACTGTAAGCATTTCCTCTCCCAAAACACGCAGTTTTAACGGAAGAACTCTGCTTTAGTTGCAGTTGGAACACAAGCACCTTTTATCCCAGGGTGTACACAATGCTCCTTTCCCCAAATGAAACTCTATATGCAGGGTGTCCCGCGTGGAGTGAACTACCTCAATCAAGGCAGGCTCTGCTTATGCCTCTAAGAGTTTCCTCTCCCAAAACACGCAGGTTTGCCCGAAGAACTCTGCTTTAGTTGCCGGTGGAACACAAGCAGCTTTTCTCTCACAGTGTACCCAAAGGGCCTTTGCCCGAAAGAACTTCTATGCTCAAGGTGGCCTGCATGCAGTGAAATGCCTAAACCAAGGCAGGCTCTAGAGAGGGCTCTAAGCATTTCCTCTCCCAAAACACGGCAGTTTTACCCAAAGAACTCTGCTTTAGTTCCAGGTGGAACACAAGCAGCATTACTGCCACTGTGTACTCTTTGGGCTCTTCCACGAATGAACTTCTATATGCAGGGTTTCCCTCGTGGAGCGAACTGCCTCAACCAAGGCAGGCTGTACTGAGTACTGTAAGCATTACCTCTCCCAAAATATGCAGTTTGAACGGAAGAACTCTGCTTTAGTTGCAGGTGGAACACAAGCAGCATTTCTCCCACAGTGTACACAATGCCCTTTCCCAGAAGAAGTTCTATACTCAAGGTATCCCGCGTGGAGTTAAATGCCTAAACCAAGCCAGGCTCTAGTGAGGCCTCTAAGCATTTCCCCTCCCGAAACACGGCAGTTTTACCCAAAGAAATCTGCTTTAATTCCTGTTGTAACACAAGCAGCATTTCTCCATCAGTGCACACAATGGGCACTTCCCCGAATGTACTTGTTCTGTATGCAGGGTGTCCCGCGTGGAGCGAACTGCCTCAACCAAGGCAGGCTCTAGTAAGGACTCTAAGCATTTCCTCTCCCGAAACACGCAGTTTTAACGGAAGAACTCTGCTTTAGTTGCAGGTGGAACACAAGCAGTTTTTCTCCCAGAGTGTACACAATGGGCCTTAACCCGAATGAATTTCCATACGCAGGTTGTCCCGCATGGAGTGAACTACCTCAACCAAGGCAGGCTCTACTTATGCCTCTAAGCGTTTCCTCTCCCAAAACACGCAGTTTTACCCGAAGAACTCTGCTTTAGTTGCAGGAGGAACACAAGCATCTTTTCTCCCACAGTGTACCCAAAGGGCCTTTGCCCGAAAGAAATTCTATACTCAAGGTGTCTCACGTGGAGTGAAATGCCTAAACCAAGGCAGGCTCTAGTGAGGCCTCTAAGCATTTCCTCCCCGAAAACACGGCAGATTTACCCGAAGAACTCTGCTTTAGTTCCAGGTGTAACACAAGCAGCATTTCTCCATCAGTGCACACAATGGGCACTTCCCCGAATGAACTTGTTCTATACGCAGGGTGTCCCGCGTGGAGCGAACAGCGTCAACCATGGCAGGCCCTACTGCAGTCTTTAAGCATATCCTCCCCGAAAACCTGTCAGTTTTACCCGAAGAACTCTGCTTTAGTTCCAGGTGTACGACAAGCAGCATTTCTCCATCAGTGCACACAATGGGCACTTCCCCGAATGAACTTGTTCTATATGCAGGGTGTCCCGTGTGGCGCGAACAGCCTCAAACATGGCAGGCTCTACTGTGGTTTCTAAAGCTTTCCTCTCTGAAAACGCGGCACTTTTACCCAAAGAAATCTGCCTTAAATGCAGGTGGAACACAAGCTGCATTTCTCCCACACTGTACACAAAGGGCCTTTCCCCGAATGAACTTCTATATGCAGGGTGTCCAGCGTGCAGCGAACTGCCTCAAGCAAGGCAGGCTCTAGTAAGGACTGTAAGCATTTCCTCTCCCAAAACACGCAGTTTTACCCGAAGAACTCTGCTTTAGTTGCCGGTGGAACACAAGCAGCTTTTCTCCCACAGTGTACCCAAAGGGCCTTTGCCCGTAAGAACTTCTATGCTCAAGGTGTCCCGCGTGGAGTGAAATGCCTGAACCAAGGCAGGCTCTAGTGAGGCCTCTAAGCATTTCCTCCCCGAAAACACGGCAGATTTACCCGAAGAACTCTGCTTTAGTTCCAGGTGTAACACAAGCAGCATTTCTCCATCAGTGCACACAATGGGCACTTCCCCGAATGAACTTGTTCTATATGCAGGTTGTCCCGTGTGGCGCGAACAGCCTCAAACATGGCAGGCTCTACTGTGGTTTCTAAGGCTTTCCTTTCTGAAAACGCGGCACTTTTACCCAAAGAACTCTGCCTTAAATGCAGGTGGAACACAAGCTGCATTTCTCCCACACTGTACACAAAGGGCCTTTCCCCGAATGAACTTCTATATGCAGGGTGTCCAGCGTGCAGCGAACTGCCTCAAGTAAGGCAGGCTCTAGTAAGGACTGTAAGCATTTCCTCTCCCAAAACACGCAGTTTTACCCGAAGAAGTCTGCTTTAGTTGCCGGTGGAACACAAGCAGCTTTTCTCCCACAGTGTACCCAAAGGGCCTTTGCCCGTAAGAACTTCTATGCTCCAGGTGTCCCACGTGGAGTGAAATGCCTGAACCAAGCCAGGCTCTAGTGAGGCCTGTAAGCATTTCCTCTCCCAAAACACGGCAGTTTTACCCAAAGAACTCTGCTTTAGTACCAGGTGTATCACAAGCAGCATTTCTCAATCAGTGCACACAATGGGCATTTCCCGAATGAACTTGTTGTATACGCAGGGTGTCCCGCGTGCAGCGAACAGCCTCAACCATGGCAGGCTCTACTGTGGTCCCTAAGGCTTTCCTCTCTGAAAACGCGGCACTTTTACCCAAAGAACTCTGCCTTAAATGCAGGTGGAACACAAGCTGCATTTCTCCCACACTGTACACAAAGGGCCCTTCCCTGAATGAACTTCTATATGCAGGGTGACCCACGTGCAGCGAACTGCCTCAAGCAAGGCAGGCTCTAGTAAGCACTGTAAGCATTTCATCTCCCAAAACACGCAGTTTTACCCGAAGAAGTCTACTTTAGTTGCCAGTGGAACACAAGCAGCTTTTCTCCCACAGTGTACCCAAAGGGCCTTTGCCCGCAAGAACTACTATGCTCAAGGTGACCCGCATGGAGTGAAATGGCTAAACCAAGGCAGGCTCTAGTGAGGCCTCTAAACATTTCCTCTCCCAAAACACGGCAGTTTTACCCAAAGAACTCTGCTTTAGTTCCAGGTGGAACACAAGCAGCATTTCTGCCACTGTGTACTCTTTGGGCTCTTCCACGAATGAACATCTATATGCAGGGTTTCCCACGTGGAGAGAACTGCCTCAACCAAGGCAGGCTGTAGTGAGGACTGTAAGCATTTCCTCTCCCAAAACACGCAGTTTTAACGGAAGAACTCTGCTTTAGTTGCAGTTGGAACACAAGCACCTTTTATCCCAGGGTGTACACAATGCTCCTTTCCCCAAATGAAACTCTATACGCAGGGTGTCCCGCGTGGAGTGAACTACCTCAATCAAGGCAGGCTCTACTTATGCCTCTAAGAGTTTCCTCTCCCAAAACACGCAGTTTTGCCCGAAGAAATCTGCTTTAGTTGCCGGTGGAACACAAGCAGCTTTTCTCTCACAGTGTACCCAAAGGTCCTTTGCCCGAAAGAACTTCCATGCTCAAGGTGGCCCGCATGCAGTGAAATGCCTAAACCAAGGCAGGCTCTAGAGAGGGCTCTAAGCATTTCCTCTCCCAAAACACGGCAGTTTTACCCAAAGAAATCTGCTTTAATTCCTGTTGTAACACAAGCAGCATTTCTCCATCAGTGCACACAATGGGCACTTCCCCGAATGTACTTGTTCTGTATGCAGGGTGTCCCGCGTGGAGCGAACTGCCTCAACCAAGGCAGGCTCTAGTAAGGACTCTAAGCATTTCCTCTCCCGAAACACGCAGTTTTAACGGAAGAACTCTGCTTTAGTTGCAGGTGGAACACAAGCAGTTTTTCTCCCAGAGTGTACACAATGGGCCTTAACCCGAATGAATTTCCATACGCAGGTTGTCCCGCATGGAGTGAACTACCTCAACCAAGGCAGGCTCTACTTATGCCTCTAAGCGTTTCCTCTCCCAAAACACGCAGTTTTACCCGAAGAACTCTGCTTTAGTTGCAGGAGGAACACAAGCATCTTTTCTCCCACAGTGTACCCAAAGGGCCTTTGCCCGAAAGAAATTCTATACTCAAGGTGTCTCACGTGGAGTGAAATGCCTAAACCAAGGCAGGCTCTAGTGAGGCCTCTAAGCATTTCCTCCCCGAAAACACGGCAGATTTACCCGAAGAACTCTGCTTTAGTTCCAGGTGTAACACAAGCAGCATTTCTCCATCAGTGCACACAATGGGCACTTCCCCGAATGAACTTGTTCTATATGCAGGTTGTCCCGTGTGGCGCGAACAGCCTCAAACATGGCAGGCTCTACTGTGGTTTCTAAGGCTTTCCTTTCTGCAAACGCGGCACTTTTACCCAAAGAACTCTGCCTTAAATGCAGTTGGAACACAAGCTGCATTTCTCCCACACTGTACACAAAGGGCCTTTCCCCGAATGAACTTCTATATGCAGGATGTCCAGCGTGCAGCGAACTGCCTCAAGCCAGGCAGGCTCTAGTAAGGACTGTAAGCATTTCCTCTCCCAAAACACGCAGTTTTACCCGAAGAACTCTGCTTTAGTTGCCGGTGGAACACAAGCAGCTTTTCTCCCACAGTGTACCCAAAGGGCCTTTGCCCGTAAGAACTTCTATGCTCAAGGTGTCCCGCGTGGAGTGAAATGCCTGAACCAAGGCAGGCTCTAGTGAGGCCTGTAAGCATTTCCTCTCCCAAAACACGGCAGTTTTACCCAAAGAACTCTGCTTTAGTACCAGGTGTATCACAAGCAGCATTTCTCAATCAGTGCACACAATGGGCATTTCCCGAATGATCTTGTTGTATACGCAGGGTGTCCCGCGTGCAGCGAACAGCCTCAACCATGGCAGGCTCTACTGTGGTCCCTAAGGCTTTCCTCTCTGAAAACGCAGCACTTTTACCCAAAGAGCTCTGCCTTAAATGCAGGTGGAACACAAGCTGCATTTCTCCCACACTGTACACAAAGGGCCCTTCCCTGAATGAACTTCTATATGCAGGGTGTCCCACGTGCAGTGAACTGCCTCAAGCAAGGCAGGCTCTAGTAAGCACTGTAAGCATTTCCTCTCCCAAAACACGCAGTTTTACCCGAAGAAGTCTGCTTTAGTTGCCGGTGGAACACAAGCAGCTTTTCTCCCACAGTGTACCCAAAGGGCCTTTGCCCGAAAGAAATACTATGCTCAAGGTGACCCGCATGGAGTGAAATGCCTGAACCAAGGCAGGCTCTAGTGAGGCCTCTAAACATTTCCTCTCCCAAAACACGGCAGTTTTACCCAAAGAACTCTGCTTTAGTTCCAGGTGGAACACAAGCAGCATTTCTGCCACTGTGTACTCTTTGGGCTCTTCCACGAATGAACTTCTATATGCAGGGTTTCCCACGTGGAGAGAACTGCCTCAACCAAGGCAGGCTGTAGTGAGGACTGTAAGCATTTCCTCTCCCAAAACACGCAGTTTTAACGGAAGAACTCTGCTTTAGTTGCAGTTGGAACACAAGCACCTTTTATCCCAGGGTGTACACAATGCTCCTTTCCCCAAATGAAACTCTATATGCAGGGTGTCCCGCGTGGAGTGAACTACCTCAATCAAGGCAGGCTCTGCTTATGCCTCTAAGAGTTTCCTCTCCCAAAACACGCAGTTTTGCCCGAAGAACTCTGCTTTAGTTGCCGGTGGAACACAAGCAGCTTTTCTCTCACAGTGTACCCAAAGGGCCTTTGCCCGAAAGAACTTCTATGCTCAAGGTGGCCTGCATGCAGTGAAATGCCTAAACCAAGGCAGGCTCTAGAGAGGGCTCTAAGCATTTCCTCTCCCAAAACACGGCAGTTTTACCCAAAGAACTCTGCTTTAGTTCCAGGTGGAACACAAGCAGCATTACTGCCACTGTGTACTCTTTGGGCTCTTCCACGAATGAACTTCTATATGCAGGGTTTCCCTCGTGGAGCGAACTGCCTCAACCAAGGCAGGCTGTACTGAGTACTGTAAGCATTACCTCTCCCAAAATATGCAGTTTGAACGGAAGAACTCTGCTTTAGTTGCAGGTGGAACACAAGCAGCATTTCTCCCACAGTGTACACAATGCCCTTTCCCAGAAGAAGTTCTATACTCAAGGTATCCCGCGTGGAGTTAAATGCCTAAACCAAGCCAGGCTCTAGTGAGGCCTCTAAGCATTTCCCCCCCCGAAACACGGCAGTTTTACCCAAAGAAATCTGCTTTAATTCCTGTTGTAACACAAGCAGCATTTCTCCATCAGTGCACACAATGGGCACTTCCCCGAATGTACTTGTTCTGTATGCAGGGTGTCCCGCGTGGAGCGAACTGCCTCAACCAAGGCAGGCTCTAGTAAGGACTCTAAGCATTTCCTCTCCCGAAACACGCAGTTTTAACGGAAGAACTCTGCTTTAGTTGCAGGTGGAACACAAGCAGTTTTTCTCCCAGAGTGTACACAATGGGCCTTAACCCGAATGAATTTCCATACGCAGGTTGTCCCGCATGGAGTGAACTACCTCAACCAAGGCAGGCTCTACTTATGCCTCTAAGCGTTTCCTCTCCCAAAACACGCAGTTTTACCCGAAGAACTCTGCTTTAGTTGCAGGAGGAACACAAGCATCTTTTCTCCCACAGTGTACCCAAAGGGCCTTTGCCCGAAAGAAATTCTATACTCAAGGTGTCTCACGTGGAGTGAAATGCCTAAACCAAGGCAGGCTCTAGTGAGGCCTCTAAGCATTTCCTCCCCGAAAACACGGCAGATTTACCCGAAGAACTCTGCTTTAGTTCCAGGTGTAACACAAGCAGCATTTCTCCATCAGTGCACACAATGGGCACTTCCCCGAATGAACTTGTTCTATACGCAGGGTGTCCCGCGTGGAGCGAACAGCGTCAACCATGGCAGGCCCTACTGCAGTCTTTAAGCATATCCTCCCCGAAAACCTGTCAGTTTTACCCGAAGAACTCTGCTTTAGTTCCAGGTGTACGACAAGCAGCATTTCTCCATCAGTGCACACAATGGGCACTTCCCCGAATGAACTTGTTCTATATGCAGGGTGTCCCGTGTGGCGCGAACAGCCTCAAACATGGCAGGCTCTACTGTGGTTTCTAAAGCTTTCCTCTCTGAAAACGCGGCACTTTTACCCAAAGAACTCTGCCTTAAATGCAGTTGGAACACAAGCTGCATTTCTCCCACACTGTACACAAAGGGCCTTTCCCCGAATGAACTTCTATATGCAGGGTGTCCAGCGTGCAGCGAACTGCCTCAAGCCAGGCAGGCTCTAGTAAGGACTGTAAGCATTTCCTCTCCCAAAACACGCAGTTTTACCCGAAGAACTCTGCTTTAGTTGCCGGTGGAACACAAGCAGCTTTTCTCCCACAGTGTACCCAAAGGGCCTTTGCCCGTAAGAACTTCTATGCTCAAGGTGTCCCGCGTGGAGTGAAATGCCTGAACCAAGGCAGGCTCTATTGAGGCCTGTAAGCATTTCCTCTCCCAAAACACGGCAGTTTTACCCAAAGAACTCTGCTTTAGTACCAGGTGTATCACAAGCAGCATTTCTCAATCAGTGCACACAATGGGCATTTCCCGAATGATCTTGTTGTATACGCAGGGTGTCCCGCGTGCAGCGAACAGCCTCAACCATGGCAGGCTCTACTGTGGTCCCTAAGGCGTTCCTCTCTGAAAACGCGGCACTTTTACCCAAAGAACTCTGCCTTAAATGCAGTTGGAACACAAGCTGCATTTCTCCCACACTGTACACAAAGGGCCTTTCCCCGAATGAACTTCTATATGCAGGGTGTCCAGCGTGCAGCGAACTGCCTCAAGCCAGGCAGGCTCTAGTAAGGACTGTAAGCATTTCCTCTCCCAAAACACGCAGTTTTACCCGAAGAACTCTGCTTTAGTTGCCGGTGGAACACAAGCAGCTTTTCTCCCACAGTGTACCCAAAGGGCCTTTGCCCGAAAGAAATTCTATACTCAAGGTGTCTCACGTGGAGTGAAATGCCTAAACCAAGGCAGGCTCTAGTGAGGCCTCTAAGCATTTCCTCCCCGAAAACACGGCAGATTTACCCGAAGAACTCTGCTTTAGTTCCAGGTGTAACACAAGCAGCATTTCTCCATCAGTGCACACAATGGGCACTTCCCCGAATGAACTTGTTCTATATGCAGGTTGTCCCGTGTGGCGCGAACAGCCTCAAACATGGCAGGCTCTACTGTGGTTTCTAAGGCTTTCCTTTCTGAAAACGCGGCACTTTTACCCAAAGAACTCTGCCTTAAATGCAGTTGGAACACAAGCTGCATTTCTCCCACACTGTACACAAAGGGCCTTTCCCCGAATGAACTTCTATATGCAGGATGTCCAGCGTGCAGCGAACTGCCTCAAGCCAGGCAGGCTCTAGTAAGGACTGTAAGCATTTCCTCTCCCAAAACACGCAGTTTTACCCGAAGAACTCTGCTTTAGTTGCCGGTGGAACACAAGCAGCTTTTCTCCCACAGTGTACCCAAAGGGCCTTTGCCCGTAAGAACTTCTATGCTCAAGGTGTCCCGCGTGGAGTGAAATGCCTGAACCAAGGCAGGCTCTAGTGAGGCCTGTAAGCATTTCCTCTCCCAAAACACGGCAGTTTTACCCAAAGAACTCTGCTTTAGTACCAGGTGTATCACAAGCAGCATTTCTCAATCAGTGCACACAATGGGCATTTCCCGAATGATCTTGTTGTATACGCAGGGTGTCCCGCGTGCAGCGAACAGCCTCAACCATGGCAGGCTCTACTGTGGTCCCTAAGGCTTTCCTCTCTGAAAACGCGGCACTTTTACCCAAAGAACTCTGCCTTAAATGCAGGTGGAACACAAGCTGCATTTCTCCCACACTGTACACAAAGGGCCCTTCCCTGAATGAACTTCTATATGCAGGGTGTCCCACGTGCAGTGAACTGCCTCAAGCAAGGCAGGCTCTAGTAAGCACTGTAAGCATTTCCTCTCCCAAAACACGCAGTTTTACCCGAAGAAGTCTGCTTTAGTTGCCGGTGGAACACAAGCAGCTTTTCTCCCACAGTGTACCCAAAGGGCCTTTGCCCGAAAGAAATACTATGCTCAAGGTGACCCGCATGGAGTGAAATGCCTGAACCAAGGCAGGCTCTAGTGAGGCCTCTAAACATTTCCTCTCCCAAAACACGGCAGTTTTACCCAAAGAACTCTGCTTTAGTTGCAGGTGGAACACAAGCAGCATTTCTGCCACTGTGTACTCTTTGGGCTCTTCCACGAATGAACATCTATATGCAGGGTTTCCCACGTGGAGAGAACTGCCTCAACCAAGGCAGGCTGTAGTGAGGACTGTAAGCATTTCCTCTCCCAAAACACGCAGTTTTAACGGAAGAACTCTGCTTTAGTTGCAGTTGGAACACAAGCACCTTTTATCCCAGGGTGTACACAATGCTCCTTTCCCCAAATGAAACTCTATATGCAGGGTGTCCCGCGTGGAGTGAACTACCTCAATCAAGGCAGGCTCTGCTTATGCCTCTAAGAGTTTCCTCTCCCAAAACACGCAGGTTTGCCCGAAGAACTCTGCTTTAGTTGCCGGTGGAACACAAGCAGCTTTTCTCTCACAGTGTACCCAAAGGGCCTTTGCCCGAAAGAACTTCTATGCTCAAGGTGGCCTGCATGCAGTGAAATGCCTAAACCAAGGCAGGCTCTAGAGAGGGCTCTAAGCATTTCCTCTCCCAAAACACGGCAGTTTTACCCAAAGAACTCTGCTTTAGTTCCAGGTGGAACACAAGCAGCATTACTGCCACTGTGTACTCTTTGGGCTCTTCCACGAATGAACTTCTATATGCAGGGTTTCCCTCGTGGAGCGAACTGCCTCAACCAAGGCAGGCTGTACTGAGTACTGTAAGCATTACCTCTCCCAAAATATGCAGTTTGAACGGAAGAACTCTGCTTTAGTTGCAGGTGGAACACAAGCAGCATTTCTCCCACAGTGTACACAATGCCCTTTCCCAGAAGAAGTTCTATACTCAAGGTATCCCGCGTGGAGTTAAATGCCTAAACCAAGCCAGGCTCTAGTGAGGCCTCTAAGCATTTCCCCTCCCGAAACACGGCAGTTTTACCCAAAGAAATCTGCTTTAATTCCTGTTGTAACACAAGCAGCATTTCTCCATCAGTGCACACAATGGGCACTTCCCCGAATGTACTTGTTCTGTATGCAGGGTGTCCCGCGTGGAGCGAACTGCCTCAACCAAGGCAGGCTCTAGTAAGGACTCTAAGCATTTCCTCTCCCGAAACACGCAGTTTTAACGGAAGAACTCTGCTTTAGTTGCAGGTGGAACACAAGCAGTTTTTCTCCCAGAGTGTACACAATGGGCCTTAACCCGAATGAATTTCCATACGCAGGTTGTCCCGCATGGAGTGAACTACCTCAACCAAGGCAGGCTCTACTTATGCCTCTAAGCGTTTCCTCTCCCAAAACACGCAGTTTTACCCGAAGAACTCTGCTTTAGTTGCAGGAGGAACACAAGCATCTTTTCTCCCACAGTGTACCCAAAGGGCCTTTGCCCGAAAGAAATTCTATACTCAAGGTGTCTCACGTGGAGTGAAATGCCTAAACCAAGGCAGGCTCTAGTGAGGCCTCTAAGCATTTCCTCCCCGAAAACACGGCAGATTTACCCGAAGAACTCTGCTTTAGTTCCAGGTGTAACACAAGCAGCATTTCTCCATCAGTGCACACAATGGGCACTTCCCCGAATGAACTTGTTCTATACGCAGGGTGTCCCGCGTGGAGCGAACAGCGTCAACCATGGCAGGCCCTACTGCAGTCTTTAAGCATATCCTCCCCGAAAACCTGTCAGTTTTACCCGAAGAACTCTGCTTTAGTTCCAGGTGTACGACAAGCAGCATTTCTCCATCAGTGCACACAATGGGCACTTCCCCGAATGAACTTGTTCTATATGCAGGGTGTCCCGTGTGGCGCGAACAGCCTCAAACATGGCAGGCTCTACTGTGGTTTCTAAAGCTTTCCTCTCTGAAAACGCGGCACTTTTACCCAAAGAAATCTGCCTTAAATGCAGGTGGAACACAAGCTGCATTTCTCCCACACTGTACACAAAGGGCCTTTCCCCGAATGAACTTCTATATGCAGGGTGTCCAGCGTGCAGCGAACTGCCTCAAGCAAGGCAGGCTCTAGTAAGGACTGTAAGCATTTCCTCTCCCAAAACACGCAGTTTTACCCGAAGAACTCTGCTTTAGTTGCCGGTGGAACACAAGCAGCTTTTCTCCCACAGTGTACCCAAAGGGCCTTTGCCCGTAAGAACTTCTATGCTCAAGGTGTCCCGCGTGGAGTGAAATGCCTGAACCAAGGCAGGCTCTAGTGAGGCCTCTAAGCATTTCCTCCCCGAAAACACGGCAGATTTACCCGAAGAACTCTGCTTTAGTTCCAGGTGTAACACAAGCAGCATTTCTCCATCAGTGCACACAATGGGCACTTCCCCGAATGAACTTGTTCTATATGCAGGTTGTCCCGTGTGGCGCGAACAGCCTCAAACATGGCAGGCTCTACTGTGGTTTCTAAGGCTTTCCTTTCTGAAAACGCGGCACTTTTACCCAAAGAACTCTGCCTTAAATGCAGGTGGAACACAAGCTGCATTTCTCCCACACTGTACACAAAGGGCCTTTCCCCTAATGAACTTCTATATGCAGGGTGTCCAGCGTGCAGCGAACTGCCTCAAGTAAGGCAGGCTCTAGTAAGGACTGTAAGCATTTCCTCTCCCAAAACACGCAGTTTTACCCGAAGAAGTCTGCTTTAGTTGCCGGTGGAACACAAGCAGCTTTTCTCCCACAGTGTACCCAAAGGGCCTTTGCCCGTAAGAACTTCTATGCTCCAGGTGTCCCACGTGGAGTGAAATGCCTGAACCAAGCCAGGCTCTAGTGAGGCCTGTAAGCATTTCCTCTCCCAAAACACGGCAGTTTTACCCAAAGAACTCTGCTTTAGTACCAGGTGTATCACAAGCAGCATTTCTCAATCAGTGCACACAATGGGCATTTCCCGAATGAACTTGTTGTATACGCAGGGTGTCCCGCGTGCAGCGAACAGCCTCAACCATGGCAGGCTCTACTGTGGTCCCTAAGGCTTTCCTCTCTGAAAACGCGGCACTTTTACCCAAAGAACTCTGCCTTAAATGCAGGTGGAACACAAGCTGCATTTCTCCCACACTGTACACAAAGGGCCCTTCCCTGAATGAACTTCTATATGCAGGGTGACCCACGTGCAGCGAACTGCCTCAAGCAAGGCAGGCTCTAGTAAGCACTGTAAGCATTTCATCTCCCAAAACACGCAGTTTTACCCGAAGAAGTCTACTTTAGTTGCCAGTGGAACACAAGCAGCTTTTCTCCCACAGTGTACCCAAAGGGCCTTTGCCCGCAAGAACTACTATGCTCAAGGTGACCCGCATGGAGTGAAATGGCTAAACCAAGGCAGGCTCTAGTGAGGCCT
Organism: Mesoplodon bidens; assembly: GCF_964165515.1. Taxonomy (NCBI): domain Eukaryota; kingdom Metazoa; phylum Chordata; class Mammalia; order Artiodactyla; family Ziphiidae; genus Mesoplodon; species Mesoplodon bidens. Next base: position 116,465 of record NW_027671150.1, read on the forward strand.
CTAAACATTTCCTCTCCCAAAACACGGCAGTTTTACCCAAAGAACTCTGCTTTAGTTCCAGGTGGAACACAAGCAGCATTTCTGCCACTGTGTACTCTTTGGGCTCTTCCACGAATGAACATCTATATGCAGGGTTTCCCACGTGGAGAGAACTGCCTCAACCAAGGCAGGCTGTAGTGAGGACTGTAAGCATTTCCTCTCCCAAAACACGCAGTTTTAACGGAAGAACTCTGCTTTAGTTGCAGTTGGAACACAAGCACCTTTTATCCCAGGGTGTACACAATGCTCCTTTCCCCAAATGAAACTCTATACGCAGGGTGTCCAGCGTGGAGTGAACTACCTCAATCAAGGCAGGCTCTACTTATGCCTCTAAGAGTTTCCTCTCCCAAAACACGCAGTTTTGCCCGAAGAAATCTGCTTTAGTTGCCGGTGGAACACAAGCAGCTTTTCTCTCACAGTGTACCCAAAGGTCCTTTGCCCGAAAGAACTTCCATGCTCAAGGTGGCCCGCATGCAGTGAAATGCCTAAACCAAGGCAGGCTCTAGAGAGGGCTCTAAGCATTTCCTCTCCCAAAACACGGCAGTTTTACCCAAAGAAATCTGCTTTAATTCCTGTTGTAACACAAGCAGCATTTCTCCATCAGTGCACACAATGGGCACTTCCCCGAATGTACTTGTTCTGTATGCAGGGTGTCCCGCGTGGAGCGAACTGCCTCAACCAAGGCAGGCTCTAGTAAGGACTCTAAGCATTTCCTCTCCCGAAACACGCAGTTTTAACGGAAGAACTCTGCTTTAGTTGCAGGTGGAACACAAGCAGTTTTTCTCCCAGAGTGTACACAATGGGCCTTAACCCGAATGAATTTCCATACGCAGGTTGTCCCGCATGGAGTGAACTACCTCAACCAAGGCAGGCTCTACTTATGCCTCTAAGCGTTTCCTCTCCCAAAACACGCAGTTTTACCCGAAGAACTCTGCTTTAGTTGCAGGAGGAACACAAGCATCTTTTCTCCCACAGTGTACCCAAAGGGCCTTTGCCCGAAAGAAATTCTATACTCAAGGTGTCTCACGTGGAGTGAAATGCCTAAACCAAGGCAGGCTCTAGTGAGGCCTCTAAGCATTTCCTCCCCGAAAACACGGCAGATTTACCCGAAGAACTCTGCTTTAGTTCCAGGTGTAACACAAGCAGCATTTCTCCATCAGTGCACACAATGGGCACTTCCCCGAATGAACTTGTTCTATATGCAGGTTGTCCCGTGTGGCGCGAACAGCCTCAAACATGGCAGGCTCTACTGTGGTTTCTAAGGCTTTCCTTTCTGCAAACGCGGCACTTTTACCCAAAGAACTCTGCCTTAAATGCAGTTGGAACACAAGCTGCATTTCTCCCACACTGTACACAAAGGGCCTTTCCCCGAATGAACTTCTATATGCAGGATGTCCAGCGTGCAGCGAACTGCCTCAAGCCAGGCAGGCTCTAGTAAGGACTGTAAGCATTTCCTCTCCCAAAACACGCAGTTTTACCCGAAGAACTCTGCTTTAGTTGCCGGTGGAACACAAGCAGCTTTTCTCCCACAGTGTACCCAAAGGGCCTTTGCCCGTAAGAACTTCTATGCTCAAGGTGTCCCGCGTGGAGTGAAATGCCTGAACCAAGGCAGGCTCTAGTGAGGCCTGTAAGCATTTCCTCTCCCAAAACACGGCAGTTTTACCCAAAGAACTCTGCTTTAGTACCAGGTGTATCACAAGCAGCATTTCTCAATCAGTGCACACAATGGGCATTTCCCGAATGATCTTGTTGTATACGCAGGGTGTCCCGCGTGCAGCGAACAGCCTCAACCATGGCAGGCTCTACTGTGGTCCCTAAGGCTTTCCTCTCTGAAAACGCGGCACTTTTACCCAAAGAGCTCTGCCTTAAATGCAGGTGGAACACAAGCTGCATTTCTCCCACACTGTACACAAAGGGCCCTTCCCTGAATGAACTTCTATATGCAGGGTGTCCCACGTGCAGTGAACTGCCTCAAGCAAGGCAGGCTCTAGTAAGCACTGTAAGCATTTCCTCTCCCAAAACACGCAGTTTTACCCGAAGAAGTCTGCTTTAGTTGCCGGTGGAACACAAGCAGCTTTTCTCCCACAGTGTACCCAAAGGGCCTTTGCCCGAAAGAAATACTATGCTCAAGGTGACCCGCATGGAGTGAAATGCCTGAACCAAGGCAGGCTCTAGTGAGGCCTCTAAACATTTCCTCTCCCAAAACACGGCAGTTTTACCCAAAGAACTCTGCTTTAGTTCCAGGTGGAACACAAGCAGCATTTCTGCCACTGTGTACTCTTTGGGCTCTTCCACGAATGAACTTCTATATGCAGGGTTTCCCACGTGGAGAGAACTGCCTCAACCAAGGCAGGCTGTAGTGAGGACTGTAAGCATTTCCTCTCCCAAAACACGCAGTTTTAACGGAAGAACTCTGCTTTAGTTGCAGTTGGAACACAAGCACCTTTTATCCCAGGGTGTACACAATGCTCCTTTCCCCAAATGAAACTCTATATGCAGGGTGTCCCGCGTGGAGTGAACTACCTCAATCAAGGCAGGCTCTGCTTATGCCTCTAAGAGTTTCCTCTCCCAAAACACGCAGTTTTGCCCGAAGAACTCTGCTTTAGTTGCCGGTGGAACACAAGCAGCTTTTCTCTCACAGTGTACCCAAAGGGCCTTTGCCCGAAAGAACTTCTATGCTCAAGGTGGCCTGCATGCAGTGAAATGCCTAAACCAAGGCAGGCTCTAGAGAGGGCTCTAAGCATTTCCTCTCCCAAAACACGGCAGTTTTACCCAAAGAACTCTGCTTTAGTTCCAGGTGGAACACAAGCAGCATTACTGCCACTGTGTACTCTTTGGGCTCTTCCACGAATGAACTTCTATATGCAGGGTTTCCCTCGTGGAGCGAACTGCCTCAACCAAGGCAGGCTGTACTGAGTACTGTAAGCATTACCTCTCCCAAAATATGCAGTTTGAACGGAAGAACTCTGCTTTAGTTGCAGGTGGAACACAAGCAGCATTTCTCCCACAGTGTACACAATGCCCTTTCCCAGAAGAAGTTCTATACTCAAGGTATCCCGCGTGGAGTTAAATGCCTAAACCAAGCCAGGCTCTAGTGAGGCCTCTAAGCATTTCCCCCCCCGAAACACGGCAGTTTTACCCAAAGAAATCTGCTTTAATTCCTGTTGTAACACAAGCAGCATTTCTCCATCAGTGCACACAATGGGCACTTCCCCGAATGTACTTGTTCTGTATGCAGGGTGTCCCGCGTGGAGCGAACTGCCTCAACCAAGGCAGGCTCTAGTAAGGACTCTAAGCATTTCCTCTCCCGAAACACGCAGTTTTAACGGAAGAACTCTGCTTTAGTTGCAGGTGGAACACAAGCAGTTTTTCTCCCAGAGTGTACACAATGGGCCTTAACCCGAATGAATTTCCATACGCAGGTTGTCCCGCATGGAGTGAACTACCTCAACCAAGGCAGGCTCTACTTATGCCTCTAAGCGTTTCCTCTCCCAAAACACGCAGTTTTACCCGAAGAACTCTGCTTTAGTTGCAGGAGGAACACAAGCATCTTTTCTCCCACAGTGTACCCAAAGGGCCTTTGCCCGAAAGAAATTCTATACTCAAGGTGTCTCACGTGGAGTGAAATGCCTAAACCAAGGCAGGCTCTAGTGAGGCCTCTAAGCATTTCCTCCCCGAAAACACGGCAGATTTACCCGAAGAACTCTGCTTTAGTTCCAGGTGTAACACAAGCAGCATTTCTCCATCAGTGCACACAATGGGCACTTCCCCGAATGAACTTGTTCTATACGCAGGGTGTCCCGCGTGGAGCGAACAGCGTCAACCATGGCAGGCCCTACTGCAGTCTTTAAGCATATCCTCCCCGAAAACCTGTCAGTTTTACCCGAAGAACTCTGCTTTAGTTCCAGGTGTACGACAAGCAGCATTTCTCCATCAGTGCACACAATGGGCACTTCCCCGAATGAACTTGTTCTATATGCAGGGTGTCCCGTGTGGCGCGAACAGCCTCAAACATGGCAGGCTCTACTGTGGTTTCTAAAGCTTTCCTCTCTGAAAACGCGGCACTTTTACCCAAAGAAATCTGCCTTAAATGCAGGTGGAACACAAGCTGCATTTCTCCCACACTGTACACAAAGGGCCTTTCCCCGAATGAACTTCTATATGCAGGGTGTCCAGCGTGCAGCGAACTGCCTCAAGCAAGGCAGGCTCTAGTAAGGACTGTAAGCATTTCCTCTCCCAAAACACGCAGTTTTACCCGAAGAACTCTGCTTTAGTTGCCGGTGGAACACAAGCAGCTTTTCTCCCACAGTGTACCCAAAGGGCCTTTGCCCGTAAGAACTTCTATGCTCAAGGTGTCCCGCGTGGAGTGAAATGCCTGAACCAAGGCAGGCTCTAGTGAGGCCTCTAAGCATTTCCTCCCCGAAAACACGGCAGATTTACCCGAAGAACTCTGCTTTAGTTCCAGGTGTAACACAAGCAGCATTTCTCCATCAGTGCACACAATGGGCACTTCCCCGAATGAACTTGTTCTATATGCAGGTTGTCCCGTGTGGCGCGAACAGCCTCAAACATGGCAGGCTCTACTGTGGTTTCTAAGGCTTTCCTTTCTGAAAACGCGGCACTTTTACCCAAAGAACTCTGCCTTAAATGCAGGTGGAACACAAGCTGCATTTCTCCCACACTGTACACAAAGGGCCTTTCCCCGAATGAACTTCTATATGCAGGGTGTCCAGCGTGCAGCGAACTGCCTCAAGTAAGGCAGGCTCTAGTAAGGACTGTAAGCATTTCCTCTCCCAAAACACGCAGTTTTACCCGAAGAAGTCTGCTTTAGTTGCCGGTGGAACACAAGCAGCTTTTCTCCCACAGTGTACCCAAAGGGCCTTTGCCCGTAAGAACTTCTATGCTCCAGGTGTCCCACGTGGAGTGAAATGCCTGAACCAAGCCAGGCTCTAGTGAGGCCTGTAAGCATTTCCTCTCCCAAAACACGGCAGTTTTACCCAAAGAACTCTGCTTTAGTACCAGGTGTATCACAAGCAGCATTTCTCAATCAGTGCACACAATGGGCATTTCCCGAATGAACTTGTTGTATACGCAGGGTGTCCCGCGTGCAGCGAACAGCCTCAACCATGGCAGGCTCTACTGTGGTCCCTAAGGCTTTCCTCTCTGAAAACGCGGCACTTTTACCCAAAGAACTCTGCCTTAAATGCAGGTGGAACACAAGCTGCATTTCTCCCACACTGTACACAAAGGGCCCTTCCCTGAATGAACTTCTATATGCAGGGTGACCCACGTGCAGCGAACTGCCTCAAGCAAGGCAGGCTCTAGTAAGCACTGTAAGCATTTCATCTCCCAAAACACGCAGTTTTACCCGAAGAAGTCTACTTTAGTTGCCAGTGGAACACAAGCAGCTTTTCTCCCACAGTGTACCCAAAGGGCCTTTGCCCGCAAGAACTACTATGCTCAAGGTGACCCGCATGGAGTGAAATGGCTAAACCAAGGCAGGCTCTAGTGAGGCCTCTAAACATTTCCTCTCCCAAAACACGGCAGTTTTACCCAAAGAACTCTGCTTTAGTTCCAGGTGGAACACAAGCAGCATTTCTGCCACTGTGTACTCTTTGGGCTCTTCCACGAATGAACATCTATATGCAGGGTTTCCCACGTGGAGAGAACTGCCTCAACCAAGGCAGGCTGTAGTGAGGACTGTAAGCATTTCCTCTCCCAAAACACGCAGTTTTAACGGAAGAACTCTGCTTTAGTTGCAGTTGGAACACAAGCACCTTTTATCCCAGGGTGTACACAATGCTCCTTTCCCCAAATGAAACTCTATACGCAGGGTGTCCCGCGTGGAGTGAACTACCTCAATCAAGGCAGGCTCTACTTATGCCTCTAAGAGTTTCCTCTCCCAAAACACGCAGTTTTGCCCGAAGAAATCTGCTTTAGTTGCCGGTGGAACACAAGCAGCTTTTCTCTCACAGTGTACCCAAAGGTCCTTTGCCCGAAAGAACTTCCATGCTCAAGGTGGCCCGCATGCAGTGAAATGCCTAAACCAAGGCAGGCTCTAGAGAGGGCTCTAAGCATTTCCTCTCCCAAAACACGGCAGTTTTACCCAAAGAAATCTGCTTTAATTCCTGTTGTAACACAAGCAGCATTTCTCCATCAGTGCACACAATGGGCACTTCCCCGAATGTACTTGTTCTGTATGCAGGGTGTCCCGCGTGGAGCGAACTGCCTCAACCAAGGCAGGCTCTAGTAAGGACTCTAAGCATTTCCTCTCCCGAAACACGCAGTTTTAACGGAAGAACTCTGCTTTAGTTGCAGGTGGAACACAAGCAGTTTTTCTCCCAGAGTGTACACAATGGGCCTTAACCCGAATGAATTTCCATACGCAGGTTGTCCCGCATGGAGTGAACTACCTCAACCAAGGCAGGCTCTACTTATGCCTCTAAGCGTTTCCTCTCCCAAAACACGCAGTTTTACCCGAAGAACTCTGCTTTAGTTGCAGGAGGAACACAAGCATCTTTTCTCCCACAGTGTACCCAAAGGGCCTTTGCCCGAAAGAAATTCTATACTCAAGGTGTCTCACGTGGAGTGAAATGCCTAAACCAAGGCAGGCTCTAGTGAGGCCTCTAAGCATTTCCTCCCCGAAAACACGGCAGATTTACCCGAAGAACTCTGCTTTAGTTCCAGGTGTAACACAAGCAGCATTTCTCCATCAGTGCACACAATGGGCACTTCCCCGAATGAACTTGTTCTATATGCAGGTTGTCCCGTGTGGCGCGAACAGCCTCAAACATGGCAGGCTCTACTGTGGTTTCTAAGGCTTTCCTTTCTGCAAACGCGGCACTTTTACCCAAAGAACTCTGCCTTAAATGCAGTTGGAACACAAGCTGCATTTCTCCCACACTGTACACAAAGGGCCTTTCCCCGAATGAACTTCTATATGCAGGATGTCCAGCGTGCAGCGAACTGCCTCAAGCCAGGCAGGCTCTAGTAAGGACTGTAAGCATTTCCTCTCCCAAAACACGCAGTTTTACCCGAAGAACTCTGCTTTAGTTGCCGGTGGAACACAAGCAGCTTTTCTCCCACAGTGTACCCAAAGGGCCTTTGCCCGTAAGAACTTCTATGCTCAAGGTGTCCCGCGTGGAGTGAAATGCCTGAACCAAGGCAGGCTCTAGTGAGGCCTGTAAGCATTTCCTCTCCCAAAACACGGCAGTTTTACCCAAAGAACTCTGCTTTAGTACCAGGTGTATCACAAGCAGCATTTCTCAATCAGTGCACACAATGGGCATTTCCCGAATGATCTTGTTGTATACGCAGGGTGTCCCGCGTGCAGCGAACAGCCTCAACCATGGCAGGCTCTACTGTGGTCCCTAAGGCTTTCCTCTCTGAAAACGCGGCACTTTTACCCAAAGAGCTCTGCCTTAAATGCAGGTGGAACACAAGCTGCATTTCTCCCACACTGTACACAAAGGGCCCTTCCCTGAATGAACTTCTATATGCAGGGTGACCCACGTGCAGCGAACTGCCTCAAGCAAGGCAGGCTCTAGTAAGCACTGTAAGCATTTCCTCTCCCAAAACACGCAGTTTTACCCGAAGAAGTCTGCTTTAGTTGCCGGTGGAACACAAGCAGCTTTTCTCCCACAGTGTACCCAAAGGGCCTTTGCCCGAAAGAAATACTATGCTCAAGGTGACCCGCATGGAGTGAAATGCCTGAACCAAGGCAGGCTCTAGTGAGGCCTCTAAACATTTCCTCTCCCAAAACACGGCAGTTTTACCCAAAGAACTCTGCTTTAGTTCCAGGTGGAACACAAGCAGCATTTCTGCCACTGTGTACTCTTTGGGCTCTTCCACGAATGAACTTCTATATGCAGGGTTTCCCACGTGGAGAGAACTGCCTCAACCAAGGCAGGCTGTAGTGAGGACTGTAAGCATTTCCTCTCCCAAAACACGCAGTTTTAACGGAAGAACTCTGCTTTAGTTGCAGTTGGAACACAAGCACCTTTTATCCCAGGGTGTACACAATGCTCCTTTCCCCAAATGAAACTCTATATGCAGGGTGTCCCGCGTGGAGTGAACTACCTCAATCAAGGCAGGCTCTGCTTATGCCTCTAAGAGTTTCCTCTCCCAAAACACGCAGTTTTGCCCGAAGAACTCTGCTTTAGTTGCCGGTGGAACACAAGCAGCTTTTCTCTCACAGTGTACCCAAAGGGCCTTTGCCCGAAAGAACTTCTATGCTCAAGGTGGCCTGCATGCAGTGAAATGCCTAAACCAAGGCAGGCTCTAGAGAGGGCTCTAAGCATTTCCTCTCCCAAAACACGGCAGTTTTACCCAAAGAACTCTGCTTTAGTTCCAGGTGGAACACAAGCAGCATTACTGCCACTGTGTACTCTTTGGGCTCTTCCACGAATGAACTTCTATATGCAGGGTTTCCCTCGTGGAGCGAACTGCCTCAACCAAGGCAGGCTGTACTGAGTACTGTAAGCATTACCTCTCCCAAAATATGCAGTTTGAACGGAAGAACTCTGCTTTAGTTGCAGGTGGAACACAAGCAGCATTTCTCCCACAGTGTACACAATGCCCTTTCCCAGAAGAAGTTCTATACTCAAGGTATCCCGCGTGGAGTTAAATGCCTAAACCAAGCCAGGCTCTAGTGAGGCCTCTAAGCATTTCCCCCCCCGAAACACGGCAGTTTTACCCAAAGAAATCTGCTTTAATTCCTGTTGTAACACAAGCAGCATTTCTCCATCAGTGCACACAATGGGCACTTCCCCGAATGTACTTGTTCTGTATGCAGGGTGTCCCGCGTGGAGCGAACTGCCTCAACCAAGGCAGGCTCTAGTAAGGACTCTAAGCATTTCCTCTCCCGAAACACGCAGTTTTAACGGAAGAACTCTGCTTTAGTTGCAGGTGGAACACAAGCAGTTTTTCTCCCAGAGTGTACACAATGGGCCTTAACCCGAATGAATTTCCATACGCAGGTTGTCCCGCATGGAGTGAACTACCTCAACCAAGGCAGGCTCTACTTATGCCTCTAAGCGTTTCCTCTCCCAAAACACGCAGTTTTACCCGAAGAACTCTGCTTTAGTTGCAGGAGGAACACAAGCATCTTTTCTCCCACAGTGTACCCAAAGGGCCTTTGCCCGAAAGAAATTCTATACTCAAGGTGTCTCACGTGGAGTGAAATGCCTAAACCAAGGCAGGCTCTAGTGAGGCCTCTAAGCATTTCCTCCCCGAAAACACGGCAGATTTACCCGAAGAACTCTGCTTTAGTTCCAGGTGTAACACAAGCAGCATTTCTCCATCAGTGCACACAATGGGCACTTCCCCGAATGAACTTGTTCTATACGCAGGGTGTCCCGCGTGGAGCGAACAGCGTCAACCATGGCAGGCCCTACTGCAGTCTTTAAGCATATCCTCCCCGAAAACCTGTCAGTTTTACCCGAAGAACTCTGCTTTAGTTCCAGGTGTACGACAAGCAGCATTTCTCCATCAGTGCACACAATGGGCACTTCCCCGAATGAACTTGTTCTATATGCAGGGTGTCCCGTGTGGCGCGAACAGCCTCAAACATGGCAGGCTCTACTGTGGTTTCTAAAGCTTTCCTCTCTGAAAACGCGGCACTTTTACCCAAAGAAATCTGCCTTAAATGCAGGTGGAACACAAGCTGCATTTCTCCCACACTGTACACAAAGGGCCTTTCCCCGAATGAACTTCTATATGCAGGGTGTCCAGCGTGCAGCGAACTGCCTCAAGCAAGGCAGGCTCTAGTAAGGACTGTAAGCATTTCCTCTCCCAAAACACGCACTTTTACCCGAAGAACTCTGCTTTAGTTGCCGGTGGAACACAAGCAGCTTTTCTCCCACAGTGTACCCAAAGGGCCTTTGCCCGTAAGAACTTCTATGCTCAAGGTGTCCCGCGTGGAGTGAAATGCCTGAACCAAGGCAGGCTCTAGTGAGGCCTCTAAGCATTTCCTCCCCGAAAACACGGCAGATTTACCCGAAGAACTCTGCTTTAGTTCCAGGTGTAACACAAGCAGCATTTCTCCATCAGTGCACACAATGGGCACTTCCCCGAATGAACTTGTTCTATATGCAGGTTGTCCCGTGTGGCGCGAACAGCCTCAAACATGGCAGGCTCTACTGTGGTTTCTAAGGCTTTCCTTTCTGAAAACGCGGCACTTTTACCCAAAGAACTCTGCCTTAAATGCAGGTGGAACACAAGCTGCATTTCTCCCACACTGTACACAAAGGGCCTTTCCCCGAATGAACTTCTATATGCAGGGTGTCCAGCGTGCAGCGAACTGCCTCAAGTAAGGCAGGCTCTAGTAAGGACTGTAAGCATTTCCTCTCCCAAAACACGCAGTTTTACCCGAAGAAGTCTGCTTTAGTTGCCGGTGGAACACAAGCAGCTTTTCTCCCACAGTGTACCCAAAGGGCCTTTGCCCGTAAGAACTTCTATGCTCCAGGTGTCCCACGTGGAGTGAAATGCCTGAACCAAGCCAGGCTCTAGTGAGGCCTGTAAGCATTTCCTCTCCCAAAACACGGCAGTTTTACCCAAAGAACTCTGCTTTAGTACCAGGTGTATCACAAGCAGCATTTCTCAATCAGTGCACACAATGGGCATTTCCCGAATGAACTTGTTGTATACGCAGGGTGTCCCGCGTGCAGCGAACAGCCTCAACCATGGCAGGCTCTACTGTGGTCCCTAAGGCTTTCCTCTCTGAAAACGCGGCACTTTTACCCAAAGAACTCTGCCTTAAATGCAGGTGGAACACAAGCTGCATTTCTCCCACACTGTACACAAAGGGCCCTTCCCTGAATGAACTTCTATATGCAGGGTGACCCACGTGCAGCGAACTGCCTCAAGCAAGGCAGGCTCTAGTAAGCACTGTAAGCATTTCATCTCCCAAAACACGCAGTTTTACCCGAAGAAGTCTACTTTAGTTGCCAGTGGAACACAAGCAGCTTTTCTCCCACAGTGTACCCAAAGGGCCTTTGCCCGAAAGAACTACTATGCTCAAGGTGACCCGCATGGAGTGAAATGGCTAAACCAAGGCAGGCTCTAGTGAGGCCTCTAAACATTTCCTCTCCCAAAACACGGCAGTTTTACCCAAAGAACTCTGCTTTAGTTCCAGGTGGAACACAAGCAGCATTTCTGCCACTGTGTACTCTTTGGGCTCTTCCACGAATGAACATCTATATGCAGGGTTTCCCACGTGGAGAGAACTGCCTCAACCAAGGCAGGCTGTAGTGAGGACTGTAAGCATTTCCTCTCCCAAAACAAGCAGTTTTAACGGAAGAACTCTGCTTTAGTTGCAGTTGGAACATAAGCACCTTTTATCCCAGGGTGTACACAATGCTCCTTTCCCCAAATGAAACTCTATACGCAGGGTGTCCCGCGTGGAGTGAACTACCTCAATCAAGGCAGGATCTACTTGTGCCTCTAAGAGTTTCCTCTCCCAAAACACGCAGTTTTGCCCGAAGAAATCTGCTTTAGTTGCCGGTGGAACACAAGCAGCTTTTCTCTCACAGTGTACCCAAAGGTCCTTTGCCCGAAAGAACTTCCATGCTCAAGGTGGCCCGCATGCAGTGAAATGCCTAAACCAAGGCAGGCTCTAGAGAGGGCTCTAAGCATTTCCTCTCCCAAAACACGGCAGTTTTACCCAAAGAACTCTGCTTTAGTTCCAGGTGGAACACAAGCAGCATTTCTGCCACTGTGTACTCTTTGGGCTCTTCCACGAATGAACTTCTATATGCAGGGTTTCCCTCGTGGAGCGAACTGCCTCAACCAAGGCAGGCTGTACTGAGTACTGTAAGCATTTCCTCTCCCAAAATATGCAGTTTTAACGGAAGAACTCTGCTTTAGTTGCAGGTGGAACACAAGCAGCATTTCTCCCACAGTGTACACAATGCCCTTTCCCAGAAGAAGTTCTATACTCAAGGTATCCCGCGTGGAGTTAAATGCCTAAAACAAGCCAGGCTCTAGTGAGGCCTCTAAGCATTTCCCCTCCCGAAACACGGCAGTTTTACCCAAAGAAATCTGCTTTAATTCCTGTTGTAACACAAGCAGCATTTCTCCATCAGTGCACACAATGGGCACTTCCCCGAATGTACTTGTTCTGTATGCAGGGTGTCCCGCGTGGAGCGAACTGCCTCAACCAAGGCAGGCTCTAGTAAGGACTCTAAGCATTTCCTCTCCCGAAACACGCAGTTTTAACGGAAGAACTCTGCTTTAGTTGCAGGTGGAACACAAGCAGTTTTTCTCCCAGAGTGTACACAATGGGCCTTAACCCGAATGAATTTCCATACGCAGGTTGTCCCGCATGGAGTGAACTACCTCAACCAAGGCAGGCTCTACTTATGCCTCTAAGCGTTTCCTCTCCCAAAACACGCAGTTTTACCCGAAGAACTCTGCTTTAGTTGCAGGAGGAACACAAGCATCTTTTCTCCCACAGTGTACCCAAAGGGCCTTTGCCCGAAAGAAATTCTATACTCAAGGTGTCTCACGTGGAGTGAAATGCCTAAACCAAGGCAGGCTCTAGTGAGGCCTCTAAGCATTTCCTCCCCGAAAACACGGCAGATTTACCCGAAGAACTCTGCTTTAGTTCCAGGTGTAACACAAGCAGCATTTCTCCATCAGTGCACACAATGGGCACTTCCCCGAATGAACTTGTTCTATACGCAGGGTGTCCCGCGTGGAGCGAACAGCGTCAACCATGGCAGGCCCTACTGCAGTCTTTAAGCATATCCTCCCCGAAAACCTGTCAGTTTTACCCGAAGAACTCTGCTTTAGTTCCAGGTGTACGACAAGCAGCATTTCTCCATCAGTGCACACAATGGGCACTTCCCCGAATGAACTTGTTCTATATGCAGGGTGTCCCGTGTGGCGCGAACAGCCTCAAACATGGCAGGCTCTACTGTGGTTTCTAAAGCTTTCCTCTCTGAAAACGCGGCACTTTTACCCAAAGAAATCTGCCTTAAATGCAGGTGGAACACAAGCTGCATTTCTCCCACACTGTACACAAAGGGCCTTTCCCCGAATGAACTTCTATATGCAGGGTGTCCAGCGTGCAGCGAACTGCCTCAAGCAAGGCAGGCTCTAGTAAGGACTGTAAGCATTTCCTCTCCCAAAACACGCAGTTTTACCCGAAGAACTCTGCTTTAGTTGCCGGTGGAACACAAGCAGCTTTTCTCCCACAGTGTACCCAAAGGGCCTTTGCCGGTAAGAAGTTCTATGCTCAAGGTGTCCCGCGTGGAGTGAAATGCCTGAACCAAGGCAGGCTCTAGTGAGGCCTCTAAGCATTTCCTCCCCGAAAACACGGCAGATTTACCCGAAGAACTCTGCTTTAGTTCCAGGTGTAACACAAGCAGCATTTCTCCATCAGTGCACACAATGGGCACTTCCCCGAATGAACTTGTTCTATATGCAGGGTGTCCCGTGTGGCGCGAACAGCCTCAAACATGGCAGGCTCTACTGTGGTTTCTAAGGCTTTCCTTTCTGAAAACGCGGCACTTTTACCCAAAGAACTCTGCCTTAAATGCAGGTGGAACACAAGCTGCATTTCTCCCACACTGTACACAAAGGGCCTTTCCCCGAATGAACTTCTATATGCAGGGTGGCCAGCGTGCAGCGAACTGCCTCAAGTAAGGCAGGCTCTAGTAAGGACTGTAAGCATTTCCTCTCCCAAAACACGCAGTTTTACCCGAAGAAGTCTGCTTTAGTTGCCGGTGGAACACAAGCAGCTTTTCTCCCACAGTGTACCCAAAGGGCCTTTGCCCGTAAGAACTTCTATGCTCAAGGTGTCCCACGTGGAGTGAAATGCCTGAACCAAGCCAGGCTCTAGTGAGGCCTGTAAGCATTTCCTCTCCCAAAACACGGCAGTTTTACCCAAAGAACTCTGCTTTAGTACCAGGTGTATCACAAGCAGCATTTCTCAATCAGTGCACACAATGGGCATTTCCCGAATGAACTTGTTGTATACGCAGGGTGTCCCGCGTGCAGCGAACAGCCTCAACCATGGCAGGCTCTACTGTGGTCCCTAAGGCTTTCCTCTCTGAAAACGCGGCACTTTTACCCAAAGAACTCTGCCTTAAATGCAGGTGGAACACAAGCTGCATTTCTCCCACACTGTACCCAAAGGGCCCTTCCCTGAATGAACTTCTATATGCAGGGTGACCCACGTGCAGCGAACTGCCTCAAGCAAGGCAGGCTCTAGTAAGCACTGTAAGCATTTCCTCTCCCAAAACACGCAGTTTTACCCGAAGAAGTCTACTTTAGTTGCCAGTGGAACACAAGCAGCTTTTCTCCCACAGTGTACCCAAAGGGCCTTTGCCCGCAAGAACTACTATGCTCAAGGTGACCCGCATGGAGTGAAATGGCTAAACCAAGGCAGGCTCTAGTGAGGCCTCTAAACATTTCCTCTCCCAAAACACGGCAGTTTTACCCAAAGAACTCTGCTTTAGTTCCAGGTGGAACACAAGCAGCATTTCTGCCACTGTGTACTCTTTGGGCTCTTCCACGAATGAACATCTATATGCAGGGTTTCCCACGTGGAGAGAACTGCCTCAACCAAGGCAGGCTGTAGTGAGGACTGTAAGCATTTCCTCTCCCAAAACAAGCAGTTTTAACGGAAGTACTCTGCTTTAGTTGCAGTTGGAACATAAGCACCTTTTATCCCAGGGTGTACACAATGCTCCTTTCCCCAAATGAAACTCTATACGCAGGGTGTCCCGCGTGGAGTGAACTACCTCAATCAAGGCAGGATCTACTTATGCCTCTAAGAGTTTCCTCTCCCAAAACACGCAGTTTTGCCCGAAGAAATCTGCTTTAGTTGCCGGTGGAACACAAGCAGCTTTTCTCTCACAGTGTACCCAAAGGTCCTTTGCCCGAAAGAACTTCCATGCTCAAGGTGGCCCGCATGCAGTGAAATGCCTAAACCAAGGCAGGCTCTAGAGAGGGCTCTAAGCATTTCCTCTCCCAAAACACGGCAGTTTTACCCAAAGAACTCTGCTTTAGTTCCAGGTGGAACACAAGCAGCATTTCTGCCACTGTGTACTCTTTGGGCTCTTCCACGAATGAACTTCTATATGCAGGGTTTCCCTCGTGGAGCGAACTGCCTCAACCAAGGCAGGCTGTACTGAGTACTGTAAGCATTTCCTCTCCCCAAATATGCAGTTTTAACGGAAGAACTCTGCTTTAGTTGCAGGTGGAACACAAGCAGCATTTCTCCCACAGTGTACACAATGCCCTTTCCCAGAAGAAGTTCTATACTCAAGGTATCCCGCGTGGAGTTAAATGCCTAAAACAAGCCAGGCTCTAGTGAGGCCTCTAAGCATTTCCCCTCCCGAAACACGGCAGTTTTACCCAAAGAAATCTGCTTTAATTCCTGTTGTAACACAAGCAGCATTTCTCCATCAGTGCACACAATGGGCACTTCCCCGAATGTACTTGTTCTGTATGCAGGGTGTCCCGCGTGGAGCGAACTGCCTCAACCAAGGCAGGCTCTAGTAAGGACTCTAAGCATTTCCTCTCCCGAAACACGCAGTTTTAACGGAAGAACTCTGCTTTAGTTGCAGGTGGAACACAAGCAGTTTTTCTCCCAGAGTGTACACAATGGGCCTTAACCCGAATGAATTTCCATACGCAGGTTGTCCCGCATGGAGTGAACTACCTCAACCAAGGCAGGCTCTACTTATGCCTCTAAGCGTTTCCTCTCCCAAAACACGCAGTTTTACCCGAAGAACTCTGCTTTAGTTGCAGGAGGAACACAAGCATCTTTTCTCCCACAGTGTACCCAAAGGGCCTTTGCCCGAAAGAAATTCTATACTCAAGGTGTCTCACGTGGAGTGAAATGCCTAAACCAAGGCAGGCTCTAGTGAGGCCTCTAAGCATTTCCTCCCCGAAAACACGGCAGATTTACCCGAAGAACTCTGCTTTAGTTCCAGGTGTAACACAAGCAGCATTTCTCCATCAGTGCACACAATGGGCACTTCCCCGAATGAACTTGTTCTATATGCAGGTTGTCCCGTGTGGCGCGAACAGCCTCAAACATGGCAGGCTCTACTGTGGTTTCTAAGGCTTTCCTTTCTGAAAACGCGGCACTTTTACCCAAAGAACTCTGCCTTAAATGCAGTTGGAACACAAGCTGCATTTCTCCCACACTGTACACAAAGGGCCTTTCCCCGAATGAACTTCTATATGCAGGGTGTCCAGCGTGCAGCGAACTGCCTCAAGCCAGGCAGGCTCTAGTAAGGACTGTAAGCATTTCCTCTCCCAAAACACGCAGTTTTACCCGAAGAACTCTGCTTTAGTTGCCGGTGGAACACAAGCAGCTTTTCTCCCACAGTGTACCCAAAGGGCCTTTGCCCGTAAGAACTTCTATGCTCAAGGTGTCCCGCGTGGAGTGAAATGCCTGAACCAAGGCAGGCTCTAGTGAGGCCTGTAAGCATTTCCTCTCCCAAAACACGGCAGTTTTACCCAAAGAACTCTGCTTTAGTACCAGGTGTATCACAAGCAGCATTTCTCAATCAGTGCACACAATGGGCATTTCCCGAATGATCTTGTTGTATACGCAGGGTGTCCCGCGTGCAGCGAACAGCCTCAACCATGGCAGGCTCTACTGTGGTCCCTAAGGCGTTCCTCTCTGAAAACGCGGCACTTTTACCCAAAGAACTCTGCCTTAAATGCAGTTGGAACACAAGCTGCATTTCTCCCACACTGTACACAAAGGGCCTTTCCCCGAATGAACTTCTATATGCAGGGTGTCCAGCGTGCAGCGAACTGCCTCAAGCCAGGCAGGCTCTAGTAAGGACTGTAAGCATTTCCTCTCCCAAAACACGCAGTTTTACCCGAAGAACTCTGCTTTAGTTGCCGGTGGAACACAAGCAGCTTTTCTCCCACAGTGTACCCAAAGGGCCTTTGCCCGAAAGAAATTCTATACTCAAGGTGTCTCACGTGGAGTGAAATGCCTAAACCAAGGCAGGCTCTAGTGAGGCCTCTAAGCATTTCCTCCCCGAAAACACGGCAGATTTACCCGAAGAACTCTGCTTTAGTTCCAGGTGTAACACAAGCAGCATTTCTCCATCAGTGCACACAATGGGCACTTCCCCGAATGAACTTGTTCTATATGCAGGTTGTCCCGTGTGGCGCGAACAGCCTCAAACATGGCAGGCTCTACTGTGGTTTCTAAGGCTTTCCTTTCTGAAAACGCGGCACTTTTACCCAAAGAACTCTGCCTTAAATGCAGGTGGAACACAAGCTGCATTTCTCCCACACTGTACACAAAGGGCCCTTCCCTGAATGAACTTCTATATGCAGGGTGTCCCACGTGCAGTGAACTGCCTCAAGCAAGGCAGGCTCTAGTAAGCACTGTAAGCATTTCCTCTCCCAAAACACGCAGTTTTACCCGAAGAAGTCTGCTTTAGTTGCTGGTGGAACACAAGCAGCTTTTCTCCCACAGTGTACCCAAAGGGCCTTTGCCCGAAAGAAATACTATGCTCAAGGTGACCCGCATGGAGTGAAATGCCTGAACCAAGGCAGGCTCTAGTGAGGCCTCTAAACATTTCCTCTCCCAAAACACGGCAGTTTTACCCAAAGAACTCTGCTTTAGTTCCAGGTGGAACACAAGCAGCATTTCTGCCACTGTGTACTCTTTGGGCTCTTCCACGAATGAACATCTATATGCAGGGTTTCCCACGTGGAGAGAACTGCCTCAACCAAGGCAGGCTGTAGTGAGGACTGTAAGCATTTCCTCTCCCAAAACACGCAGTTTTAACGGAAGAACTCTGCTTTAGTTGCAGTTGGAACACAAGCACCTTTTATCCCAGGGTGTACACAATGCTCCTTTCCCCAAATGAAACTCTATATGCAGGGTGTCCCGCGTGGAGTGAACTACCTCAATCAAGGCAGGCTCTGCTTATGCCTCTAAGAGTTTCCTCTCCCAAAACACGCAGGTTTGCCCGAAGAACTCTGCTTTAGTTGCCGGTGGAACACAAGCAGCTTTTCTCTCACAGTGTACCCAAAGGGCCTTTGCCCGAAAGAACTTCTATGCTCAAGGTGGCCTGCATGCAGTGAAATGCCTAAACCAAGGCAGGCTCTAGAGAGGGCTCTAAGCATTTCCTCTCCCAAAACACGGCAGTTTTACCCAAAGAACTCTGCTTTAGTTCCAGGTGGAACACAAGCAGCATTACTGCCACTGTGTACTCTTTGGGCTCTTCCACGAATGAACTTCTATATGCAGGGTTTCCCTCGTGGAGCGAACTGCCTCAACCAAGGCAGGCTGTACTGAGTACTGTAAGCATTACCTCTCCCAAAATATGCAGTTTTAACGGAAGAACTCTGCTTTAGTTGCAGGTGGAACACAAGCAGCATTTCTCCCACAGTGTACACAATGCCCTTTCCCAGAAGAAGTTCTATACTCAAGGTATCCCGCGTGGAGTTAAATGCCTAAACCAAGCCAGGCTCTAGTGAGGCCTCTAAGCATTTCCCCTCCCGAAACACGGCAGTTTTACCCAAAGAAATCTGCTTTAATTCCTGTTGTAACACAAGCAGCATTTCTCCATCAGTGCACACAATGGGCACTTCCCCGAATGTACTTGTTCTGTATGCAGGGTGTCCCGCGTGGAGCGAACTGCCTCAACCAAGGCAGGCTCTAGTAAGGACTCTAAGCATTTCCTCTCCCGAAACACGCAGTTTTAACGGAAGAACTCTGCTTTAGTTGCAGGTGGAACACAAGCAGTTTTTCTCCCAGAGTGTACACAATGGGCCTTAACCCGAATGAATTTCCATACGCAGGTTGTCCCGCATGGAGTGAACTACCTCAACCAAGGCAGGCTCTACTTATGCCTCTAAGCGTTTCCTCTCCCAAAACACGCAGTTTTACCCGAAGAACTCTGCTTTAGTTGCAGGAGGAACACAAGCATCTTTTCTCCCACAGTGTACCCAAAGGGCCTTTGCCCGAAAGAAATTCTATACTCAAGGTGTCTCACGTGGAGTGAAATGCCTAAACCAAGGCAGGCTCTAGTGAGGCCTCTAAGCATTTCCTCCCCGAAAACACGGCAGATTTACCCGAAGAACTCTGCTTTAGTTCCAGGTGTAACACAAGCAGCATTTCTCCATCAGTGCACACAATGGGCACTTCCCCGAATGAACTTGTTCTATACGCAGGGTGTCCCGCGTGGAGCGAACAGCGTCAACCATGGCAGGCCCTACTGCAGTCTTTAAGCATATCCTCCCCGAAAACCTGTCAGTTTTACCCGAAGAACTCTGCTTTAGTTCCAGGTGTACGACAAGCAGCATTTCTCCATCAGTGCACACAATGGGCACTTCCCCGAATGAACTTGTTCTATATGCAGGGTGTCCCGTGTGGCGCGAACAGCCTCAAACATGGCAGGCTCTACTGTGGTTTCTAAAGCTTTCCTCTCTGAAAACGCGGCACTTTTACCCAAAGAAATCTGCCTTAAATGCAGGTGGAACACAAGCTGCATTTCTCCCACACTGTACACAAAGGGCCTTTCCCCGAATGAACTTCTATATGCAGGGTGTCCACAGTGCAGCGCACTGCCTCAAGCAAGGCAGGCTCTGGTAAGGACTGTAAGCATTTCCTCTCCCAAAACACGCAGTTTTACCCGAAGAACTCTGCTTTAGTTGCCGGTGGAACACAAGCAGCTTTTCTCCCACAGTGTACCCAAAGGGCCTTTGCCCGTAAGAACTTCTATGCTCAATGTGTCCCGCGTGGAGTGAAATGCCTGAACCAAGGCAGGCTCTAGTGAGGCCTGTAAGCATTTCCTCTCCCAAAACACGGCAGTTTTACCCAAAGAACTCTGCTTTAGTACCAGGTTTATCACAAGCAGCATTTCTCAATCAGTGCACACAATGGGCATTTCCCGAATGATCTTGTTGTATACGCAGGGTGTCCCGCGTGCAGCGAACAGCCTCAACCATGGCAGGCTCTACTGTGGTCCCTAAGGCTTTCCTCTCTGAAAACACGGCACTTTTACCCAAAGAACTCTGCCTTAATTGCAGGTGGAACACAAGCTGCATTTCTCCCACACTGTACACAAAGGGCCCTTCCCTGAATGTACTTCTATATGCAGGGTGTCCCACGTGCAGCGAACTGCCTCAAGCAAGGCAGGCTCTAGTAAGCACTGTAAGCATTTCCTCTCCCAAAACACGCAGTTTTACCCGAAGAAGTCTGCTTTAGTTGCCGGTGGAACACAAGCAGCTTTTCTCCCACAGTGTACCCAAAGGGCCTTTGCCCGAAAGAACTACAATGCTCAAAGTGACCCGCATGGAGTGAAATGCCTAAACAAAGGCAGGCTCTAGTGAGGCCTCTAAACATTTCCTCTCCCAAAACACGGCAGTTTTACCCAAAGAACTCTGCTTTAGTTGCAGGTGGAACACAAGCAGCATTTCTGCCACTGTGTACTCTTTGGGCTCTTCCACGAATGAACTACTATATGCAGGGTTTCCCACGTGGAGAGAACTGCCTCAACCAAGGCAGGCTGTAGTGAGGACTGTAAGCATTTCCTCTCCCAAAACACGCAGTTTTAACGGAAGAACTCTGCTTTAGTTGCAGTTGGAACACAAGCACCTTTTATCCCAGGGTGTACACAATGCTCCTTTCCCCAAATGAAACTCTATATGCAGGGTGTCCCGCGTGGAGTGAACTACCTCAATCAAGGCAGGCTCTGCTTATGCCTCTAAGAGTTTCCTCTCCCAAAACACGCAGTTTTGCCCGAAGAACTCTGCTTTAGTTGCCGGTGGAACACAAGCAGCTTTTCTCTCACAGTGTACCCAAAGGGCCTTTGCCCGAAAGAAATTCTATGCTCAAGGTGGCCTGCATGCAGTGAAATGCCTAAACTAAGGCAGGCTCTAGAGAGGGCTCTAAGCATTTCCTCTCCCAAAACACGGCAGTTTTACCCAAAGAACTCTGCTTTAGTTCCAGGTGGAACACAAGCAGCATTACTGCCACTGTGTACTCTTTGGGCTCTTCCACGAATGAACTTCTATATGCAGGGTTTCCCTCGTGGAGCGAACTGCCTCAACCAAGGCAGGCTGTACTGAGTACTGTAAGCATTACCTCTCCCAAAATATGCAGTTTTAACGGAAGAACTCTGCTTTAGTTGCAGGTGGAACACAAGCAGCATTTCTCCCACAGTGTACACAATGCCCTTTCCCAGAAGAAATTCTATACTCAAGGTATCCCGCGTGGAGTTAAATGCCTAAACCAAGCCAGGCTCTAGTGAGGCCTCTAAGCATTTCCCCTCCCGAAACACGGCAGTTTTACCCAAAGAAATCTGCTTTAATTCCTGTTGTAACACAAGCAGCATTTCTCCATCAGTGCACACAATGGGCACTTCCCCGAATGTACTTGTTCTGTATGCAGGGTGTCCCGCGTGGAGCGAACTGCCTCAACCAAGGCAGGCTCTAGTAAGGACTCTAAGCATTTCCTCTCCCGAAACACGCAGTTTTAACGGAAGAACTCTGCTTTAGTTGCAGGTGGAACACAAGCAGTTTTTCTCCCAGAGTGTACACAATGGGCCTTAACCCGAATGAATTTCCATACGCAGGTTGTCCCGCATGGAGTGAACTACCTCAACCAAGGCAGGCTCTACTTATGCCTCTAAGCGTTTCCTCTCCCAAAACACGCAGTTTTACCCGAAGAACTCTGCTTTAGTTGCAGGAGGAACACAAGCATCTTTTCTCCCACAGTGTACCCAAAGGGCCTTTGCCCGAAAGAAATTCTATACTCAAGGTGTCTCACGTGGAGTGAAATGCCTAAACCAAGGCAGGCTCTAGTGAGGCCTCTAAGCATTTCCTCCCCGAAAACACGGCAGATTTACCCGAAGAACTCTGCTTTAGTTCCAGGTGTAACACAAGCAGCATTTCTCCATCAGTGCACACAATGGGCACTTCCCCGAATGAACTTGTTCTATACGCAGGGTGTCCCGCGTGGAGCGAACAGCGTCAACCATGGCAGGCCCTACTGCAGTCTTTAAGCATATCCTCCCCGAAAACCTGTCAGTTTTACCCGAAGAACTCTGCTTTAGTTCCAGGTGTACGACAAGCAGCATTTCTCCATCAGTGCACACAATGGGCACTTCCCCGAATGAACTTGTTCTATATGCAGGGTGTCCCGTGTGGCGCGAACAGCCTCAAACATGGCAGGCTCTCCTGTGGTTTCTAAAGCTTTCCTCTCTGAAAACGCGGCACTTTTACCCAAAGAAATCTGCCTTAAATGCAGGTGGAACACAAGCTGCATTTCTCCCACACTGTACACAAAGGGCCTTTCCCCGAATGAACTTCTATATGCAGGGTGTCCAGCGTGCAGCGAACTGCCTCAAGCAAGGCAGGCTCTAGTAAGGACTGTAAGCATTTCCTCTCCCAAAACACGCAGTTTTACCCGAAGAACTCTGCTTTAGTTGCCGGTGGAACACAAGCAGCTTTTCTCCCACAGTGTACCCAAAGGGCCTTTGCCCGTAAGAACTTCTATGCTCAAGGTGTCCCGCGTGGAGTGAAATGCCTGAACCAAGGCAGGCTCTAGTGAGGCCTCTAAGCATTTCCTCCCCGAAAACACGGCAGATTTACCCGAAGAACTCTGCTTTAGTTCCAGGTGTAACACAAGCAGCATTTCTCCATCAGTGCACACAATGGGCACTTCCCCGAATGAACTTGTTCTATATGCAGGTTGTCCCGTGTGGCGCGAACAGCCTCAAACATGGCAGGCTCTACTGTGGTTTCTAAGGCTTTCCTTTCTGAAAACGCGGCACTTTTACCCAAAGAACTCTGCCTTAAATGCAGGTGGAACACAAGCTGCATTTCTCCCACACTGTACACAAAGGGCCTTTCCCCGAATGAACTTCTATATGCAGGGTGTCCAGCGTGCAGCGAACTGCCTCAAGTAAGGCAGGCTCTAGTAAGGACTGTAAGCATTTCCTCTCCCAAAACACGCAGTTTTACCCGAAGAAGTCTGCTTTAGTTGCCGGTGGAACACAAGCAGCTTTTCTCCCACAGTGTACCCAAAGGGCCTTTGCCCGTAAGAACTTCTATGCTCCAGGTGTCCCACGTGGAGTGAAATGCCTGAACCAAGCCAGGCTCTAGTGAGGCCTGTAAGCATTTCCTCTCCCAAAACACGGCAGTTTTACCCAAAGAACTCTGCTTTAGTACCAGGTGTATCACAAGCAGCATTTCTCAATCAGTGCACACAATGGGCATTTCCCGAATGAACTTGTTGTATACGCAGGGTGTCCCGCGTGCAGCGAACAGCCTCAACCATGGCAGGCTCTACTGTGGTCCCTAAGGCTTTCCTCTCTGAAAACGCGGCACTTTTACCCAAAGAACTCTGCCTTAAATGCAGGTGGAACACAAGCTGCATTTCTCCCACACTGTACACAAAGGGCCCTTCCCTGAATGAACTTCTATATGCAGGGTGACCCACGTGCAGCGAACTGCCTCAAGCAAGGCAGGCTGTAGTAAGCACTGTAAGCATTTCATCTCCCAAAACACGCAGTTTTACCCGAAGAAGTCTACTTTAGTTGCCAGTGGAACACAAGCAGCTTTTCTCCCACAGTGTACCCAAAGGGCCTTTGCCCGCAAGAACTACTATGCTCAAGGTGACCCGCATGGAGTGAAATGGCTAAACCAAGGCAGGCTCTAGTGAGGCCTCTAAACATTTCCTCTCCCAAAACACGGCAGTTTTACCCAAAGAACTCTGCTTTAGTTCCAGGTGGAACACAAGCAGCATTTCTGCCACTGTGTACTCTTTGGGCTCTTCCACGAATGAACATCTATATGCAGGGTTTCCCACGTGGAGAGAACTGCCTCAACCAAGGCAGGCTGTAGTGAGGACTGTAAGCATTTCCTCTCCCAAAACACGCAGTTTTAACGGAAGAACTCTGCTTTAGTTGCAGTTGGAACATAAGCACCTTTTATCCCAGGGTGTACACAATGCTCCTTTCCCCAAATGAAACTCTATACGCAGGGTGTCCCGCGTGGAGTGAACTACCTCAATCAAGGCAGGCTCTACTTATGCCTCTAAGAGTTTCCTCTCCCAAAACACGCAGTTTTGCCCGAAGAAATCTGCTTTAGTTGCCGGTGGAACACAAGCAGCTTTTCTCTCACAGTGTACCCAAAGGTCCTTTGCCCGAAAGAACTTCCATGCTCAAGGTGGCCCGCATGCAGTGAAATGCCTAAACCAAGGCAGGCTCTAGAGAGGGCTCTAAGCATTTCCTCTCCCAAAACACGGCAGTTTTACCCAAAGAACTCTGCTTTAATTCCTGTTGTAACACAAGCAGCATTTCTCCATCAGTGCACACAATGGGCACTTCCCCGAATGTACTTGTTCTGTATGCAGGGTGTCCCGCGTGGAGCGAACTGCCTCAACCAAGGCAGGCTCTAGTAAGGACTCTAAGCATTTCCTCTCCCGAAACACGCAGTTTTAACGGAAGAACTCTGCTTTAGTTGCAGGTGGAACACAAGCAGTTTTTCTCCCAGAGTGTACACAATGGGCCTTAACCCGAATGAATTTCCATACGCAGGTTGTCCCGCATGGAGTGAACTACCTCAACCAAGGCAGGCTCTACTTATGCCTCTAAGCGTTTCCTCTCCCAAAACACGCAGTTTTACCCGAAGAACTCTGCTTTAGTTGCAGGAGGAACACAAGCATCTTTTCTCCCACAGTGTACCCAAAGGGCCTTTGCCCGAAAGAAATTCTATACTCAAGGTGTCTCACGTGGAGTGAAATGCCTAAACCAAGGCAGGCTCTAGTGAGGCCTCTAAGCATTTCCTCCCCGAAAACACGGCAGATTTACCCGAAGAACTCTGCTTTAGTTCCAGGTGTAACACAAGCAGCATTTCTCCATCAGTGCACACAATGGGCACTTCCCCGAATGAACTTGTTCTATATGCAGGTTGTCCCGTGTGGCGCGAACAGCCTCAAACATGGCAGGCTCTACTGTGGTTTCTAAGGCTTTCCTTTCTGAAAACGCGGCACTTTTACCCAAAGAACTCTGCCTTAAATGCAGTTGGAACACAAGCTGCATTTCTCCCACACTGTACACAAAGGGCCTTTCCCCGAATGAACTTCTATATGCAGGATGTCCAGCGTGCAGCGAACTGCCTCAAGCCAGGCAGGCTCTAGTAAGGACTGTAAGCATTTCCTCTCCCAAAACACGCAGTTTTACCCGAAGAACTCTGCTTTAGTTGCCGGTGGAACACAAGCAGCTTTTCTCCCACAGTGTACCCAAAGGGCCTTTGCCCGTAAGAACTTCTATGCTCAAGGTGTCCCGCGTGGAGTGAAATGCCTGAACCAAGGCAGGCTCTAGTGAGGCCTGTAAGCATTTCCTCTCCCAAAACACGGCAGTTTTACCCAAAGAACTCTGCTTTAGTACCAGGTGTATCACAAGCAGCATTTCTCAATCAGTGCACACAATGGGCATTTCCCGAATGATCTTGTTGTATACGCAGGGTGTCCCGCGTGCAGCGAACAGCCTCAACCATGGCAGGCTCTACTGTGGTCCCTAAGGCTTTCCTCTCTGAAAACGCAGCACTTTTACCCAAAGAGCTCTGCCTTAAATGCAGGTGGAACACAAGCTCCATTTCTCCCACACTGTACACAAAGGGCCCTTCCCTGAATGAACTTCTATATGCAGGGTGTCCCACGTGCAGTGAACTGCCTCAAGCAAGGCAGGCTCTAGTAAGCACTGTAAGCATTTCCTCTCCCAAAACACGCAGTTTTACCCGAAGAAGTCTGCTTTAGTTGCCGGTGGAACACAAGCAGCTTTTCTCCCACAGTGTACCCAAAGGGCCTTTGCCCGAAAGAAATACTATGCTCAAGGTGACCCGCATGGAGTGAAATGCCTGAACCAAGGCAGGCTCTAGTGAGGCCTCTAAACATTTCCTCTCCCAAAACACGGCAGTTTTACCCAAAGAACTCTGCTTTAGTTCCAGGTGGAACACAAGCAGCATTTCTGCCACTGTGTACTCTTTGGGCTCTTCCACGAATGAACATCTATATGCAGGGTTTCCCACGTGGAGAGAACTGCCTCAACCAAGGCAGGCTGTAGTGAGGACTGTAAGCATTTCCTCTCCCAAAACACGCAGTTTTAACGGAAGAACTCTGCTTTAGTTGCAGTTGGAACACAAGCACCTTTTATCCCAGGGTGTACACAATGCTCCTTTCCCCAAATGAAACTCTATATGCAGGGTGTCCCGCGTGGAGTGAACTACCTCAATCAAGGCAGGCTCTGCTTATGCCTCTAAGAGTTTCCTCTCCCAAAACACGCAGGTTTGCCCGAAGAACTCTGCTTTAGTTGCCGGTGGAACACAAGCAGCTTTTCTCTCACAGTGTACCCAAAGGGCCTTTGCCCGAAAGAACTTCTATGCTCAAGGTGGCCTGCATGCAGTGAAATGCCTAAACCAAGGCAGGCTCTAGAGAGGGCTCTAAGCATTTCCTCTCCCAAAACACGGCAGTTTTACCCAAAGAACTCTGCTTTAGTTCCAGGTGGAACACAAGCAGCATTACTGCCACTGTGTACTCTTTGGGCTCTTCCACGAATGAACTTCTATATGCAGGGTTTCCCTCGTGGAGCGAACTGCCTCAACCAAGGCAGGCTGTACTGAGTACTGTAAGCATTACCTCTCCCAAAATATGCAGTTTTAACGGAAGAACTCTGCTTTAGTTGCAGGTGGAACACAAGCAGCATTTCTCCCACAGTGTACACAATGCCCTTTCCCAGAAGAAGTTCTATACTCAAGGTATCCCGCGTGGAGTTAAATGCCTAAACCAAGCCAGGCTCTAGTGAGGCCTCTAAGCATTTCCCCTCCCGAAACACGGCAGTTTTACCCAAAGAAATCTGCTTTAATTCCTGTTGTAACACAAGCAGCATTTCTCCATCAGTGCACACAATGGGCACTTCCCCGAATGTACTTGTTCTGTATGCAGGGTGTCCCGCGTGGAGCGAACTGCCTCAACCAAGGCAGGCTCTAGTAAGGACTCTAAGCATTTCCTCTCCCGAAACACGCAGTTTTAACGGAAGAACTCTGCTTTAGTTGCAGGTGGAACACAAGCAGTTTTTCTCCCAGAGTGTACACAATGGGCCTTAACCCGAATGAATTTCCATACGCAGGTTGTCCCGCATGGAGTGAACTACCTCAACCAAGGCAGGCTCTACTTATGCCTCTAAGCGTTTCCTCTCCCAAAACATGCAGTTTTACCCGAAGAACTCTGCTTTAGTTGCAGGAGGAACACAAGCATCTTTTCTCCCACAGTGTACCCAAAGGGCCTTTGCCCGAAAGAAATTCTATACTCAAGGTGTCTCACGTGGAGTGAAATGCCTAAACCAAGGCAGGCTCTAGTGAGGCCTCTAAGCATTTCCTCCCCGAAAACACGGCAGATTTACCCGAAGAACTCTGCTTTAGTTCCAGGTGTAACACAAGCAGCATTTCTCCATCAGTGCACACAATGGGCACTTCCCCGAATGAACTTGTTCTATACGCAGGGTGTCCCGCGTGGAGCGAACAGCGTCAACCATGGCAGGCCCTACTGCAGTCTTTAAGCATATCCTCCCCGAAAACCTGTCAGTTTTACCCGAAGAACTCTGCTTTAGTTCCAGGTGTACGACAAGCAGCATTTCTCCATCAGTGCACACAATGGGCACTTCCCCGAATGAACTTGTTCTATATGCAGGGTGTCCCGTGTGGCGCGAACAGCCTCAAACATGGCAGGCTCTACTGTGGTTTCTAAAGCTTTCCTCTCTGAAAACGCGGCACTTTTACCCAAAGAAGTCTGCCTTAAATGCAGGTGGAACACAAGCTGCATTTCTCCCACACTGTACACAAAGGGCCTTTCCCCGAATGAACTTCTATATGCAGGGTGTCCAGCGTGCAGCGAACTGCCTCAAGCAAGGCAGGCTCTAGTAAGGACTGTAAGCATTTCCTCTCCCAAAACACGCAGTTTTACCTGAAGAACTCTGCTTTAGTTGCCGGTGGAACACAAGCAGCTTTTCTCCCACAGTGTACCCAAAGGGCCTTTGCCCGTAAGAACTTCTATGCTCAAGGTGTCCCGCGTGGAGTGAAATGCCTGAACCAAGGCAGGCTCTAGTGAGGCCTCTAAGCATTTCCTCCCCGAAAACACGGCAGATTTACCCGAAGAACTCTGCTTTAGTTCCAGGTGTAACACAAGCAGCATTTGTCCATCAGTGCACACAATGGGCACTTCCCCGAATGAACTTGTTCTATATGCAGGTTGTCCCGTGTGGCGCGAACAGCCTCAAACATGGCAGGCTCTACTGTGGTTTCTAAGGCTTTCCTTTCTGAAAACGCGGCACTTTTACCCAAAGAACTCTGCCTTAAATGCAGGTGGAACACAAGCTGCATTTCTCCCACACTGTACACAAAGGGCCTTTCCCCGAATGAACTTCTATATGCAGGGTGTCCAGCGTGCAGCGAACTGCCTCAAGTAAGGCAGGCTCTAGTAAGGACTGTAAGCATTTCCTCTCCCAAAACACGCAGTTTTACCCGAAGAAGTCTGCTTTAGATGCCGGTGGAACACAAGGAGCTTTTCTCCCACAGTGTACCCAAAGGGCCTTTGCCCGTAAGAAATTCTATGCTCAAGGTGTCCCACGTGGAGTGAAATGCCTGAACCAAGCCAGGCTCTAGTGAGGCCTGTAAGCATTTCCTCTCCCAAAACACGGCAGTTTTACCCAAAGAACTCTGCTTTAGTACCAGGTGTATCACAAGCAGCATTTCTCAATCAGTGCACACAATGGGCATTTCCCGAATGAACTTGTTGTATACGCAGGGTGTCCCGCGTGCAGCGAACAGCCTCAACCATGGCAGGCTCTACTGTGGTCCCTAAGGCTTTCCTCTCTGAAAACGCGGCACTTTTACCCAAAGAACTCTGCCTTAAATGCAGGTGGAACACAAGCTGCATTTCTCCCACACTGTACCCAAAGGGCCCTTCCCTGAATGAACTTCTATATGCAGGGTGACCCACGTGCAGCGAACTGCCTCAAGCAAGGCAGGCTCTAGTAAGCACTGTAAGCATTTCATCTCCCAAAACACGCAGTTTTACCCGAAGAAGTCTACTTTAGTTGCCAGTGGAACACAAGCAGCTTTTCTCCCACAGTGTACCCAAAGGGCCTTTGCCCGAAAGAACTACTATGCTCAAGGTGACCCGCATGGAGTGAAATGGCTAAACCAAGGCAGGCTCTAGTGAGGCCTCTAAACATTTCCTCTCCCAAAACACGGCAGTTTTACCCAAAGAACTCTGCTTTAGTTCCAGGTGGAACACAAGCAGCATTTCTGCCACTGTGTACTCTTTGGGCTCTTCCACGAATGAACATCTATATGCAGGGTTTCCCACGTGGAGAGAACTGCCTCAACCAAGGCAGGCTGTAGTGAGGACTGTAAGCATTTCCTCTCCCAAAACAAGCAGTTTTAACGGAAGAACTCTGCTTTAGTTGCAGTTGGAACATAAGCACCTTTTATCCCAGGGTGTACACAATGCTCCTTTCCCCATATGAAACTCTATACGCAGGGTGTCCCGCGTGGAGTGAACTACCTCAATCAAGGCAGGATCTACTTATGCCTCTAAGAGTTTCCTCTCCCAAAACACGCAGTTTTGCCCGAAGAAATCTGCTTTAGTTGCCGGTGGAACACAAGCAGCTTTTCTCTCACAGTGTACCCAAAGGTCCTTTGCCCGAAAGAACTTCCATGCTCAAGGTGGCCCGCATGCAGTGAAATGCCTAAACCAAGGCAGGCTCTAGAGAGGGCTCTAAGCATTTCCTCTCCCAAAACACGGCAGTTTTACCCAAAGAACTCTGCTTTAGTTCCAGGTGGAACACAAGCAGCATTTCTGCCACTGTGTACTCTTTGGGCTCTTCCACGAATGAACTTCTATATGCAGGGTTTCCCTCGTGGAGCGAACTGCCTCAACCAAGGCAGGCTGTACTGAGTACTGTAAGCATTTCCTCTCCCAAA
Source organism: Mesoplodon bidens (assembly GCF_964165515.1). NCBI lineage: Eukaryota > Metazoa > Chordata > Mammalia > Artiodactyla > Ziphiidae > Mesoplodon > Mesoplodon bidens. The sequence continues at coordinate 146,483 of NW_027671150.1, forward strand.
ATATGCAGTTTTAACGGAAGAACTCTGCTTTAGTTGCAGGTGGAACACAAGCAGCATTTCTCCCACAGTGTACACAATGCCCTTTCCCAGAAGAAGTTCTATACTCAAGGTATCCCGCGTGGAGTTAAATGCCTAAACCAAGCCAGGCTCTAGTGAGGCCTCTAAGCATTTCCCCTCCCGAAACACGGCAGTTTTACCCAAAGAAATCTGCTTTAATTCCTGTTGTAACACAAGCAGCATTTCTCCATCAGTGCACACAATGGGCACTTCCCCGAATGTACTTGTTCTGTATGCAGGGTGTCCCGCGTGGAGCGAACTGCCTCAACCAAGGCAGGCTCTAGTAAGGACTCTAAGCATTTCCTCTCCCGAAACACGCAGTTTTAACGGAAGAACTCTGCTTTAGTTGCAGGTGGAACACAAGCAGTTTTTCTCCCAGAGTGTACACAATGGGCCTTAACCCGAATGAATTTCCATACGCAGGTTGTCCCGCATGGAGTGAACTACCTCAACCAAGGCAGGCTCTACTTATGCCTCTAAGCGTTTCCTCTCCCAAAACACGCAGTTTTACCCGAAGAACTCTGCTTTAGTTGCCGGTGGAACACAAGCAGCTTTTCTCCCACAGTGTACCCAAAGGGCCTTTGCCCGAAAGAAATTCTATACTCAAGGTGTCTCACGTGGAGTGAAATGCCTAAACCAAGGCAGGCTCTAGTGAGGCCTCTAAGCATTTCCTCCCCGAAAACACGGCAGATTTACCCGAAGAACTCTGCTTTAGTTCCAGGTGTAACACAAGCAGCATTTCTCCATCAGTGCACACAATGGGCACTTCCCCGAATGAACTTGTTCTATATGCAGGTTGTCCCGTGTGGCGCGAACAGCCTCAAACATGGCAGGCTCTACTGTGGTTTCTAAGGCTTTCCTTTCTGAAAACGCGGCACTTTTACCCAAAGAACTCTGCCTTAAATGCAGTTGGAACACAAGCTGCATTTCTCCCACACTGTACACAAAGGGCCTTTCCCCGAATGAACTTCTATATGCAGGGTGTCCAGCGTGCAGCGAACTGCCTCAAGCCAGGCAGGCTCTAGTAAGGACTGTAAGCATTTCCTCTCCCAAAACACGCAGTTTTACCCGAAGAACTCTGCTTTAGTTGCCGGTGGAACACAAGCAGCTTTTCTCCCACAGTGTACCCAAAGGGCCTTTGCCCGTAAGAACTTCTATGCTCAAGGTGTCCCGCGTGGAGTGAAATGCCTGAACCAAGGCAGGCTCTAGTGAGGCCTGTAAGCATTTCCTCTCCCAAAACACGGCAGTTTTACCCAAAGAACTCTGCTTTAGTACCAGGTGTATCACAAGCAGCATTTCTCAATCAGTGCACACAATGGGCATTTCCCGAATGATCTTGTTGTATACGCAGGGTGTCCCGCGTGCAGCGAACAGCCTCAACCATGGCAGGCTCTACTGTGGTTTCTAAAGCTTTCCTCTCTGAAAACGCGGCACTTTTACCCAAAGAACTCTGCCTTAAATGCAGTTGGAACACAAGCTGCATTTCTCCCACACTGTACACAAAGGGCCTTTCCCCGAATGAACTTCTATATGCAGGGTGTCCAGCGTGCAGCGAACTGCCTCAAGCCAGGCAGGCTCTAGTAAGGACTGTAAGCATTTCCTCTCCCAAAACACGCAGTTTTACCCGAAGAACTCTGCTTTAGTTGCCGGTGGAACACAAGCAGCTTTTCTCCCACAGTGTACCCAAAGGGCCTTTGCCCGAAAGAAATTCTATACTCAAGGTGTCTCACGTGGAGTGAAATGCCTAAACCAAGGCAGGCTCTAGTGAGGCCTCTAAGCATTTCCTCCCCGAAAACACGGCAGATTTACCCGAAGAACTCTGCTTTAGTTCCAGGTGTAACACAAGCAGCATTTGTCCATCAGTGCACACAATGGGCACTTCCCCGAATGAACTTGTTCTATATGCAGGTTGTCCCGTGTGGCGCGAACAGCCTCAAACATGGCAGGCTCTACTGTGGTTTCTAAGGCTTTCCTTTCTGAAAACGCGGCACTTTTACCCAAAGAACTCTGCCTTAAATGCAGTTGGAACACAAGCTGCATTTCTCCCACACTGTACACAAAGGGCCTTTCCCCGAATGAACTTCTATATGCAGGATGTCCAGCGTGCAGCGAACTGCCTCAAGCCAGGCAGGCTCTAGTAAGGACTGTAAGCATTTCCTCTCCCAAAACACGCAGTTTTACCCGAAGAACTCTGCTTTAGTTGCCGGTGGAACACAAGCAGCTTTTCTCCCACAGTGTACCCAAAGGGCCTTTGCCCGTAAGAACTTCTATGCTCAAGGTGTCCCGCGTGGAGTGAAATGCCTGAACCAAGGCAGGCTCTAGTGAGGCCTGTAAGCATTTCCTCTCCCAAAACACGGCAGTTTTACCCAAAGAGCTCTGCTTTAGTACCAGGTGTATCACAAGCAGCATTTCTCAATCAGTGCACACAATGGGCATTTCCCGAATGATCTTGTTGTATACGCAGGGTGTCCCGCGTGCAGCGAACAGCCTCAACCATGGCAGGCTCTACTGTGGTCCCTAAGGCTTTCCTCTCTGAAAACGCGGCACTTTTACCCAAAGAACTCTGCCTTAAATGCAGGTGGAACACAAGCTGCATTTCTCCCACACTGTACACAAAGGGCCCTTCCCTGAATGAACTTCTATATGCAGGGTGTCCCACGTGCAGTGAACTGCCTCAAGCAAGGCAGGCTCTAGTAAGCACTGTAAGCATTTCCTCTCCCAAAACACGCAGTTTTACCCGAAGAAGTCTGCTTTAGTTGCCGGTGGAACACAAGCAGCTTTTCTCCCACAGTGTACCCAAAGGGCCTTTGCCCGAAAGAAATACTATGCTCAAGGTGACCCGCATGGAGTGAAATGCCTGAACCAAGGCAGGCTCTAGTGAGGCCTCTAAACATTTCCTCTCCCAAAACACGGCAGTTTTACCCAAAGAACTCTGCTTTAGTTCCAGGTGGAACACAAGCAGCATTTCTGCCACTGTGTACTCTTTGGGCTCTTCCACGAATGAACATCTATATGCAGGGTTTCCCACGTGGAGAGAACTGCCTCAACCAAGGCAGGCTGTAGTGAGGACTGTAAGCATTTCCTCTCCCAAAACACGCAGTTTTAACGGAAGAACTCTGCTTTAGTTGCAGTTGGAACACAAGCACCTTTTATCCCAGGGTGTACACAATGCTCCTTTCCCCAAATGAAACTCTATATGCAGGGTGTCCCGCGTGGAGTGAACTACCTCAATCAAGGCAGGCTCTGCTTATGCCTCTAAGAGTTTCCTCTCCCAAAACACGCAGGTTTGCCCGAAGAACTCTGCTTTAGTTGCCGGTGGAACACAAGCAGCTTTTCTCTCACAGTGTACCCAAAGGGCCTTTGCCCGAAAGAACTTCTATGCTCAAGGTGGCCTGCATGCAGTGAAATGCCTAAACCAAGGCAGGCTCTAGAGAGGGCTCTAAGCATTTCCTCTCCCAAAACACGGCAGTTTTACCCAAAGAACTCTGCTTTAGTTCCAGGTGGAACACAAGCAGCATTACTGCCACTGTGTACTCTTTGGGCTCTTCCACGAATGAACTTCTATATGCAGGGTTTCCCTCGTGGAGCGAACTGCCTCAACCAAGGCAGGCTGTACTGAGTACTGTAAGCATTACCTCTCCCAAAATATGCAGTTTTAACGGAAGAACTCTGCTTTAGTTGCAGGTGGAACACAAGCAGCATTTCTCCCACAGTGTACACAATGCCCTTTCCCAGAAGAAGTTCTATACTCAAGGTATCCCGCGTGGAGTTAAATGCCTAAACCAAGCCAGGCTCTAGTGAGGCCTCTAAGCATTTCCCCTCCCGAAACACGGCAGTTTTACCCAAAGAAATCTGCTTTAATTCCTGTTGTAACACAAGCAGCATTTCTCCATCAGTGCACACAATGGGCACTTCCCCGAATGTACTTGTTCTGTATGCAGGGTGTCCCGCGTGGAGCGAACTGCCTCAACCAAGGCAGGCTCTAGTAAGGACTCTAAGCATTTCCTCTCCCGAAACACGCAGTTTTAACGGAAGAACTCTGCTTTAGTTGCAGGTGGAACACAAGCAGTTTTTCTCCCAGAGTGTACACAATGGGCCTTAACCCGAATGAATTTCCATACGCAGGTTGTCCCGCATGGAGTGAACTACCTCAACCAAGGCAGGCTCTACTTATGCCTCTAAGCGTTTCCTCTCCCAAAACACGCAGTTTTACCCGAAGAACTCTGCTTTAGTTGCAGGAGGAACACAAGCATCTTTTCTCCCACAGTGTACCCAAAGGGCCTTTGCCCGAAAGAAATTCTATACTCAAGGTGTCTCACGTGGAGTGAAATGCCTAAACCAAGGCAGGCTCTAGTGAGGCCTCTAAGCATTTCCTCCCCGAAAACACGGCAGATTTACCCGAAGAACTCTGCTTTAGTTCCAGGTGTAACACAAGCAGCATTTCTCCATCAGTGCACACAATGGGCACTTCCCCGAATGAACTTGTTCTATACGCAGGGTGTCCCGCGTGGAGCGAACAGCGTCAACCATGGCAGGCCCTACTGCAGTCTTTAAGCATATCCTCCCCGAAAACCTGTCAGTTTTACCCGAAGAACTCTGCTTTAGTTCCAGGTGTACGACAAGCAGCATTTCTCCATCAGTGCACACAATGGGCACTTCCCCGAATGAACTTGTTCTATATGCAGGGTGTCCCGTGTGGCGCGAACAGCCTCAAACATGGCAGGCTCTACTGTGGTTTCTAAAGCTTTCCTCTCTGAAAACGCGGCACTTTTACCCAAAGAAATCTGCCTTAAATGCAGGTGGAACACAAGCTGCATTTCTCCCACACTGTACACAAAGGGCCTTTCCCCGAATGAACTTCTATATGCAGGGTGTCCACAGTGCAGCGCACTGCCTCAAGCAAGGCAGGCTCTGGTAAGGACTGTTAGCATTTCCTCTCCCAAAACACGCAGTTTTACCCGAAGAACTCTGCTTTAGTTGCCGGTGGAACACAAGCAGCTTTTCTCCCACAGTGTACCCAAAGGGCCTTTGCCCGTAAGAACTTCTATGCTCAAGGTGTCCCGCGTGGAGTGAAATGCCTGAACCAAGGCAGGCTCTAGTGAGGCCTGTAAGCATTTCCTCTCCCAAAACACGGCAGTTTTACCCAAAGAACTCTGCTTTAGTACCAGGTGTATCACAAGCAGCATTTCTCAATCAGTGCACACAATGGGCATTTCCCGAATGATCTTGTTGTATACGCAGGGTGTCCCGCGTGCAGCGAACAGCCTCAACCATGGCAGGCTCTACTGTGGTCCCTAAGGCTTTCCTCTCTGAAAACACGGCACTTTTACCCAAAGAACTCTGCCTTAATTGCAGGTGGAACACAAGCTGCATTTCTCCCACACTGTACACAAAGGGCCCTTCCCTGAATGTACTTCTATATGCAGGGTGTCCCACGTGCAGCGAACTGCCTCAAGCAAGGCAGGCTCTAGTAAGCACTGTAAGCATTTCCTCTCCCAAAACACGCAGTTTTACCCGAAGAAGTCTGCTTTAGTTGCCGGTGGAACACAAGCAGCTTTTCTCCCACAGTGTACCCAAAGGGCCTTTGCCCGAAAGAACTACAATGCTCAAAGTGACCCGCATGGAGTGAAATGCCTAAACAAAGGCAGGCTCTAGTGAGGCCTCTAAACATTTCCTCTCCCAAAACACGGCAGTTTTACCCAAAGAACTCTGCTTTAGTTCCAGGTGGAACACAAGCAGCATTTCTGCCACTGTGTACTCTTTGGGCTCTTCCACGAATGAACATCTATATGCAGGGTTTCCCACGTGGAGAGAACTGCCTCAACCAAGGCAGGCTGTAGTGAGGACTGTAAGCATTTCCTCTCCCAAAACACGCAGTTTTAACGGAAGAACTCTGCTTTAGTTGCAGTTGGAACACAAGCACCTTTTATCCCAGGGTGTACACAATGCTCCTTTCCCCAAATGAAACTCTATATGCAGGGTGTCCCGCGTGGAGTGAACTACCTCAATCAAGGCAGGCTCTGCTTATGCCTCTAAGAGTTTCCTCTCCCAAAACACGCAGTTTTGCCCGAAGAACTCTGCTTTAGTTGCCGGTGGAACACAAGCAGCTTTTCTCTCACAGTGTACCCAAAGGGCCTTTGCCCGAAAGAACTTCTATGCTCAAGGTGGCCTGCATGCAGTGAAATGCCTAAACCAAGGCAGGCTCTAGAGAGGGCTCTAAGCATTTCCTCTCCCAAAACACGGCAGTTTTACCCAAAGAACTCTGCTTTAGTTCCAGGTGGAACACAAGCAGCATTACTGCCACTGTGTACTCTTTGGGCTCTTCCACGAATGAACTTCTATATGCAGGGTTTCCCTCGTGGAGCGAACTGCCTCAACCAAGGCAGGCTGTACTGAGTACTGTAAGCATTACCTCTCCCAAAATATGCAGTTTTAACGGAAGAACTCTGCTTTAGTTGCAGGTGGAACACAAGCAGCATTTCTCCCACAGTGTACACAATGCCCTTTCCCAGAAGAAGTTATATACTCAAGGTATCCCGCGTGGAGTTAAATGCCTAAACCAAGCCAGGCTCTAGTGAGGCCTCTAAGCATTTCCCCTCCCGAAACACGGCAGTTTTACCCAAAGAAATCTGCTTTAATTCCTGTTGTAACACAAGCAGCATTTCTCCATCAGTGCACACAATGGGCACTTCCCCGAATGTACTTGTTCTGTATGCAGGGTGTCCCGCGTGGAGCGAACTGCCTCAACCAAGGCAGGCTCTAGTAAGGACTCTAAGCATTTCCTCTCCCGAAACACGCAGTTTTAACGGAAGAACTCTGCTTTAGTTGCAGGTGGAACACAAGCAGTTTTTCTCCCAGAGTGTACACAATGGGCCTTAACCCGAATGAATTTCCATACGCAGGTTGTCCCGCATGGAGTGAACTACCTCAACCAAGGCAGGCTCTACTTATGCCTCTAAGCGTTTCCTCTCCCAAAACATGCAGTTTTACCCGAAGAACTCTGCTTTAGTTGCAGGAGGAACACAAGCATCTTTTCTCCCACAGTGTACCCAAAGGGCCTTTGCCCGAAAGAAATTCTATACTCAAGGTGTCTCACGTGGAGTGAAATGCCTAAACCAAGGCAGGCTCTAGTGAGGCCTCTAAGCATTTCCTCCCCGAAAACACGGCAGATTTACCCGAAGAACTCTGCTTTAGTTCCAGGTGTAACACAAGCAGCATTTCTCCATCAGTGCACACAATGGGCACTTCCCCGAATGAACTTGTTCTATACGCAGGGTGTCCCGCGTGGAGCGAACAGCGTCAACCATGGCAGGCCCTACTGCAGTCTTTAAGCATATCCTCCCCGAAAACCTGTCAGTTTTACCCGAAGAACTCTGCTTTAGTTCCAGGTGTACGACAAGCAGCATTTCTCCATCAGTGCACACAATGGGCACTTCCCCGAATGAACTTGTTCTATATGCAGGGTGTCCCGTGTGGCGCGAACAGCCTCAAACATGGCAGGCTCTACTGTGGTTTCTAAAGCTTTCCTCTCTGAAAACGCGGCACTTTTACCCAAAGAAGTCTGCCTTAAATGCAGGTGGAACACAAGCTGCATTTCTCCCACACTGTACACAAAGGGCCTTTCCCCGAATGAACTTCTATATGCAGGGTGTCCAGCGTGCAGCGAACTGCCTCAAGCAAGGCAGGCTCTAGTAAGGACTGTAAGCATTTCCTCTCCCAAAACACGCAGTTTTACCCGAAGAACTCTGCTTTAGTTGCCGGTGGAACACAAGCAGCTTTTCTCCCACAGTGTACCCAAAGGGCCTTTGCCCGTAAGAACTTCTATGCTCAAGGTGTCCCGCGTGGAGTGAAATGCCTGAACCAAGGCAGGCTCTAGTGAGGCCTCTAAGCATTTCCTCCCCGAAAACACGGCAGATTTACCCGAAGAACTCTGCTTTAGTTCCAGGTGTAACACAAGCAGCATTTGTCCATCAGTGCACACAATGGGCACTTCCCCGAATGAACTTGTTCTATATGCAGGTTGTCCCGTGTGGCGCGAACAGCCTCAAACATGGCAGGCTCTACTGTGGTTTCTAAGGCTTTCCTTTCTGAAAACGCGGCACTTTTACCCAAAGAACTCTGCCTTAAATGCAGGTGGAACACAAGCTGCATTTCTCCCACACTGTACACAAAGGGCCTTTCCCCGAATGAACTTCTATATGCAGGGTGTCCAGCGTGCAGCGAACTGCCTCAAGTAAGGCAGGCTCTAGTAAGGACTGTAAGCATTTCCTCTCCCAAAACACGCAGTTTTACCCGAAGAAGTCTGCTTTAGATGCCGGTGGAACACAAGGAGCTTTTCTCCCACAGTGTACCCAAAGGGCCTTTGCCCGTAAGAAATTCTATGCTCAAGGTGTCCCACGTGGAGTGAAATGCCTGAACCAAGCCAGGCTCTAGTGAGGCCTGTAAGCATTTCCTCTCCCAAAACACGGCAGTTTTACCCAAAGAACTCTGCTTTAGTACCAGGTGTATCACAAGCAGCATTTCTCAATCAGTGCACACAATGGGCATTTCCCGAATGAACTTGTTGTATACGCAGGGTGTCCCGCGTGCAGCGAACAGCCTCAACCATGGCAGGCTCTACTGTGGTCCCTAAGGCTTTCCTCTCTGAAAACGCGGCACTTTTACCCAAAGAACTCTGCCTTAAATGCAGGTGGAACACAAGCTGCATTTCTCCCACACTGTACCCAAAGGGCCCTTCCCTGAATGAACTTCTATATGCAGGGTGACCCACGTGCAGCGAACTGCCTCAAGCAAGGCAGGCTCTAGTAAGCACTGTAAGCATTTCATCTCCCAAAACACGCAGTTTTACCCGAAGAAGTCTGCTTTAGTTGCCGGTGGAACACAAGCAGCTTTTCTCCCACAGTGTACCCAAAGGGCCTTTGCCCGAAAGAAATACTATGCTCAAGGTGACCCGCATGGAGTGAAATGCCTGAACCAAGGCAGGCTCTAGTGAGGCCTCTAAACATTTCCTCTCCCAAAACACGGCAGTTTTACCCAAAGAACTCTGCTTTAGTTCCAGGTGGAACACAAGCAGCATTTCTGCCACTGTGTACTCTTTGGGCTCTTCCACGAATGAACATCTATATGCAGGGTTTCCCACGTGGAGAGAACTGCCTCAACCAAGGCAGGCTGTAGTGAGGACTGTAAGCATTTCCTCTCCCAAAACACGCAGTTTTAACGGAAGAACTCTGCTTTAGTTGCAGTTGGAACACAAGCACCTTTTATCCCAGGGTGTACACAATGCTCCTTTCCCCAAATGAAACTCTATATGCAGGGTGTCCCGCGTGGAGTGAACTACCTCAATCAAGGCAGGCTCTGCTTATGCCTCTAAGAGTTTCCTCTCCCAAAACACGCAGGTTTGCCCGAAGAACTCTGCTTTAGTTGCCGGTGGAACACAAGCAGCTTTTCTCTCACAGTGTACCCAAAGGGCCTTTGCCCGAAAGAACTTCTATGCTCAAGGTGGCCTGCATGCAGTGAAATGCCTAAACCAAGGCAGGCTCTAGAGAGGGCTCTAAGCATTTCCTCTCCCAAAACACGGCAGTTTTACCCAAAGAACTCTGCTTTAGTTCCAGGTGGAACACAAGCAGCATTACTGCCACTGTGTACTCTTTGGGCTCTTCCACGAATGAACTTCTATATGCAGGGTTTCCCTCGTGGAGCGAACTGCCTCAACCAAGGCAGGCTGTACTGAGTACTGTAAGCATTACCTCTCCCAAAATATGCAGTTTTAACGGAAGAACTCTGCTTTAGTTGCAGGTGGAACACAAGCAGCATTTCTCCCACAGTGTACACAATGCCCTTTCCCAGAAGAAGTTCTATACTCAAGGTATCCCGCGTGGAGTTAAATGCCTAAACCAAGCCAGGCTCTAGTGAGGCCTCTAAGCATTTCCCCTCCCGAAACACGGCAGTTTTACCCAAAGAAATCTGCTTTAATTCCTGTTGTAACACAAGCAGCATTTCTCCATCAGTGCACACAATGGGCACTTCCCCGAATGTACTTGTTCTGTATGCAGGGTGTCCCGCGTGGAGCGAACTGCCTCAACCAAGGCAGGCTCTAGTAAGGACTCTAAGCATTTCCTCTCCCGAAACACGCAGTTTTAACGGAAGAACTCTGCTTTAGTTGCAGGTGGAACACAAGCAGTTTTTCTCCCAGAGTGTACACAATGGGCCTTAACCCGAATGAATTTCCATACGCAGGTTGTCCCGCATGGAGTGAACTACCTCAACCAAGGCAGGCTCTACTTATGCCTCTAAGCGTTTCCTCTCCCAAAACACGCAGTTTTACCCGAAGAACTCTGCTTTAGTTGCAGGAGGAACACAAGCATCTTTTCTCCCACAGTGTACCCAAAGGGCCTTTGCCCGAAAGAAATTCTATACTCAAGGTGTCTCACGTGGAGTGAAATGCCTAAACCAAGGCAGGCTCTAGTGAGGCCTCTAAGCATTTCCTCCCCGAAAACACGGCAGATTTACCCGAAGAACTCTGCTTTAGTTCCAGGTGTAACACAAGCAGCATTTCTCCATCAGTGCACACAATGGGCACTTCCCCGAATGAACTTGTTCTATACGCAGGGTGTCCCGCGTGGAGCGAACAGCGTCAACCATGGCAGGCCCTACTGCAGTCTTTAAGCATATCCTCCCCGAAAACCTGTCAGTTTTACCCGAAGAACTCTGCTTTAGTTCCAGGTGTACGACAAGCAGCATTTCTCCATCAGTGCACACAATGGGCACTTCCCCGAATGAACTTGTTCTATATGCAGGGTGTCCCGTGTGGCGCGAACAGCCTCAAACATGGCAGGCTCTACTGTGGTTTCTAAAGCTTTCCTCTCTGAAAACGCGGCACTTTTACCCAAAGAAATCTGCCTTAAATGCAGGTGGAACACAAGCTGCATTTCTCCCACACTGTACACAAAGGGCCTTTCCCCGAATGAACTTCTATATGCAGGGTGTCCACAGTGCAGCGCACTGCCTCAAGCAAGGCAGGCTCTGGTAAGGACTGTTAGCATTTCCTCTCCCAAAACACGCAGTTTTACCCGAAGAACTCTGCTTTAGTTGCCGGTGGAACACAAGCAGCTTTTCTCCCACAGTGTACCCAAAGGGCCTTTGCCCGTAAGAACTTCTATGCTCAAGGTGTCCCGCGTGGAGTGAAATGCCTGAACCAAGGCAGGCTCTAGTGAGGCCTGTAAGCATTTCCTCTCCCAAAACACGGCAGTTTTACCCAAAGAACTCTGCTTTAGTACCAGGTGTATCACAAGCAGCATTTCTCAATCAGTGCACACAATGGGCATTTCCCGAATGATCTTGTTGTATACGCAGGGTGTCCCGCGTGCAGCGAACAGCCTCAACCATGGCAGGCTCTACTGTGGTCCCTAAGGCTTTCCTCTCTGAAAACACGGCACTTTTACCCAAAGAACTCTGCCTTAATTGCAGGTGGAACACAAGCTGCATTTCTCCCACACTGTACACAAAGGGCCCTTCCCTGAATGTACTTCTATATGCAGGGTGTCCCACGTGCAGCGAACTGCCTCAAGCAAGGCAGGCTCTAGTAAGCACTGTAAGCATTTCCTCTCCCAAAACACGCAGTTTTACCCGAAGAAGTCTGCTTTAGTTGCCGGTGGAACACAAGCAGCTTTTCTCCCACAGTGTACCCAAAGGGCCTTTGCCCGAAAGAACTACAATGCTCAAAGTGACCCGCATGGAGTGAAATGCCTAAACAAAGGCAGGCTCTAGTGAGGCCTCTAAACATTTCCTCTCCCAAAACACGGCAGTTTTACCCAAAGAACTCTGCTTTAGTTCCAGGTGGAACACAAGCAGCATTTCTGCCACTGTGTACTCTTTGGGCTCTTCCACGAATGAACATCTATATGCAGGGTTTCCCACGTGGAGAGAACTGCCTCAACCAAGGCAGGCTGTAGTGAGGACTGTAAGCATTTCCTCTCCCAAAACACGCAGTTTTAACGGAAGAACTCTGCTTTAGTTGCAGTTGGAACACAAGCACCTTTTATCCCAGGGTGTACACAATGCTCCTTTCCCCAAATGAAACTCTATATGCAGGGTGTCCCGCGTGGAGTGAACTACCTCAATCAAGGCAGGCTCTGCTTATGCCTCTAAGAGTTTCCTCTCCCAAAACACGCAGTTTTGCCCGAAGAACTCTGCTTTAGTTGCCGGTGGAACACAAGCAGCTTTTCTCTCACAGTGTACCCAAAGGGCCTTTGCCCGAAAGAACTTCTATGCTCAAGGTGGCCTGCATGCAGTGAAATGCCTAAACCAAGGCAGGCTCTAGAGAGGGCTCTAAGCATTTCCTCTCCCAAAACACGGCAGTTTTACCCAAAGAACTCTGCTTTAGTTCCAGGTGGAACACAAGCAGCATTACTGCCACTGTGTACTCTTTGGGCTCTTCCACGAATGAACTTCTATATGCAGGGTTTCCCTCGTGGAGCGAACTGCCTCAACCAAGGCAGGCTGTACTGAGTACTGTAAGCATTACCTCTCCCAAAATATGCAGTTTTAACGGAAGAACTCTGCTTTAGTTGCAGGTGGAACACAAGCAGCATTTCTCCCACAGTGTACACAATGCCCTTTCCCAGAAGAAGTTCTATACTCAAGGTATCCCGCGTGGAGTTAAATGCCTAAACCAAGCCAGGCTCTAGTGAGGCCTCTAAGCATTTCCCCTCCCGAAACACGGCAGTTTTACCCAAAGAAATCTGCTTTAATTCCTGTTGTAACACAAGCAGCATTTCTCCATCAGTGCACACAATGGGCACTTCCCCGAATGTACTTGTTCTGTATGCAGGGTGTCCCGCGTGGAGCGAACTGCCTCAACCAAGGCAGGCTCTAGTAAGGACTCTAAGCATTTCCTCTCCCGAAACACGCAGTTTTAACGGAAGAACTCTGCTTTAGTTGCAGGTGGAACACAAGCAGTTTTTCTCCCAGAGTGTACACAATGGGCCTTAACCCGAATGAATTTCCATACGCAGGTTGTCCCGCATGGAGTGAACTACCTCAACCAAGGCAGGCTCTACTTATGCCTCTAAGCGTTTCCTCTCCCAAAACACGCAGTTTTACCCGAAGAACTCTGCTTTAGTTGCAGGAGGAACACAAGCATCTTTTCTCCCACAGTGTACCCAAAGGGCCTTTGCCCGAAAGAAATTCTATACTCAAGGTGTCTCACGTGGAGTGAAATGCCTAAACCAAGGCAGGCTCTAGTGAGGCCTCTAAGCATTTCCTCCCCGAAAACACGGCAGATTTACCCGAAGAACTCTGCTTTAGTTCCAGGTGTAACACAAGCAGCATTTCTCCATCAGTGCACACAATGGGCACTTCCCCGAATGAACTTGTTCTATACGCAGGGTGTCCCGCGTGGAGCGAACAGCGTCAACCATGGCAGGCCCTACTGCAGTCTTTAAGCATATCCTCCCCGAAAACCTGTCAGTTTTACCCGAAGAACTCTGCTTTAGTTCCAGGTGTACGACAAGCAGCATTTCTCCATCAGTGCACACAATGGGCACTTCCCCGAATGAACTTGTTCTATATGCAGGGTGTCCCGTGTGGCGCGAACAGCCTCAAACATGGCAGGCTCTACTGTGGTTTCTAAAGCTTTCCTCTCTGAAAACGCGGCACTTTTACCCAAAGAAATCTGCCTTAAATGCAGGTGGAACACAAGCTGCATTTCTCCCACACTGTACACAAAGGGCCTTTCCCCGAATGAACTTCTATATGCAGGGTGTCCAGCGTGCAGCGAACTGCCTCAAGCAAGGCAGGCTCTAGTAAGGACTGTAATCATTTCCTCTCCCAAAACACGCAGTTTTACCCGAAGAACTCTGCTTTAGTTGCCGGTGGAACACAAGCAGCTTTTCTCCCACAGTGTACCCAAAGGGCCTTTGCCCGTAAGAACTTCTATGCTCAAGGTGTCCCACGTGGAGTGAAATGCCTGAACCAAGGCAGGCTCTAGTGAGGCCTCTAAGCATTTCCTCCCCGAAAACACGGCAGATTTACCCGAAGAACTCTGCTTTAGTTCCAGGTGTAACACAAGCAGCATTTCTCCATCAGTGCACACAATGGGCACTTCCCCGAATGAACTTGTTCTATACGCAGGTTGTCCCGTGTGGCGCGAACAGCCTCAAACATGGCAGGCTCTACTGTGGTTTCTAAGGCTTTCCTTTCTGAAAACGCGGCACTTTTACCCAAAGAACTCTGCCTTAAATGCAGGTGGAACACAAGCTGCATTTCTCCCACACTGTACACAAAGGGCCTTTCCCCGAATGAACTTCTATATGCAGGGTGTCCAGCGTGCAGCGAACTGCCTCAAGTAAGGCAGGCTCTAGTAAGGACTGTAAGCATTTCCTCTCCCAAAACACGCAGTTTTACCCGAAGAAGTCTGCTTTAGTTGCCGGTGGAACACAAGCAGCTTTTCTCCCACAGTGTACCCAAAGGGCCTTTGCCCGTAAGAACTTCTATGCTCAAGGTGTCCCACGTGGAGTGAAATGCCTGAACCAAGCCAGGCTCTAGTGAGGCCTGTAAGCATTTCCTCTCCCAAAACACGGCAGTTTTACCCAAAGAACTCTGCTTTAGTACCAGGTGTATCACAAGCAGCATTTCTCAATCAGTGCACACAATGGGCATTTCCCGAATGAACTTGTTGTATACGCAGGGTGTCCCGCGTGCAGCGAACAGCCTCAACCATGGCAGGCTCTACTGTGGTCCCTAAGGCTTTCCTCTCTGAAAACGCGGCACTTTTACCCAAAGAACTCTGCCTTAAATGCAGGTGGAACACAAGCTGCATTTCTCCCACACTGTACCCAAAGGGCCCTTCCCTGAATGAACTTCTATATGCAGGGTGACCCACGTGCAGCGAACTGCCTCAAGCAAGGCAGGCTCTAGTAAGCACTGTAAGCATTTCATCTCCCAAAACACGCAGTTTTACCCGAAGAAGTCTACTTTAGTTGCCAGTGGAACACAAGCAGCTTTTCTCCCACAGTGTACCCAAAGGGCCTTTGCCCGCAAGAACTACTATGCTCAAGGTGACCCGCATGGAGTGAAATGGCTAAACCAAGGCAGGCTCTAGTGAGGCCTCTAAACATTTCCTCTCCCAAAACACGGCAGTTTTACCCAAAGAACTCTGCTTTAGTTCCAGGTGGAACACAAGCAGCATTTCTGCCACTGTGTACTCTTTGGGCTCTTCCACGAATGAACATCTATATGCAGGGTTTCCCACGTGGAGAAAACTGCCTCAACCAAGGCAGGCTGTAGTGAGGACTGTAAGCATTTCCTCTCCCAAAACACGCAGTTTTAACGGAAGAACTCTGCTTTAGTTGCAGTTGGAACATAAGCACCTTTTATCCCAGGGTGTACACAATGCTCCTTTCCCCAAATGAAACTCTATACGCAGGGTGTCCCGCGTGGAGTGAACTACCTCAATCAAGGCAGGCTCTACTTATGCCTCTAAGAGTTTCCTCTCCCAAAACACGCAGTTTTGCCCGAAGAAATCTGCTTTAGTTGCCGGTGGAACACAAGCAGCTTTTCTCTCACAGTGTACCCAAAGGTCCTTTGCCCGAAAGAACTTCCATGCTCAAGGTGGCCCGCATGCAGTGAAATGCCTAAACCAAGGCAGGCTCTAGAGAGGGCTCTAAGCATTTCCTCTCCCAAAACACGGCAGTTTTACCCAAAGAACTCTGCTTTAGTTCCAGGTGGAACACAAGCAGCATTTCTGCCACTGTGTACTCTTTGGGCTCTTCCACGAATGAACTTCTATATGCAGGGTTTCCCTCGTGGAGCGAACTGCCTCAACCAAGGCAGGCTGTACTGAGTACTGTAAGCATTTCCTCTCCCAAAATATGCAGTTTTAACGGAAGAACTCTGCTTTAGTTGCAGGTGGAACACAAGCAGCATTTCTCCCACAGTGTACACAATGCCCTTTCCCAGAAGAAGTTCTATACTCAAGGTATCCCGCGTGGAGTTAAATGCCTAAAACAAGCCAGGCTCTAGTGAGGCCTCTAAGCATTTCCCCTCCCGAAACACGGCAGTTTTACCCAAAGAAATCTGCTTTAATTCCTGTTGTAACACAAGCAGCATTTCTCCATCAGTGCACACAATGGGCACTTCCCCGAATGTACTTGTTCTGTATGCAGGGTGTCCCGCGTGGAGCGAACTGCCTCAACCAAGGCAGGCTCTAGTAAGGACTCTAAGCATTTCCTCTCCCGAAACACGCAGTTTTTACGGAAGAACTCTGCTTTAGTTGCAGGTGGAACACAAGCAGTTTTTCTCCCAGAGTGTACACAATGGGCCTTAACCCGAATGAATTTCCATACGCAGGTTGTCCCGCATGGAGTGAACTACCTCAACCAAGGCAGGCTCTACTTATGCCTCTAAGCGTTTCCTCTCCCAAAACACGCAGTTTTACCCGAAGAACTCTGCTTTAGTTGCAGGAGGAACACAAGCAGCATTTCTCCCACAGTGTACCCAAAGGGCCTTTGCCCGAAAGAAATTCTATACTCAAGGTGTCTCACGTGGAGTGAAATGCCTAAACCAAGGAAGGCTCTAGTGAGGCCTCTAAGCATTTCCTCCCCGAAAACACGGCAGATTTACCCGAAGAACTCTGCTTTAGTTCCAGGTGTAACACAAGCAGCATTTCTCCATCAGTGCACACAATGGGCACTTCCCCGAATGAACTTGTTCTATATGCAGGTTGTCCCGTGTGGTGCGAACAGCCTCAAACATGGCAGGCTCTACTGTGGTTTCTAAGGCTTTCCTTTCTGAAAACGCGGCACTTTTACCCAAAGAACTCTGCCTTAAATGCAGTTGGAACACAAGCTGCATTTCTCCCACACTGTACACAAAGGGCCTTTCCCCGAATGAACTTCTATATGCAGGGTGTCCAGCGTGCAGCGAACTGCCTCAAGCCAGGCAGGCTCTAGTAAGGACTGTAAGCATTTCCTCTCCCAAAACACGCAGTTTTACCCGAAGAACTCTGCTTTAGTTGCCGGTGGAACACAAGCAGCTTTTCTCCCACAGTGTACCCAAAGGGCCTTTGCCCGTAAGAACTTCTATGCTCAAGGTGTCCCGCGTGGAGTGAAATGCCTGAACCAAGGCAGGCTCTAGTGAGGCCTGTAAGCATTTCCTCTCCCAAAACACGGCAGTTTTACCCAAAGAACTCTGCTTTAGTACCAGGTGTATCACAAGCAGCATTTCTCAATCAGTGCACACAATGGGCATTTCCCGAATGATCTTGTTGTATACGCAGGGTGTCCCGCGTGCAGCGAACAGCCTCAACCATGGCAGGCTCTACTGTGGTCCCTAAGGCGTTCCTCTCTGAAAACGCGGCACTTTTACCCAAAGAACTCTGCCTTAAATGCAGTTGGAACACAAGCTGCATTTCTCCCACACTGTACACAAAGGGCCTTTCCCCGAATGAACTTCTATATGCAGGGTGTCCAGCGTGCAGCGAACTGCCTCAAGCCAGGCAGGCTCTAGTAAGGACTGTAAGCATTTCCTCTCCCAAAACACGCAGTTTTACCCGAAGAACTCTGCTTTAGTTGCCGGTGGAACACAAGCAGCTTTTCTCCCACAGTGTACCCAAAGGGCCTTTGCCCGAAAGAAATTCTATACTCAAGGTGTCTCACGTGGAGTGAAATGCCTAAACCAAGGCAGGCTCTAGTGAGGCCTCTAAGCATTTCCTCCCCGAAAACACGGCAGATTTACCCGAAGAACTCTGCTTTAGTTCCAGGTGTAACACAAGCAGCATTTCTCCATCAGTGCACACAATGGGCACTTCCCCGAATGAACTTGTTCTATATGCAGGTTGTCCCGTGTGGCGCGAACAGCCTCAAACATGGCAGGCTCTACTGTGGTTTCTAAGGCTTTCCTTTCTGAAAACGCGGCACTTTTACCCAAAGAACTCTGCCTTAAATGCAGTTGGAACACAAGCTGCATTTCTCCCACACTGTACACAAAGGGCCTTTCCCCGAATGAACTTCTATATGCAGGATGTCCAGCGTGCAGCGAACTGCCTCAAGCCAGGCAGGCTCTAGTAAGGACTGTAAGCATTTCCTCTCCCAAAACACGCAGTTTTACCCGAAGAAGTCTGCTTTAGTTGCCGGTGGAACACAAGCAGCTTTTCTCCCACAGTGTACCCAAAGGGCCTTTGCCCGTAAGAACTTCTATGCTCAAGGTGTCCCGCGTGGAGTGAAATGCCTGAACCAAGGCAGGCTCTAGTGAGGCCTGTAAGCATTTCCTCTCCCAAAACACGGCAGTTTTACCCAAAGAACTCTGCTTTAGTACCAGGTGTATCACAAGCAGCATTTCTCAATCAGTGCACACAATGGGCATTTCCCGAATGATCTTGTTGTATACGCAGGGTGTCCCGCGTGCAGCGAACAGCCTCAACCATGGCAGGCTCTACTGTGGTCCCTAAGGCTTTCCTCTCTGAAAACGCGGCACTTTTACCCAAAGAACTCTGCCTTAAATGCAGGTGGAACACAAGCTGCATTTCTCCCTCACTGTACACAAAGGGCCCTTCCCTGAATGAACTTCTATATGCAGGGTGTCCCACGTGCAGTGAACTGCCTCAAGCAAGGCAGGCTCTAGTAAGCACTGTAAGCATTTCCTCTCCCAAAACACGCAGTTTTACCCGAAGAAGTCTGCTTTAGTTGCCGGTGGAACACAAGCAGCTTTTCTCCCACAGTGTACCCAAAGGGCCTTTGCCCGAAAGAAATACTATGCTCAAGGTGACCCGCATGGAGTGAAATGCCTGAACCAAGGCAGGCTCTAGTGAGGCCTCTAAACATTTCCTCTCCCAAAACACGGCAGTTTTACCCAAAGAACTCTGCTTTAGTTGCAGGTGGAACACAAGCAGCATTTCTGCCACTGTGTACTCTTTGGGCTCTTCCACGAATGAACATCTATATGCAGGGTTTCCCACGTGGAGAGAACTGCCTCAACCAAGGCAGGCTGTAGTGAGGACTGTAAGCATTTCCTCTCCCAAAACACGCAGTTTTAACGGAAGAACTCTGCTTTAGTTGCAGGTGGAACACAAGCAGCATTTCTCCCACAGTGTACACAATGCCCTTTCCCAGAAGAAGTTCTATACTCAAGGTATCCCGCGTGGAGTTAAATGCCTAAACCAAGCCAGGCTCTAGTGAGGCCTCTAAGCATTTCCCCTCCCGAAACACGGCAGTTTTACCCAAAGAAATCTGCTTTAATTCCTGTTGTAACACAAGCAGCATTTCTCCATCAGTGCACACAATGGGCACTTCCCCGAATGTACTTGTTCTGTATGCAGGGTGTCCCGCGTGGAGCGAACTGCCTCAACCAAGGCAGGCTCTAGTAAGGACTCTAAGCATTTCCTCTCCCGAAACACGCAGTTTTAACGGAAGAACTCTGCTTTAGTTGCAGGTGGAACACAAGCAGTTTTTCTCCCAGAGTGTACACAATGGGCCTTAACCCGAATGAATTTCCATACGCAGGTTGTCCCGCATGGAGTGAACTACCTCAACCAAGGCAGGCTCTACTTATGCCTCTAAGCGTTTCCTCTCCCAAAACACGCAGTTTTACCCGAAGAACTCTGCTTTAGTTGCAGGAGGAACACAAGCAGCATTTCTCCCACAGTGTACCTAAAGGGCCTTTGCCCGAAAGAAATTCTATACTCAAGGTGTCTCACGTGGAGTGAAATGCCTAAACCAAGGCAGGCTCTAGTGAGGCCTCTAAGCATTTCCTCCCCGAAAACACGGCAGATTTACCCGAAGAACTCTGCTTTAGTTCCAGGTGTAACACAAGCAGCATTTCTCCATCAGTGCACACAATGGGCACTTCCCCGAATGAACTTGTTCTATATGCAGGTTGTCCCGTGTGGCGCGAACAGCCTCAAACATGGCAGGCTCTACTGTGGTTTCTAAGGCTTTCCTTTCTGAAAACGCGGCACTTTTACCCAAAGAACTCTGCCTTAAATGCAGGTGGAACACAAGCTGCATTTCTCCCACACTGTACACAAAGGGCCTTTCCCCGAATGAACTTCTATATGCAGGGTGTCCAGCGTGCAGCGAACTGCCTCAAGTAAGGCAGGCTCTAGTAAGGACTGTAAGCATTTCCTCCCCGAAAACACGGCAGATTTACCCGAAGAACTCTGCTTTAGTTCCAGGTGTAACACAAGCAGCATTTCTCCATCAGTGCACACAATGGGCACTTCCCCGAATGAACTTGTTCTATATGCAGGGTGTCCCGTGTGGCGCGAACAGCCTCAAACATGGCAGGCTCTACTGTGGTTTCTAAAGCTTTCCTCTCTGAAAACGCGGCACTTTTACCCAAAGAAATCTGCCTTAAATGCAGGTGGAACACAAGCTGCATTTCTCCCACACTGTACACAAAGGGCCTTTCCCCGAATGAACTTCTATATGCAGGGTGTCCACAGTGCAGCGCACTGCCTCAAGCAAGGCAGGCTCTAGTAAGGACTGTAAGCATTTCCTCTCCCAAAACACGCAGTTTTACCCGAAGAACTCTGCTTTAGTTGCCGGTGGAACACAAGCAGCTTTTCTCCCACAGTGTACCCAAAGGGCCTTTGCCCGTAAGAACTTCTATGCTCAAGGTGTCCCGCGTGGAGTGAAATGCCTGAACCAAGGCAGGCTCTAGTGAGGCCTGTAAGCATTTCCTCTCCCAAAACACGGCAGTTTTACCCAAAGAACTCTGCTTTAGTACCAGGTGTATCACAAGCAGCATTTCTCAATCAGTGCACACAATGGGCATTTCCCGAATGATCTTGTTGTATACGCAGGGTGTCCCGCGTGCAGCGAACAGCCTCAACCATGGCAGGCTCTACTGTGGTCCCTAAGGCTTTCCTCTC
Source organism: Mesoplodon bidens (assembly GCF_964165515.1). Lineage (NCBI taxonomy): Eukaryota > Metazoa > Chordata > Mammalia > Artiodactyla > Ziphiidae > Mesoplodon > Mesoplodon bidens. The sequence continues at coordinate 167,406 of NW_027671150.1, forward strand.
TGAAAACACGGCACTTTTACCCAAAGAACTCTGCCTTAATTGCAGGTGGAACACAAGCTGCATTTCTCCCACACTGTACACAAAGGGCCTTTCCCCGAATGAACTTCTATATGCAGGGTGTCCAGCGTGCAGCGAACTGCCTCAAGCAAGGCAGGCTCTAGTAAGGACTGTAAGCATTTCCTCTCCCAAAACACGCAGTTTTACCCGAAGAACTCTGCTTTAGTTGCCGGTGGAACACAAGCAGCTTTTCTCCCACAGTGTACCCAAAGGGCCTTTGCCCGAAAGAACTACAATGCTCAAAGTGACCCGCATGGAGTGAAATGCCTAAACAAAGGCAGGCTCTAGTGAGGCCTCTAAACATTTCCTCTCCCAAAACACGGCAGTTTTACCCAAAGAACTCTGCTTTAGTTGCAGGTGGAACACAAGCAGCATTTCTGCCACTGTGTACTCTTTGGGCTCTTCCACGAATGAACTTCTATATGCAGGGTTTCCCACGTGGAGAGAACTGCCTCAACCAAGGCAGGCTGTAGTGAGGACTGTAAGCATTTCCTCTCCCAAAACACGCAGTTTTAACGGAAGAACTCTGCTTTAGTTGCAGTTGGAACACAAGCACCTTTTATCCCAGGGTGTACACAATGCTCCTTTCCCCAAATGAAACTCTATATGCAGGGTGTCCCGCGTGGAGTGAACTACCTCAATCAAGGCAGGCTCTGCTTATGCCTCTAAGAGTTTCCTCTCCCAAAACACGCAGTTTTGCCCGAAGAACTCTGCTTTAGTTGCCGGTGGAACACAAGCAGCTTTTCTCTCACAGTGTACCCAAAGGGCCTTTGCCCGAAAGAACTTCTATGCTCAAGGTGGCCTGCATGCAGTGAAATGCCTAAACCAAGGCAGGCTCTAGAGAGGGCTCTAAGCATTTCCTCTCCCAAAACACGGCAGTTTTACCCAAAGAACTCTGCTTTAGTTCCAGGTGGAACACAAGCAGCATTACTGCCACTGTGTACTCTTTGGGCTCTTCCACGAATGAACTTCTATATGCAGGGTTTCCCTCGTGGAGCGAACTGCCTCAACCAAGGCAGGCTGTACTGAGTACTGTAAGCATTACCTCTCCCAAAATATGCAGTTTTAACGGAAGAACTCTGCTTTAGTTGCAGGTGGAACACAAGCAGCATTTCTCCCACAGTGTACACAATGCCCTTTCCCAGAAGAAGTTCTATACTCAAGGTATCCCGCGTGGAGTTAAATGCCTAAACCAAGCCAGGCTCTAGTGAGGCCTCTAAGCATTTCCCCTCCCGAAACACGGCAGTTTTACCCAAAGAAATCTGCTTTAATTCCTGTTGTAACACAAGCAGCATTTCTCCATCAGTGCACACAATGGGCACTTCCCCGAATGTACTTGTTCTGTATGCAGGGTGTCCCGCGTGGAGCGAACTGCCTCAACCAAGGCAGGCTCTAGTAAGGACTCTAAGCATTTCCTCTCCCGAAACACGCAGTTTTAACGGAAGAACTCTGCTTTAGTTGCAGGTGGAACACAAGCAGTTTTTCTCCCAGAGTGTACACAATGGGCCTTAACCCGAATGAATTTCCATACGCAGGTTGTCCCGCATGGAGTGAACTACCTCAACCAAGGCAGGCTCTACTTATGCCTCTAAGCGTTTCCTCTCCCAAAACACGCAGTTTTACCCGAAGAACTCTGCTTTAGTTGCAGGAGGAACACAAGCATCTTTTCTCCCACAGTGTACCCAAAGGGCCTTTGCCCGAAAGAAATTCTATACTCAAGGTGTCTCACGTGGAGTGAAATGCCTAAACCAAGGCAGGCTCTAGTGAGGCCTCTAAGCATTTCCTCCCCGAAAACACGGCAGATTTACCCGAAGAACTCTGCTTTAGTTCCAGGTGTAACACAAGCAGCATTTCTCCATCAGTGCACACAATGGGCACTTCCCCGAATGAACTTGTTCTATACGCAGGGTGTCCCGCGTGGAGCGAACAGCGTCAACCATGGCAGGCCCTACTGCAGTCTTTAAGCATATCCTCCCCGAAAACCTGTCAGTTTTACCCGAAGAACTCTGCTTTAGTTCCAGGTGTACGACAAGCAGCATTTCTCCATCAGTGCACACAATGGGCACTTCCCCGAATGAACTTGTTCTATATGCAGGGTGTCCCGTGTGGCGCGAACAGCCTCAAACATGGCAGGCTCTACTGTGGTTTCTAAAGCTTTCCTCTCTGAAAACGCGGCACTTTTACCCAAAGAAATCTGCCTTAAATGCAGGTGGAACACAAGCTGCATTTCTCCCACACTGTACACAAAGGGCCTTTCCCCGAATGAACTTCTATATGCAGGGTGTCCAGCGTGCAGCGAACTGCCTCAAGCAAGGCAGGCTCTAGTAAGGACTGTAATCATTTCCTCTCCCAAAACACGCAGTTTTACCCGAAGAACTCTGCTTTAGTTGCCGGTGGAACACAAGCAGCTTTTCTCCCACAGTGTACCCAAAGGGCCTTTGCCCGTAAGAACTTCTATGCTCAAGGTGTCCCGCGTGGAGTGAAATGCCTGAACCAAGGCAGGCTCTAGTGAGGCCTCTAAGCATTTCCTCCCCGAAAACACGGCAGATTTACCCGAAGAACTCTGCTTTCGTTCCAGGTGTAACACAAGCAGCATTTCTCCATCAGTGCACACAATGGGCACTTCCCCGAATGAACTTGTTCTATATGCAGGTTGTCCCGTGTGGCGCGAACAGCCTCAAACATGGCAGGCTCTACTGTGGTTTCTAAGGCTTTCCTTTCTGAAAACGCGGCACTTTTACCCAAAGAACTCTGCCTTAAATGCAGGTGGAACACAAGCTGCATTTCTCCCACACTGTACACAAAGGGCCTTTCCCCGAATGAACTTCTATATGCAGGGTGTCCAGCGTGCAGCGAACTGCCTCAAGTAAGGCAGGCTCTAGTAAGGACTGTAAGCATTTCCTCTCCCAAAACACGCAGTTTTACCCGAAGAAGTCTGCTTTAGTTGCCGGTGGAACACAAGCAGCTTTTCTCCCACAGTGTACCCAAAGGGCCTTTGCCCGTAAGAACTTCTATGCTCAAGGTGTCCCACGTGGAGTGAAATGCCTGAACCAAGCCAGGCTCTAGTGAGGCCTGTAAGCATTTCCTCTCCCAAAACACGGCAGTTTTACCCAAAGAACTCTGCTTTAGTACCAGGTGTATCACAAGCAGCATTTCTCAATCAGTGCACACAATGGGCATTTCCCGAATGAACTTGTTGTATACGCAGGGTGTCCCGCGTGCAGCGAACAGCCTCAACCATGGCAGGCTCTACTGTGGTCCCTAAGGCTTTCCTCTCTGAAAACGCGGCACTTTTACCCAAAGAACTCTGCCTTAAATGCAGGTGGAACACAAGCTGCATTTCTCCCACACTGTACCCAAAGGGCCCTTCCCTGAATGAACTTCTATATGCAGGGTGACCCACGTGCAGCGAACTGCCTCAAGCAAGGCAGGCTCTAGTAAGCACTGTAAGCATTTCATCTCCCAAAACACGCAGTTTTACCCGAAGAAGTCTACTTTAGTTGCCAGTGGAACACAAGCAGCTTTTCTCCCACAGTGTACCCAAAGGGCCTTTGCCCGCAAGAACTACTATGCTCAAGGTGACCCGCATGGAGTGAAATGGCTAAACCAAGGCAGGCTCTAGTGAGGCCTCTAAACATTTCCTCTCCCAAAACACGGCAGTTTTACCCAAAGAACTCTGCTTTAGTTCCAGGTGGAACACAAGCAGCATTTCTGCCACTGTGTACTCTTTGGGCTCTTCCACGAATGAACATCTATATGCAGGGTTTCCCACGTGGAGAGAACTGCCTCAACCAAGGCAGGCTGTAGTGAGGACTGTAAGCATTTCCTCTCCCAAAACACGCAGTTTTAACGGAAGAACTCTGCTTTAGTTGCAGTTGGAACATAAGCACCTTTTATCCCAGGGTGTACACAATGCTCCTTTCCCCAAATGAAACTCTATACGCAGGGTGTCCCGCGTGGAGTGAACTACCTCAATCAAGGCAGGATCTACTTATGCCTCTAAGAGTTTCCTCTCCCAAAACACGCAGTTTTGCCCGAAGAAATCTGCTTTAGTTGCCGGTGGAACACAAGCAGCTTTTCTCTCACAGTGTACCCAAAGGTCCTTTGCCCGAAAGAACTTCCATGCTCAAGGTGGCCCGCATGCAGTGAAATGCCTAAACCAAGGCAGGCTCTAGAGAGGGCTCTAAGCATTTCCTCTCCCAAAACACGGCAGTTTTACCCAAAGAACTCTGCTTTAGTTCCAGGTGGAACACAAGCAGCATTTCTGCCACTGTGTACTCTTTGGGCTCTTCCACGAATGAACTTCTATATGCAGGGTTTCCCTCGTGGAGCGAACTGCCTCAACCAAGGCAGGCTGTACTGAGTACTGTAAGCATTTCCTCTCCCAAAATATGCAGTTTTAACGGAAGAACTCTGCTTTAGTTGCAGGTGGAACACAAGCAGCATTTCTCCCACAGTGTACACAATGCCCTTTCCCAGAAGAAGTTCTATACTCAAGGTATCCCGCGTGGAGTTAAATGCCTAAAACAAGCCAGGCTCTAGTGAGGCCTCTAAGCATTTCCCCTCCCGAAACACGGCAGTTTTACCCAAAGAAATCTGCTTTAATTCCTGTTGTAACACAAGCAGCATTTCTCCATCAGTGCACACAATGGGCACTTCCCCGAATGTACTTGTTCTGTATGCAGGGTGTCCCGCGTGGAGCGAACTGCCTCAACCAAGGCAGGCTCTAGTAAGGACTCTAAGCATTTCCTCTCCCGAAACACGCAGTTTTAACGGAAGAACTCTGCTTTAGTTGCAGGTGGAACACAAGCAGTTTTTCTCCCAGAGTGTACACAATGGGCCTTAACCCGAATGAATTTCCATACGCAGGTTGTCCCGCATGGAGTGAACTACCTCAACCAAGGCAGGCTCTACTTATGCCTCTAAGCGTTTCCTCTCCCAAAACACGCAGTTTTACCCGAAGAACTCTGCTTTAGTTGCAGGAGGAACACAAGCAGCATTTCTCCCACAGTGTACCCAAAGGGCCTTTGCCCGAAAGAAATTCTATACTCAAGGTGTCTCACGTGGAGTGAAATGCCTAAACCAAGGAAGGCTCTAGTGAGGCCTCTAAGCATTTCCTCCCCGAAAACACGGCAGATTTACCCGAAGAACTCTGCTTTAGTTCCAGGTGTAACACAAGCAGCATTTCTCCATCAGTGCACACAATGGGCACTTCCCCGAATGAACTTGTTCTATATGCAGGTTGTCCCGTGTGGCGCGAACAGCCTCAAACATGGCAGGCTCTACTGTGGTTTCTAAGGCTTTCCTTTCTGAAAACGCGGCACTTTTACCCAAAGAACTCTGCCTTAAATGCAGTTGGAACACAAGCTGCATTTCTCCCACACTGTACACAAAGGGCCTTTCCCCGAATGAACTTCTATATGCAGGGTGTCCAGCGTGCAGCGAACTGCCTCAAGCCAGGCAGGCTCTAGTAAGGACTGTAAGCATTTCCTCTCCCAAAACACGCAGTTTTACCCGAAGAAGTCTGCTTTAGTTGCCGGTGGAACACAAGCAGCTTTTCTCCCACAGTGTACCCAAAGGGCCTTTGCCCGTAAGAACTTCTATGCTCAAGGTGTCCCGCGTGGAGTGAAATGCCTGAACCAAGGCAGGCTCTAGTGAGGCCTGTAAGCATTTCCTCTCCCAAAACACGGCAGTTTTACCCAAAGAACTCTGCTTTAGTACCAGGTGTATCACAAGCAGCATTTCTCAATCAGTGCACACAATGGGCATTTCCCGAATGATCTTGTTGTATACGCAGGGTGTCCCGCGTGCAGCGAACAGCCTCAACCATGGCAGGCTCTACTGTGGTCCCTAAGGCTTTCCTCTCTGAAAACGCGGCACTTTTACCCAAAGAACTCTGCCTTAAATGCAGGTGGAACACAAGCTGCATTTCTCCCTCACTGTACACAAAGGGCCCTTCCCTGAATGAACTTCTATATGCAGGGTGTCCCACGTGCAGTGAACTGCCTCAAGCAAGGCAGGCTCTAGTAAGCACTGTAAGCATTTCCTCTCCCAAAACACGCAGTTTTACCCGAAGAAGTCTGCTTTAGTTGCCGGTGGAACACAAGCAGCTTTTCTCCCACAGTGTACCCAAAGGGCCTTTGCCCGAAAGAAATACTATGCTCAAGGTGACCCGCATGGAGTGAAATGCCTGAACCAAGGCAGGCTCTAGTGAGGCCTCTAAACATTTCCTCTCCCAAAACACGGCAGTTTTACCCAAAGAACTCTGCTTTAGTTGCAGGTGGAACACAAGCAGCATTTCTGCCACTGTGTACTCTTTGGGCTCTTCCACGAATGAACATCTATATGCAGGGTTTCCCACGTGGAGAGAACTGCCTCAACCAAGGCAGGCTGTAGTGAGGACTGTAAGCATTTCCTCTCCCAAAACACGCAGTTTTAACGGAAGAACTCTGCTTTAGTTGCAGGTGGAACACAAGCAGCATTTCTCCCACAGTGTACACAATGCCCTTTCCCAGAAGAAGTTCTATACTCAAGGTATCCCGCGTGGAGTTAAATGCCTAAACCAAGCCAGGCTCTAGTGAGGCCTCTAAGCATTTCCCCTCCCGAAACACGGCAGTTTTACCCAAAGAAATCTGCTTTAATTCCTGTTGTAACACAAGAAGCATTTCTCCATCAGTGCACACAATGGGCACTTCCCCGAATGTACTTGTTCTGTATGCAGGGTGTCCCGCGTGGAGCGAACTGCCTCAACCAAGGCAGGCTCTAGTAAGGACTCTAAGCATTTCCTCTCCCGAAACACGCAGTTTTAACGGAAGAACTCTGCTTTAGTTGCAGGTGGAACACAAGCAGTTTTTCTCCCAGAGTGTACACAATGGGCCTTAACCCGAATGAATTTCCATACGCAGGTTGTCCCGCATGGAGTGAACTACCTCAACCAAGGCAGGCTCTACTTATGCCTCTAAGCGTTTCCTCTCCCAAAACACGCAGTTTTACCCGAAGAACTCTGCTTTAGTTGCAGGAGGAACACAAGCAGCATTTCTCCCACAGTGTACCTAAAGGGCCTTTGCCCAAAAGAAATTCTATACTCAAGGTGTCTCACGTGGAGTGAAATGCCTAAACCAAGGCAGGCTCTAGTGAGGCCTCTAAGCATTTCCTCCCCGAAAACACGGCAGATTTACCCGAAGAACTCTGCTTTAGTTCCAGGTGTAACACAAGCAGCATTTCTCCATCAGTGCACACAATGGGCACTTCCCCGAATGAACTTGTTCTATATGCAGGTTGTCCCGTGTGGCGCGAACAGCCTCAAACATGGCAGGCTCTACTGTGGTTTCTAAGGCTTTCCTTTCTGAAAACGCGGCACTTTTACCCAAAGAACTCTGCCTTAAATGCAGGTGGAACACAAGCTGCATTTCTCCCACACTGTACACAAAGGGCCTTTCCCCGAATGAACTTCTATATGCAGGGTGTCCAGCGTGCAGCGAACTGCCTCAAGTAAGGCAGGCTCTAGTAAGGACTGTAAGCATTTCCTCCCCGAAAACACGGCAGATTTACCCGAAGAACTCTGCTTTAGTTCCAGGTGTAACACAAGCAGCATTTCTCCATCAGTGCACACAATGGGCACTTCCCCGAATGAACTTGTTCTATACGCAGGGTGTCCCGCGTGGAGCGAACAGCGTCAACCATGGCAGGCCCTACTGCAGTCTTTAAGCATATCCTCCCCGAAAACCTGTCAGTTTTACCCGAAGAACTCTGCTTTAGTTCCAGGTGTACGACAAGCAGCATTTCTCCATCAGTGCACACAATGGGCACTTCCCCGAATGAACTTGTTCTATATGCAGGGTGTCCCGTGTGGCGCGAACAGCCTCAAACATGGCAGGCTCTACTGTGGTTTCTAAAGCTTTCCTCTCTGAAAACGCGGCACTTTTACCCAAAGAAATCTGCCTTAAATGCAGGTGGAACACAAGCTGCATTTCTCCCACACTGTACACAAAGGGCCTTTCCCCGAATGAACTTCTATATGCAGGGTGTCCACAGTGCAGCGCACTGCCTCAAGCAAGGCAGGCTCTAGTAAGGACTGTAAGCATTTCCTCTCCCAAAACACGCAGTTTTACCCGAAGAACTCTGCTTTAGTTGCCGGTGGAACACAAGCAGCTTTTCTCCCACAGTGTACCCAAAGGGCCTTTGCCCGTAAGAACTTCTATGCTCAAGGTGTCCCGCGTGGAGTGAAATGCCTGAACCAAGGCAGGCTCTAGTGAGGCCTGTAAGCATTTCCTCTCCCAAAACACGGCAGTTTTACCCAAAGAACTCTGCTTTAGTACCAGGTGTATCACAAGCAGCATTTCTCAATCAGTGCACACAATGGGCATTTCCCGAATGATCTTGTTGTATACGCAGGGTGTCCCGCGTGCAGCGAACAGCCTCAACCATGGCAGGCTCTACTGTGGTCCCTAAGGCTTTCCTCTCTGAAAACACGGCACTTTTACCCAAAGAACTCTGCCTTAATTGCAGGTGGAACACAAGCTGCATTTCTCCCACACTGTACACAAAGGGCCTTTCCCCGAATGAACTTCTATATGCAGGGTGTCCAGCGTGCAGCGAACTGCCTCAAGCAAGGCAGGCTCTAGTAAGGACTGTAAGCATTTCCTCTCCCAAAACACGCAGTTTTACCCGAAGAACTCTGCTTTAGTTGCCGGTGGAACACAAGCAGCTTTTCTCCCACAGTGTACCCAAAGGGCCTTTGCCCGAAAGAACTACAATGCTCAAAGTGACCCGCATGGAGTGAAATGCCTAAACAAAGGCAGGCTCTAGTGAGGCCTCTAAACATTTCCTCTCCCAAAACACGGCAGTTTTACCCAAAGAACTCTGCTTTAGTTGCAGGTGGAACACAAGCAGCATTTCTGCCACTGTGTACTCTTTGGGCTCTTCCACGAATGAACTTCTATATGCAGGGTTTCCCACGTGGAGAGAACTGCCTCAACCAAGGCAGGCTGTAGTGAGGACTGTAAGCATTTCCTCTCCCAAAACACGCAGTTTTAACGGAAGAACTCTGCTTTAGTTGCAGTTGGAACACAAGCACCTTTTATCCCAGGGTGTACACAATGCTCCTTTCCCCAAATGAAACTCTATATGCAGGGTGTCCCGCGTGGAGTGAACTACCTCAATCAAGGCAGGCTCTGCTTATGCCTCTAAGAGTTTCCTCTCCCAAAACACGCAGTTTTGCCCGAAGAACTCTGCTTTAGTTGCCGGTGGAACACAAGCAGCTTTTCTCTCACAGTGTACCCAAAGGGCCTTTGCCCGAAAGAACTTCTATGCTCAAGGTGGCCTGCATGCAGAGAAATGCCTAAACCAAGGCAGGCTCTAGAGAGGGCTCTAAGCATTTCCTCTCCCAAAACACGGCAGTTTTACCCAAAGAACTCTGCTTTAGTTCCAGGTGGAACACAAGCAGCATTACTGCCACTGTGTACTCTTTGGGCTCTTCCACGAATGAACTTCTATATGCAGGGTTTCCCTCGTGGAGCGAACTGCCTCAACCAAGGCAGGCTGTACTGAGTACTGTAAGCATTACCTCTCCCAAAATATGCAGTTTTAACGGAAGAACTCTGCTTTAGTTGCAGGTGGAACACAAGCAGCATTTCTCCCACAGTGTACACAATGCCCTTTCCCAGAAGAAGTTCTATACTCAAGGTATCCCGCGTGGAGTGAAATGCCTAAACCAAGCCAGGCTCTAGTGAGGCCTCTAAGCATTTCCCCTCCCGAAACACGGCAGTTTTACCCAAAGAAATCTGCTTTAATTCCTGTTGTAACACAAGCAGCATTTCTCCATCAGTGCACACAATGGGCACTTCCCCGAATGTACTTGTTCTGTATGCAGGGTGTCCCGCGTGGAGCGAACTGCCTCAACCAAGGCAGGCTCTAGTAAGGACTCTAAGCATTTCCTCTCCCGAAACACGCAGTTTTAACGGAAGAACTCTGCTTTAGTTGCAGGTGGAACACAAGCAGTTTTTCTCCCAGAGTGTACACAATGGGCCTTAACCCGAATGAATTTCCATACGCAGGTTGTCCCGCATGGAGTGAACTACCTCAACCAAGGCAGGCTCTACTTATGCCTCTAAGCGTTTCCTCTCCCAAAACACGCAGTTTTACCCGAAGAACTCTGCTTTAGTTGCAGGAGGAACACAAGCATCTTTTCTCCCACAGTGTACCCAAAGGGCCTTTGCCCGAAAGAAATTCTATACTCAAGGTGTCTCACGTGGAGTGAAATGCCTAAACCAAGGCAGGCTCTAGTGAGGCCTCTAAGCATTTCCTCCCCGAAAACACGGCAGATTTACCCGAAGAACTCGGCTTTAGTTCCAGGTGTAACACAAGCAGCATTTCTCCATCAGTGCACACAATGGGCACTTCCCCGAATGAACTTGTTCTATACGCAGGGTGTCCCGCGTGGAGCGAACAGCGTCAACCATGGCAGGCCCTACTGCAGTCTTTAAGCATATCCTCCCCGAAAACCTGTCAGTTTTACCCGAAGAACTCTGCTTTAGTTCCAGGTGAACGACAAGCAGCATTTCTCCATCAGTGCACACAATGGGCACTTCCCCGAATGAACTTGTTCTATATGCAGGGTGTCCCGTGTGGCGCGAACAGCCTCAAACATGGCAGGCTCTACTGTGGTTTCTAAAGCTTTCCTCTCTGAAAACGCGGCACTTTTACCCAAAGAAATCTGCCTTAAATGCAGGTGGAACACAAGCTGCATTTCTCCCACACTGTACACAAAGGGCCTTTCCCCGAATGAACTTCTATATGCAGGGTGTCCACAGTGCAGCGCACTGCCTCAAGCAAGGCAGGCTCTGGTAAGGACTGTAAGCATTTCCTCTCCCAAAACACGCAGTTTTACCCGAAGAACTCTGCTTTAGTTGCCGGTGGAACACAAGCAGCTTTTCTCCCACAGTGTACCCAAAGGGCCTTTGCCCGTAAGAACTTCTATGCTCAAGGTGTCCCGCGTGGAGTGAAATGCCTGAACCAAGGCAGGCTCTAGTGAGGCCTGTAAGCATTTCCTCTCCCAAAACACGGCAGTTTTACCCAAAGAACTCTGCTTTAGTACCAGGTGTATCACAAGCAGCATTTCTCAATCAGTGCACACAATGGGCATTTCCCGAATGATCTTGTTGTATACGCAGGGTGTCCCGCGTGCAGCGAACAGCCTCAACCATGGCAGGCTCTACTGTGGTCCCTAAGGCTTTCCTCTCTGAAAACACGGCACTTTTACCCAAAGAACTCTGCCTTAATTGCAGGTGGAACACAAGCTGCATTTCTCCCACACTGTACACAAAGGGCCCTTCCCTGAATGTACTTCTATATGCAGGGTGTCCCACGTGCAGCGAACTGCCTCAAGCAAGGCAGGCTCTAGTAAGCACTGTAAGCATTTCCTCTCCCAAAACACGCAGTTTTACCCGAAGAAGTCTGCTTTAGTTGCCGGTGGAACACAAGCAGCTTTTCTCCCACAGTGTACCCAAAGGGCCTTTGCCCGAAAGAACTACAATGCTCAAAGTGACCCGCATGGAGTGAAATGCCTAAACAAAGGCAGGCTCTAGTGAGGCCTCTAAACATTTCCTCTCCCAAAACACGGCAGTTTTACCCAAAGAACTCTGCTTTAGTTCCAGGTGGAACACAAGCAGCATTTCTGCCACTGTGTACTCTTTGGGCTCTTCCACGAATGAACTTCTATATGCAGGGTTTCCCACGTGGAGAGAACTGCCTCAACCAAGGCAGGCTGTAGTGAGGACTGTAAGCATTTCCTCTCCCAAAACACGCAGTTTTAACGGAAGAACTCTGCTTTAGTTGCAGTTGGAACACAAGCACCTTTTATCCCAGGGTGTACACAATGCTCCTTTCCCCAAATGAAACTCTATATGCAGGGTGTCCCGCGTGGAGTGAACTACCTCAATCAAGGCAGGCTCTGCTTATGCCTCTAAGAGTTTCCTCTCCCAAAACACGCAGGTTTGCCCGAAGAACTCTGCTTTAGTTGCCGGTGGAACACAAGCAGCTTTTCTCTCACAGTGTACCCAAAGGGCCTTTGCCCGAAAGAACTTCTATGCTCAAGGTGGCCTGCATGCAGTGAAATGCCTAAACCAAGGCAGGCTCTAGAGAGGGCTCTAAGCATTTCCTCTCCCAAAACACGGCAGTTTTACCCAAAGAACTCTGCTTTAGTTCCAGGTGGAACACAAGCAGCATTACTGCCACTGTGTACTCTTTGGGCTCTTCCACGAATGAACTTCTATATGCAGGGTTTCCCTCGTGGAGCGAACTGCCTCAACCAAGGCAGGCTGTACTGAGTACTGTAAGCATTACCTCTCCCAAAATATGCAGTTTTAACGGAAGAACTCTGCTTTAGTTGCAGGTGGAACACAAGCAGCATTTCTCCCACAGTGTACACAATGCCCTTTCCCAGAAGAAGTTCTATACTCAAGGTATCCCGCGTGGAGTGAAATGCCTAAACCAAGCCAGGCTCTAGTGAGGCCTCTAAGCATTTCCCCTCCCGAAACACGGCAGTTTTACCCAAAGAAATCTGCTTTAATTCCTGTTGTAACACAAGCAGCATTTCTCCATCAGTGCACACAATGGGCACTTCCCCGAATGTACTTGTTCTGTATGCAGGGTGTCCCGCGTGGAGCGAACTGCCTCAACCAAGGCAGGCTCTAGTAAGGACTCTAAGCATTTCCTCTCCCGAAACACGCAGTTTTAACGGAAGAACTCTGCTTTAGTTGCAGGTGGAACACAAGCAGTTTTTCTCCCAGAGTGTACACAATGGGCCTTAACCCGAATGAATTTCCATACGCAGGTTGTCCCGCATGGAGTGAACTACCTCAACCAAGGCAGGCTCTACTTATGCCTCTAAGCGTTTCCTCTCCCAAAACACGCAGTTTTACCCGAAGAACTCTGCTTTAGTTGCAGGAGGAACACAAGCATCTTTTCTCCCACAGTGTACCCAAAGGGCCTTTGCCCGAAAGAAATTCTATACTCAAGGTGTCTCACGTGGAGTGAAATGCCTAAACCAAGGCAGGCTCTAGTGAGGCCTCTAAGCATTTCCTCCCCGAAAACACGGCAGATTTACCCGAAGAACTCTGCTTTAGTTCCAGGTGTAACACAAGCAGCATTTCTCCATCAGTGCACACAATGGGCACTTCCCCGAATGAACTTGTTCTATACGCAGGGTGTCCCGCGTGGAGTGAACAGCGTCAACCATGGCAGGCCCTACTGCAGTCTTTAAGCATATCCTCCCCGAAAACCTGTCAGTTTTACCCGAAGAACTCTGCTTTAGTTCCAGGTGAACGACAAGCAGCATTTCTCCATCAGTGCACACAATGGGCACTTCCCCGAATGAACTTGTTCTATATGCAGGGTGTCCCGTGTGGCGCGAACAGCCTCAAACATGGCAGGCTCTACTGTGGTTTCTAAAGCTTTCCTCTCTGAAAACGCGGCACTTTTACCCAAAGAAATCTGCCTTAAATGCAGGTGGAACACAAGCTGCATTTCTCCCACACTGTACACAAAGGGCCTTTCCCCGAATGAACTTCTATATGCAGGGTGTCCACAGTGCAGCGCACTGCCTCAAGCAAGGCAGGCTCTGGTAAGGACTGTAAGCATTTCCTCTCCCAAAACACGCAGTTTTACCCGAAGAACTCTGCTTTAGTTGCCGGTGGAACACAAGCAGCTTTTCTCCCACAGTGTACCCAAAGGGCCTTTGCCCGTAAGAACTTCTATGCTCAAGGTGTCCCACGTGGAGTGAAATGCCTGAACCAAGCCAGGCTCTAGTGAGGCCTGTAAGCATTTCCTCTCCCAAAACACGGCAGTTTTACCCAAAGAACTCTGCTTTAGTACCAGGTGTATCACAAGCAGCATTTCTCAATCAGTGCACACAATGGGCATTTCCCGAATGATCTTGTTGTATACGCAGGGTGTCCCGCGTGCAGCGAACAGCCTCAACCATGGCAGGCTCTACTGTGGTCCCTAAGGCTTTCCTCTCTGAAAACACGGCACTTTTACCCAAAGAACTCTGCCTTAATTGCAGGTGGAACACAAGCTGCATTTCTCCCACACTGTACACAAAGGGCCCTTCCCTGAATGTACTTCTATATGCAGGGTGTCCCACGTGCAGCGAACTGCCTCAAGCAAGGCAGGCTCTAGTAAGCACTGTAAGCATTTCCTCTCCCAAAACACGCAGTTTTACCCGAAGAAGTCTGCTTTAGTTGCCGGTGGAACACAAGCAGCTTTTCTCCCACAGTGTACCCAAAGGGCCTTTGCCCGAAAGAACTACAATGCTCAAAGTGACCCGCATGGAGTGAAATGCCTAAACAAAGGCAGGCTCTAGTGAGGCCTCTAAACATTTCCTCTCCCAAAACACGGCAGTTTTACCCAAAGAACTCTGCTTTAGTTGCAGGTGGAACACAAGCAGCATTTCTGCCACTGTGTACTCTTTGGGCTCTTCCACGAATGAACTTCTATATGCAGGGTTTCCCACGTGGAGAGAACTGCCTCAACCAAGGCAGGCTGTAGTGAGGACTGTAAGCATTTCCTCTCCCAAAACACGCAGTTTTAACGGAAGAACTCTGCTTTAGTTGCAGTTGGAACACAAGCACCTTTGATCCCAGGGTGTACACAATGCTCCTTTCCCCAAATGAAACTCTATATGCAGGGTGTCCCGCGTGGAGTGAACTACCTCAATCAAGGCAGGCTCTGCTTATGCCTCTAAGAGTTTCCTCTCCCAAAACACGCAGTTTTGCCCGAAGAACTCTGCTTTAGTTGCCGGTGGAACACAAGCAGCTTTTCTCTCACAGTGTACCCAAAGGGCCTTTGCCCGAAAGAACTTCTATGCTCAAGGTGGCCTGCATGCAGTGAAATGCCTAAACCAAGGCAGGCTCTAGAGAGGGCTCTAAGCATTTCCTCTCCCAAAACACGGCAGTTTTACCCAAAGAACTCTGCTTTAGTTCCAGGTGGAACACAAGCAGCATTACTGCCACTGTGTACTCTTTGGGCTCTTCCACGAATGAACTTCTATATGCAGGGTTTCCCTCGTGGAGCGAACTGCCTCAACCAAGGCAGGCTGTACTGAGTACTGTAAGCATTACCTCTCCCAAAATATGCAGTTTTAACGGAAGAACTCTGCTTTAGTTGCAGGTGGAACACAAGCAGCATTTCTCCCACAGTGTACACAATGCCCTTTCCCAGAAGAAGTTCTATACTCAAGGTATCCCGCGTGGAGTTAAATGCCTAAACCAAGCCAGGCTCTAGTGAGGCCTCTAAGCATTTCCCCTCCCGAAACACGGCAGTTTTACCCAAAGAAATCTGCTTTAATTCCTGTTGTAACACAAGCAGCATTTCTCCATCAGTGCACACAATGGGCACTTCCCCGAATGTACTTGTTCTGTATGCAGGGTGTCCCGCGTGGAGCGAACTGCCTCAACCAAGGCAGGCTCTAGTAAGGACTCTAAGCATTTCCTCTCCCGAAACACGCAGTTTTAACGGAAGAACTCTGCTTTAGTTGCAGGTGGAACACAAGCAGTTTTTCTCCCAGAGTGTACACAATGGGCCTTAACCCGAATGAATTTCCATACGCAGGTTGTCCCGCATGGAGTGAACTACCTCAACCAAGGCAGGCTCTACTTATGCCTCTAAGCGTTTCCTCTCCCAAAACACGCAGTTTTACCCGAAGAACTCTGCTTTAGTTGCAGGAGGAACACAAGCATCTTTTCTCCCACAGTGTACCCAAAGGGCCTTTGCCCGAAAGAAATTCTATACTCAAGGTGTCTCACGTGGAGTGAAATGCCTAAACCAAGGCAGGCTCTAGTGAGGCCTCTAAGCATTTCCTCCCCGAAAACACGGCAGATTTACCCGAAGAACTCTGCTTTAGTTCCAGGTGTAACACAAGCAGCATTTCTCCATCAGTGCACACAATGGGCACTTCCCCGAATGAACTTGTTCTATACGCAGGGTGTCCCGCGTGGAGCGAACAGCGTCAACCATGGCAGGCCCTACTGCAGTCTTTAAGCATATCCTCCCCGAAAACCTGTCAGTTTTACCCGAAGAACTCTGCTTTAGTTCCAGGTGTACGACAAGCAGCATTTCTCCATCAGTGCACACAATGGGCACTTCCCCGAATGAACTTGTTCTATATGCAGGGTGTCCCGTGTGGCGCGAACAGCCTCAAACATGGCAGGCTCTACTGTGGTTTCTAAAGCTTTCCTCTCTGAAAACGCGGCACTTTTACCCAAAGAAATCTGCCTTAAATGCAGGTGGAACACAAGCTGCATTTCTCCCACACTGTACACAAAGGGCCTTTCCCCGAATGAACTTCTATATGCAGGGTGTCCAGCGTGCAGCGAACTGCCTCAAGCAAGGCAGGCTCTAGTAAGGACTGTAAGCATTTCCTCTCCCAAAACACGCAGTTTTACCCGAAGAACTCTGCTTTAGTTGCCGGTGGAACACAAGCAGCTTTTCTCCCACAGTGTACCCAAAGGGCCTTTGCCCGTAAGAACTTCTATGCTCAAGGTGTCCCGCGTGGAGTGAAATGCCTGAACCAAGGCAGGCTCTAGTGAGGCCTCTAAGCATTTCCTCCCCGAAAACACGGCAGATTTACCCGAAGAACTCTGCTTTAGTTCCAGGTGTAACACAAGCAGCATTTCTCCATCAGTGCACACAATGGGCACTTCCCCGAATGAACTTGTTCTATATGCAGGTTGTCCCGTGTGGCGCGAACAGCCTCAAACATGGCAGGCTCTACTGTGGTTTCTAAGGCTTTCCTTTCTGAAAATGCGGCACTTTTACCCAAAGAACTCTGCCTTAAATGCAGGTGGAACACAAGCTGCATTTCTCCCACACTGTACACAAAGGGCCTTTCCCCGAATGAACTTCTATATGCAGGGTGTCCAGCGTGCAGCGAACTGCCTCAAGTAAGGCAGGCTCTAGTAAGGACTGTAAGCATTTCCTCTCCCAAAACACGCAGTTTTACCCGAAGAAGTCTGCTTTAGTTGCCGGTGGAACACAAGCAGCTTTTCTCCCACAGTGTACCCAAAGGGCCTTTGCCCGTAAGAACTTCTATGCTCAAGGTGTCCCACGTGGAGTGAAATGCCTGAACCAAGCCAGGCTCTAGTGAGGCCTGTAAGCATTTCCTCTCCCAAAACACGGCAGTTTTACCCAAAGAACTCTGCTTTAGTACCAGGTGTATCACAAGCAGCATTTCTCAATCAGTGCACACAATGGGCATTTCCCGAATGAACTTGTTGTATACGCAGGGTGTCCCGCGTGCAGCGAACAGCCTCAACCATGGCAGGCTCTACTGTGGTCCCTAAGGCTTTCCTCTCTGAAAACGCGGCACTTTTACCCAAAGAACTCTGCCTTAAATGCAGGTGGAACAGAAGCTGCATTTCTCCCACACTGTACACAAAGGGCCCTTCCCTGAATGAACTTCTATATGCAGGGTGACCCACGTGCAGCGAACTGCCTCAAGCAAGGCAGGCTCTAGTAAGCACTGTAAGCATTTCATCTCCCAAAACACGCAGTTTTACCCGAAGAAGTCTACTTTAGTTGCCAGTGGAACACAAGCAGCTTTTCTCCCACAGTGTACCCAAAGGGCCTTTGCCCGCAAGAACTACTATGCTCAAGGTGACCCGCATGGAGTGAAATGGCTAAACCAAGGCAGGCTCTAGTGAGGCCTCTAAACATTTCCTCTCCCAAAACACGGCAGTTTTACCCAAAGAACTCTGCTTTAGTTCCAGGTGGAACACAAGCAGCATTTCTGCCACTGTGTACTCTTTGGGCTCTTCCACGAATGAACATCTATATGCAGGGTTTCCCACGTGGAGAGAACTGCCTCAACCAAGGCAGGCTGTAGTGAGGACTGTAAGCATTTCCTCTCCCAAAACACGCAGTTTTAACGGAAGAACTCTGCTTTAGTTGCAGTTGGAACATAAGCACCTTTTATCCCAGGGTGTACACAATGCTCCTTTCCCCAAATGAAACTCTATACGCAGGGTGTCCCGCGTGGAGTGAACTACCTCAATCAAGGCAGGATCTACTTATGCCTCTAAGAGTTTCCTCTCCCAAAACACGCAGTTTTGCCCGAAGAAATCTGCTTTAGTTGCCGGTGGAACACAAGCAGCTTTTCTCTCACAGTGTACCCAAAGGTCCTTTGCCCGAAAGAACTTCCATGCTCAAGGTGGCCCGCATGCAGTGAAATGCCTAAACCAAGGCAGGCTCTAGAGAGGGCTCTAAGCATTTCCTCTCCCAAAACACGGCAGTTTTACCCAAAGAACTCTGCTTTAGTTCCAGGTGGAACACAAGCAGCATTTCTGCCACTGTGTACTCTTTGGGCTCTTCCACGAATGAACTTCTATATGCAGGGTTTCCCTCGTGGAGCGAACTGCCTCAACCAAGGCAGGCTGTACTGAGTACTGTAAGCATTTCCTCTCCCAAAATATGCAGTTTTAACGGAAGAACTCTGCTTTAGTTGCAGGTGGAACACAAGCAGCATTTCTCCCACAGTGTACACAATGCCCTTTCCCAGAAGAAGTTCTATACTCAAGGTATCCCGCGTGGAGTTAAATGCCTAAACCAAGCCAGGCTCTAGTGAGGCCTCTAAGCATTTCCCCTCCCGAAACACGGCAGTTTTACCCAAAGAAATCTGCTTTAATTCCTGTTGTAACACAAGCAGCATTTCTCCATCAGTGCACACAATGGGCACTTCCCCGAATGTACTTGTTCTGTATGCAGGGTGTCCCGCGTGGAGCGAACTGCCTCAACCAAGGCAGGCTCTAGTAAGGACTCTAAGCATTTCCTCTCCCGAAACACGCAGTTTTAACGGAAGAACTCTGCTTTAGTTGCAGGTGGAACACAAGCAGTTTTTCTCCCAGAGTGTACACAATGGGCCTTAACCCGAATGAATTTCCATACGCAGGTTGTCCCGCATGGAGTGAACTACCTCAACCAAGGCAGGCTCTACTTATGCCTCTAAGCGTTTCCTCTCCCAAAACACGCAGTTTTACCCGAAGAACTCTGCTTTAGTTGCAGGAGGAACACAAGCATCTTTTCTCCCACAGTGTACCCAAAGGGCCTTTGCCCGAAAGAAATTCTATACTCAAGGTGTCTCACGTGGAGTGAAATGCCTAAACCAAGGCAGGCTCTAGTGAGGCCTCTAAGCATTTCCTCCCCGAAAACACGGCAGATTTACCCGAAGAACTCTGCTTTAGTTCCAGGTGTAACACAAGCAGCATTTCTCCATCAGTGCACACAATGGGCACTTCCCCGAATGAACTTGTTCTATATGCAGGTTGTCCCGTGTGGCGCGAACAGCCTCAAACATGGCAGGCTCTACTGTGGTTTCTAAGGCTTTCCTTTCTGAAAACGCGGCACTTTTACCCAAAGAACTCTGCCTTAAATGCAGTTGGAACACAAGCTACATTTCTCCCACACTGTACACAAAGGGCCTTTCCCCGAATGAACTTCTATATGCAGGGTGTCCAGCGTGCAGCGAACTGCCTCAAGCCAGGCAGGCTCTAGTAAGGACTGTAAGCATTTCCTCTCCCAAAACACGCAGTTTTACCCGAAGAACTCTGCTTTAGTTGCCGGTGGAACACAAGCAGCTTTTCTCCCACAGTGTACCCAAAGGGCCTTTGCCCGTAAGAACTTCTATGCTCAAGGTGTCCCGCGTGGAGTGAAATGCCTGAACCAAGGCAGGCTCTAGTGAGGCCTGTAAGCATTTCCTCTCCCAAAACACGGCAGTTTTACCCAAAGAACTCTGCTTTAGTACCAGGTGTATCACAAGCAGCATTTCTCAATCAGTGCACACAATGGGCATTTCCCGAATGATCTTGTTGTATACGCAGGGTGTCCCGCGTGCAGCGAACAGCCTCAACCATGGCAGGCTCTACTGTGGTTTCTAAAGCTTTCCTCTCTGAAAACGCGGCACTTTTACCCAAAGAACTCTGCCTTAAATGCAGTTGGAACACAAGCTGCATTTCTCCCACACTGTACACAAAGGGCCTTTCCCCGAATGAACTTCTATATGCAGGGTGTCCAGCGTGCAGCGAACTGCCTCAAGCCAGGCAGGCTCTAGTAAGGACTGTAAGCATTTCCTCTCCCAAAACACGCAGTTTTACCCGAAGAACTCTGCTTTAGTTGCCGGTGGAACACAAGCAGCTTTTCTCCCACAGTGTACCCAAAGGGCCTTTGCCCGAAAGAAATTCTATACTCAAGGTGTCTCACGTTGAGTGAAATGCCTAAACCAAGGCAGGCTCTAGTGAGGCCTCTAAGCATTTCCTCCCCGAAAACACGGCAGATTTACCCGAAGAACTCTGCTTTAGTTCCAGGTGTAACACAAGCAGCATTTCTCCATCAGTGCACACAATGGGCACTTCCTCGAATGAACTTGTTCTATATGCAGGTTGTCCCGTGTGGCGCGAACAGCCTCAAACATGGCAGGCTCTACTGTGGTTTCTAAGGCTTTCCTCTCTGAAAACGCGGCACTTTTACCCAAAGAACTCTGCCTTAAATGCAGTTGGAACACAAGCTGCATTTCTCCCACACTGTACACAAAGGGCCTTTCCCCGAATGAACTTCTATATGCAGGATGTCCAGCGTGCAGCGAACTGCCTCAAGCCAGGCAGGCTCTAGTAAGGACTGTAAGCATTTCCTCTCCCAAAACACGCAGTTTTACTCGAAGAACTCTGCTTTAGTTGCCGGTGGAACACAAGCAGCTTTTCTCCCACAGTGTACCCAAAGGGCCTTTGCCCGTAAGAACTTCTATGCTCAAGGTGTCCCGCGTGGAGTGAAATGCCTGAACCAAGGCAGGCTCTAGTGAGGCCTGTAAGCATTTCCTCTCCCAAAACACGGCAGTTTTACCCAAAGAACTCTGCTTTAGTACCAGGTGTATCACAAGCAGCATTTCTCAATCAGTGCACACAATGGGCATTTCCCGAATGATCTTGTTGTATACGCAGGGTGTCCCGCGTGCAGCGAACAGCCTCAACCATGGCAGGCTCTACTGTGGTCCCTAAGGCTTTCCTCTCTGAAAACGCGGCACTTTTACCCAAAGAACTCTGCCTTAAATGCAGGTGGAACACAAGCTGCATTTCTCCCACACTGTACACAAAGGGCCCTTCCCTGAATGAACTTCTATATGCAGGGTGTCCCACGTGCAGTGAACTGCCTCAAGCAAGGCAGGCTCTAGTAAGCACTGTAAGCATTTCCTCTCCCAAAACACGCAGTTTTACCCGAAGAAGTCTGCTTTAGTTGCCGGTGGAACACAAGCAGCTTTTCTCCCACAGTGTACCCAAAGGGCCTTTGCCCGAAAGAAATACTATGCTCAAGGTGACCCGCATGGAGTGAAATGCCTGAACCAAGGCAGGCTCTAGTGAGGCCTCTAAACATTTCCTCTCCCAAAACACGGCAGTTTTACCCAAAGAACTCTGCTTTAGTTCCAGGTGGAACACAAGCAGCATTTCTGCCACTGTGTACTCTTTGGGCTCTTCCACGAATGAACATCTATATGCAGGGTTTCCCACGTGGAGAGAACTGCCTCAACCAAGGCAGGCTGTAGTGAGGACTGTAAGCATTTCCTCTCCCAAAACACGCAGTTTTAACGGAAGAACTCTGCTTTAGTTGCAGTTGGAACACAAGCACCTTTTATCCCAGGGTGTACACAATGCTCCTTTCCCCAAATGAAACTCTATATGCAGGGTGTCCCGCGTGGAGTGAACTACCTCAATCAAGGCAGGCTCTGCTTATGCCTCTAAGAGTTTCCTCTCCCAAAACACGCAGGTTTGCCCGAAGAACTCTGCTTTAGTTGCCGGTGGAACACAAGCAGCTTTTCTCTCACAGTGTACCCAAAGGGCCTTTGCCCGAAAGAACTTCTATGCTCAAGGTGGCCTGCATGCAGTGAAATGCCTAAACCAAGGCAGGCTCTAGAGAGGGCTCTAAGCATTTCCTCTCCCAAAACACGGCAGTTTTACCCAAAGAACTCTGCTTTAGTTCCAGGTGGAACACAAGCAGCATTACTGCCACTGTGTACTCTTTGGGCTCTTCCACGAATGAACTTCTATATGCAGGGTTTCCCTCGTGGAGCGAACTGCCTCAACCAAGGCAGGCTGTACTGAGTACTGTAAGCATTACCTCTCCCAAAATATGCAGTTTGAACGGAAGAACTCTGCTTTAGTTGCAGGTGGAACACAAGCAGCATTTCTCCCACAGTGTACACAATGCCCTTTCCCAGAAGAAGTTCTATACTCAAGGTATCCGCGTGGAGTTAAATGCCTAAACCAAGCCAGGCTCTAGTGAGGCCTCTAAGCATTTCCCCTCCCGAAACACGGCAGTTTTACCCAAAGAAATCTGCTTTAATTCCTGTTGTAACACAAGCAGCATTTCTCCATCAGTGCACACAATGGGCACTTCCCCGAATGTACTTGTTCTGTATGCAGGGTGTCCCGCGTGGAGCGAACTGCCTCAACCAAGGCAGGCTCTAGTAAGGACTCTAAGCATTTCCTCTCCCGAAACACGCAGTTTTAACGGAAGAACTCTGCTTTAGTTGCAGGTGGAACACAAGCAGTTTTTCTCCCAGAGTGTACACAATGGGCCTTAACCCGAATGAATTTCCATACACAGGTTGTCCCGCATGGAGTGAACTACCTCAACCAAGGCAGGCTCTACTTATGCCTCTAAGCGTTTCCTCTCCCAAAACACGCAGTTTTACCCGAAGAACTCTGCTTTAGTTGCAGGAGGAACACAAGCATCTTTTCTCCCACAGTGTACCCAAAGGGCCTTTGCCCGAAAGAAATTCTATACTCAAGGTGTCTCACGTGGAGTGAAATGCCTAAACCAAGGCAGGCTCTAGTGAGGCCTCTAAGCATTTCCTCCCCGAAAACACGGCAGATTTACCCGAAGAACTCTGCTTTAGTTCCAGGTGTAACACAAGCAGCATTTCTCCATCAGTGCACACAATGGGCACTTCCCCGAATGAACTTGTTCTATATGCAGGTTGTCCCGTGTGGCTCGAACAGCCTCAAACATGGCAGGCTCTACTGTGGTTTCTAAGGCTTTCCTTTCTGAAAACGCGGCACTTTTACCCAAAGAACTCTGCCTTAAATGCAGTTGGAACACAAGCTGCATTTCTCCCACACTGTACACAAAGGGCCTTTCCCCGAATGAACTTCTATATGCAGGATGTCCAGCGTGCAGCGAACTGCCTCAAGCCAGGCAGGCTCTAGTAAGGACTGTAAGCATTTCCTCTCCCAAAACACGCAGTTTTACCCGAAGAAGTCTGCTTTAGTTGCCGGTGGAACACAAGCAGCTTTTCTCCCACAGTGTACCCAAAGGGCCTTTGCCCGTAAGAACTTCTATGCTCAAGGTGTCCCGCGTGGAGTGAAATGCCTGAACCAAGCCAGGCTCTAGTGAGGCCTGTAAGCATTTCCTCTCCCAAAACACGGCAGTTTTACCCAAAGAACTCTGCTTTAGTACCAGGTGTATCACAAGCAGCATTTCTCAATCAGTGCACACAATGGGCATTTCCCGAATGATCTTGTTGTATACGCAGGGTGTCCCGCGTGCAGCGAACAGCCTCAACCATGGCAGGCTCTACTGTGGTCCCTAAGGCTTTCCTCTCTGAAAACGCGGCACTTTTACCCAAAGAACTCTGCCTTAAATGCAGGTGGAACACAAGCTGCATTTCTCCCACACTGTACACAAAGGGCCCTTCCCTGAATGAACTTCTATATGCAGGGTGTCCCACGTGCAGTGAACTGCCTCAAGCAAGGCAGGCTCTAGTAAGCACTGTAAGCATTTCCTCTCCCAAAACACGCAGTTTTACCCGAAGAAGTCTGCTTTAGTTGCCGGTGGAACACAAGCAGCTTTTCTCCCACAGTGTACCCAAAGGGCCTTTGCCCGAAAGAAATACTATGCTCAAGGTGACCCGCATGGAGTGAAATGCCTGAACCAAGGCAGGCTCTAGTGAGGCCTCTAAACATTTCCTCTCCCAAAACACGGCAGTTTTACCCAAAGAACTCTGCTTTAGTTCCAGGTGGAACACAAGCAGCATTTCTGCCACTGTGTACTCTTTGGGCTCTTCCACGAATGAACATCTATATGCAGGGTGTCCCACGTGGAGAGAACTGCCTCAACCAAGGCAGGCTGTAGTGAGGACTGTAAGCATTTCCTCTCCCAAAACACGCAGTTTTAACGGAAGAACTCTGCTTTAGTTGCAGTTGGAACACAAGCACCTTTTATCCCAGGGTGTACACAATGCTCCTTTCCCCAAATGAAACTCTATATGCAGGGTGTCCCGCGTGGAGTGAACTACCTCAATCAAGGCAGGCTCTGCTTATGCCTCTAAGAGTTTCCTCTCCCAAAACACGCAGGTTTGCCCGAAGAACTCTGCTTTAGTTGCCGGTGGAACACAAGCAGCTTTTCTCTCACAGTGTACCCAAAGGGCCTTTGCCCGAAAGAACTTCTATGCTCAAGGTGGCCTGCATGCAGTGAAATGCCTAAACCAAGGCAGGCTCTAGAGAGGGCTCTAAGCATTTCCTCTCCCAAAACACGGCAGTTTTACCCAAAGAACTCTGCTTTAGTTCCAGGTGGAACACAAGCAGCATTACTGCCACTGTGTACTCTTTGGGCTCTTCCACGAATGAACTTCTATATGCAGGGTTTCCCTCGTGGAGCGAACTGCCTCAACCAAGGCAGGCTGTACTGAGTACTGTAAGCATTACCTCTCCCAAAATATGCAGTTTTAACGGAAGAACTCTGCTTTAGTTGCAGGTGGAACACAAGCAGCATTTCTCCCACAGTGTACACAATGCCCTTTCCCAGAAGAAGTTCTATACTCAAGGTATCCCGCGTGGAGTTAAATGCCTAAACCAAGCCAGGCTCTAGTGAGGCCTCTAAGCATTTCCCCTCCCGAAACACGGCAGTTTTACCCAAAGAAATCTGCTTTAATTCCTGTTGTAACACAAGCAGCATTTCTCCATCAGTGCACACAATGGGCACTTCCCCGAATGTACTTGTTCTGTATGCAGGGTGTCCCGCGTGGAGCGAACTGCCTCAACCAAGGCAGGCTCTAGTAAGGACTCTAAGCATTTCCTCTCCCGAAACACGCAGTTTTAACGGAAGAACTCTGCTTTAGTTGCAGGTGGAACACAAGCAGTTTTTCTCCCAGAGTGTACACAATGGGCCTTAACCCGAATGAATTTCCATACGCAGGTTGTCCCGCATGGAGTGAACTACCTCAACCAAGGCAGGCTCTACTTATGCCTCTAAGCGTTTCCTCTCCCAAAACACGCAGTTTTACCCGAAGAACTCTGCTTTAGTTGCAGGAGGAACACAAGCATCTTTTCTCCCACAGTGTACCCAAAGGGCCTTTGCCCGAAAGAAATTCTATACTCAAGGTGTCTCACGTGGAGTGAAATGCCTAAACCAAGGCAGGCTCTAGTGAGGCCTCTAAGCATTTCCTCCCCGAAAACACGGCAGATTTACCCGAAGAACTCTGCTTTAGTTCCAGGTGTAACACAAGCAGCATTTCTCCATCAGTGCACACAATGGGCACTTCCCCGAATGAACTTGTTCTATATGCAGGTTGTCCCGTGTGGCGCGAACAGCCTCAAACATGGCAGGCTCTACTGTGGTTTCTAAGGCTTTCCTTTCTGAAAACGCGGCACTTTTACCCAAAGAACTCTGCCTTAAATGCAGGTGGAACACAAGCTGCATTTCTCCCACACTGTACACAAAGGGCCTTTCCCCGAATGAACTTCTATATGCAGGGTGTCCAGCGTGCAGCGAACTGCCTCAAGTAAGGCAGGCTCTAGTAAGGACTGTAAGCATTTCCTCTCCCAAAACACGCAGTTTTACCCGAAGAAGTCTGCTTTAGTTGCCGGTGGAACACAAGCAGCTTTTCTCCCACAGTGTACCCAAAGGGCCTTTGCCCGTAAGAACTTCTATGCTCAAGGTGTCCCACGTGGAGTGAAATGCCTGAACCAAGCCAGGCTCTAGTGAGGCCTGTAAGCATTTCCTCTCCCAAAACACGGCAGTTTTACCCAAAGAACTCTGCTTTAGTACCAGGTGTATCTCAAGCAGCATTTCTCAATCAGTGCACACAATGGGCATTTCCCGAATGAACTTGTTGTATACGCAGGGTGTCCCGCGTGCAGCGAACAGCCTCAACCATGGCAGGCTCTACTGTGGTCCCTAAGGCTTTCCTCTCTGAAAACGCGGCACTTTTACCCAAAGAACTCTGCCTTAAATGCAGGTGGAACACAAGCTGCATTTCTCCCACACTGTACACAAAGGGCCCTTCCCTGAATGAACTTCTATATGCAGGGTGACCCACGTGCAGCGAACTGCCTCAAGCAAGGCAGGCTCTAGTAAGCACTGTAAGCATTTCATCTCCCAAAACACGCAGTTTTACCCGAAGAAGTCTACTTTAGTTGCCAGTGGAACACAAGCAGCTTTTCTCCCACAGTGTACCCAAAGGGCCTTTGCCCGCAAGAACTACTATGCTCAAGGTGACCCGCATGGAGTGAAATGGCTAAACCAAGGCAGGCTCTAGTGAGGCCTCTAAACATTTCCTCTCCCAAAACACGGCAGTTTTACCCAAAGAACTCTGCTTTAGTTCCAGGTGGAACACAAGCAGCATTTCTGCCACTGTGTACTCTTTGGGCTCTTCCACGAATGAACATCTATATGCAGGGTTTCCCACGTGGAGAGAACTGCCTCAACCAAGGCAGGCTGTAGTGAGGACTGTAAGCATTTCCTCTCCCAAAACACGCAGTTTTAACGGAAGAACTCTGCTTTAGTTGCAGTTGGAACATAAGCACCTTTTATCCCAGGGTGTACACAATGCTCCTTTCCCCAAATGAAACTCTATACGCAGGGTGTCCCGCGTGGAGTGAACTACCTCAATCAAGGCAGGATCTACTTATGCCTCTAAGAGTTTCCTCTCCCAAAACACGCAGTTTTGCCCGAAGAAATCTGCTTTAGTTGCCGGTGGAACACAAGCAGCTTTTCTCTCACAGTGTACCCAAAGGTCCTTTGCCCGAAAGAACTTCCATGCTCAAGGTGGCCCGCATGCAGTGAAATGCCTAAACCAAGGCAGGCTCTAGAGAGGGCTCTAAGCATTTCCTCTCCCAAAACACGGCAGTTTTACCCAAAGAACTCTGCTTTAGTTCCAGGTGGAACACAAGCAGCATTTCTGCCACTGTGTACTCTTTGGGCTCTTCCACGAATGAACTTCTATATGCAGGGTTTCCCTCGTGGAGCGAACTGCCTCAACCAAGGCAGGCTGTACTGAGTACTGTAAGCATTTCCTCTCCCAAAATATGCAGTTTTAACGGAAGAACTCTGCTTTAGTTGCAGGTGGAACACAAGCAGCATTTCTCCCACAGTGTACACAATGCCCTTTCCCAGAAGAAGTTCTATACTCAAGGTATCCCGCGTGGAGTTAAATGCCTAAACCAAGCCAGGCTCTAGTGAGGCCTCTAAGCATTTCCCCTCCCGAAACACGGCAGTTTTACCCAAAGAAATCTGCTTTAATTCCTGTTGTAACACAAGCAGCATTTCTCCATCAGTGCACACAATGGGCACTTCCCCGAATGTACTTGTTCTGTATGCAGGGTGTCCCGCGTGGAGCGAACTGCCTCAACCAAGGCAGGCTCTAGTAAGGACTCTAAGCATTTCCTCTCCCGAAACACGCAGTTTTAACGGAAGAACTCTGCTTTAGTTGCAGGTGGAACACAAGCAGTTTTTCTCCCAGAGTGTACACAATGGGCCTTAACCCGAATGAATTTCCATACGCAGGTTGTCCCGCATGGAGTGAACTACCTCAACCAAGGCAGGCTCTACTTATGCCTCTAAGCGTTTCCTCTCCCAAAACACGCAGTTTTACCCGAAGAACTCTGCTTTAGTTGCAGGAGGAACACAAGCATCTTTTCTCCCACAGTGTACCCAAAGGGCCTTTGCCCGAAAGAAATTCTATACTCAAGGTGTCTCACGTGGAGTGAAATGCCTAAACCAAGGCAGGCTCTAGTGAGGCCTCTAAGCATTTCCTCCCCGAAAACACGGCAGATTTACCCGAAGAACTCTGCTTTAGTTCCAGGTGTAACACAAGCAGCATTTCTCCATCAGTGCACACAATGGGCACTTCCCCGAATGAACTTGTTCTATATGCAGGTTGTCCCGTGTGGCGCGAACAGCCTCAAACATGGCAGGCTCTACTGTGGTTTCTAAGGCTTTCCTTTCTGAAAACGCGGCACTTTTACCCAAAGAACTCTGCCTTAAATGCAGTTGGAACACAAGCTGCATTTCTCCCACACTGTACACAAAGGGCCTTTCCCCGAATGAACTTCTATATGCAGGGTGTCCAGCGTGCAGCGAACTGCCTCAAGCCAGGCAGGCTCTAGTAAGGACTGTAAGCATTTCCTCTCCCAAAACACGCAGTTTTACCCGAAGAACTCTGCTTTAGTTGCCGGTGGAACACAAGCAGCTTTTCTCCCACAGTGTACCCAAAGGGCCTTTGCCCGTAAGAACTTCTATGCTCAAGGTGTCCCGCGTGGAGTGAAATGCCTGAACCAAGGCAGGCTCTAGTGAGGCCTGTAAGCATTTCCTCTCCCAAAACACGGCAGTTTTACCCAAAGAACTCTGCTTTAGTACCAGGTGTATCACAAGCAGCATTTCTCAATCAGTGCACACAATGGGCATTTCCCGAATGATCTTGTTGTATACGCAGGGTGTCCCGCGTGCAGCGAACAGCCTCAACCATGGCAGGCTCTACTGTGGTTTCTAAAGCTTTCCTCTCTGAAAACGCGGCACTTTTACCCAAAGAACTCTGCCTTAAATGCAGTTGGAACACAAGCTGCATTTCTCCCACACT
The DNA here is from genome assembly GCF_964165515.1 of Mesoplodon bidens. NCBI lineage: Eukaryota > Metazoa > Chordata > Mammalia > Artiodactyla > Ziphiidae > Mesoplodon > Mesoplodon bidens. The sequence continues at coordinate 196,357 of NW_027671150.1, forward strand.
GTACACAAAGGGCCTTTCCCCGAATGAACTTCTATATGCAGGGTGTCCAGCGTGCAGCGAACTGCCTCAAGCCAGGCAGGCTCTAGTAAGGACTGTAAGCATTTCCTCTCCCAAAACACGCAGTTTTACCCGAAGAACTCTGCTTTAGTTGCCGGTGGAACACAAGCAGCTTTTCTCCCTCAGTGTACCCAAAGGGCCTTTGCCCGAAAGAAATTCTATACTCAAGGTGTCTCACGTGGAGTGAAATGCCTAAACCAAGGCAGGCTCTAGTGAGGCCTCTAAGCATTTCCTCCCCGAAAACACGGCAGATTTACCCGAAGAACTCTGCTTTAGTTCCAGGTGTAACACAAGCAGCATTTCTCCATCAGTGCACACAATGGGCACTTCCCCGAATGAACTTGTTCTATATGCAGGTTGTCCCGTGTGGCGCGAACAGCCTCAAACATGGCAGGCTCTACTGTGGTTTCTAAGGCTTTCCTTTCTGAAAACGCGGCACTTTTACCCAAAGAACTCTGCCTTAAATGCAGTTGGAACACAAGCTGCATTTCTCCCACACTGTACACAAAGGGCCTTTCCCCGAATGAACTTCTATATGCAGGATGTCCAGCGTGCAGCGAACTGCCTCAAGCCAGGCAGGCTCTAGTAAGGACTGTAAGCATTTCCTCTCCCAAAACACGCAGTTTTACCCGAAGAACTCTGCTTTAGTTGCCGGTGGAACACAAGCAGCTTTTCTCCCACAGTGTACCCAAAGGGCCTTTGCCCGTAAGAACTTCTATGCTCAAGGTGTCCCGCGTGGAGTGAAATGCCTGAACCAAGGCAGGCTCTAGTGAGGCCTGTAAGCATTTCCTCTCCCAAAACACGGCAGTTTTACCCAAAGAACTCTGCTTTAGTACCAGGTGTATCACAAGCAGCATTTCTCAATCAGTGCACACAATGGGCATTTCCCGAATGATCTTGTTGTATACGCAGGGTGTCCCGCGTGCAGCGAACAGCCTCAACCATGGCAGGCTCTACTGTGGTCCCTAAGGCTTTCCTCTCTGAAAACGCGGCACTTTTACCCAAAGAACTCTGCCTTAAATGCAGGTGGAACACAAGCTGCATTTCTCCCACACTGTACACAAAGGGCCCTTCCCTGAATGAACTTCTATATGCAGGGTGTCCCACGTGCAGTGAACTGCCTCAAGCAAGGCAGGCTCTAGTAAGCACTGTAAGCATTTCCTCTCCCAAAACACGCAGTTTTACCCGAAGAAGTCTGCTTTAGTTGCCGGTGGAACACAAGCAGCTTTTCTCCCACAGTGTACCCAAAGGGCCTTTGCCCGAAAGAAATACTATGCTCAAGGTGACCCGCATGGAGTGAAATGCCTGAACCAAGGCAGGCTCTAGTGAGGCCTCTAAACATTTCCTCTCCCAAAACACGGCAGTTTTACCCAAAGAACTCTGCTTTAGTTCCAGGTGGAACACAAGCAGCATTTCTGCCACTGTGTACTCTTTGGGCTCTTCCACGAATGAACATCTATATGCAGGGTTTCCCACGTGGAGAGAACTGCCTCAACCAAGGCAGGCTGTAGTGAGGACTGTAAGCATTTCCTCTCCCAAAACACGCAGTTTTAACGGAAGAACTCTGCTTTAGTTGCAGTTGGAACACAAGCACCTTTTATCCCAGGGTGTACACAATGCTCCTTTCCCCAAATGAAACTCTATATGCAGGGTGTCCCGCGTGGAGTGAACTACCTCAATCAAGGCAGGCTCTGCTTATGCCTCTAAGAGTTTCCTCTCCCAAAACACGCAGGTTTGCCCGAAGAACTCTGCTTTAGTTGCCGGTGGAACACAAGCAGCTTTTCTCTCACAGTGTACCCAAAGGGCCTTTGCCCGAAAGAACTTCTATGCTCAAGGTGGCCTGCATGCAGTGAAATGCCTAAACCAAGGCAGGCTCTAGAGAGGGCTCTAAGCATTTCCTCTCCCAAAACACGGCAGTTTTACCCAAAGAACTCTGCTTTAGTTCCAGGTGGAACACAAGCAGCATTACTGCCACTGTGTACTCTTTGGGCTCTTCCACGAATGAACTTCTATATGCAGGGTTTCCCTCGTGGAGCGAACTGCCTCAACCAAGGCAGGCTGTACTGAGTACTGTAAGCATTACCTCTCCCAAAATATGCAGTTTTAACGGAAGAACTCTGCTTTAGTTGCAGGTGGAACACAAGCAGCATTTCTCCCACAGTGTACACAATGCCCTTTCCCAGAAGAAGTTCTATACTCAAGGTATCCCGCGTGGAGTGAAATGCCTAAACCAAGCCAGGCTCTAGTGAGGCCTCTAAGCATTTCCCCTCCCGAAACACGGCAGTTTTACCCAAAGAAATCTGCTTTAATTCCTGTTGTAACACAAGCAGCATTTCTCCATCAGTGCACACAATGGGCACTTCCCCGAATGTACTTGTTCTGTATGCAGGGTGTCCCGCGTGGAGCGAACTGCCTCAACCAAGGCAGGCTCTAGTAAGGACTCTAAGCATTTCCTCTCCCGAAACACGCAGTTTTAACGGAAGAACTCTGCTTTAGTTGCAGGTGGAACACAAGCAGTTTTTCTCCCAGAGTGTACACAATGGGCCTTAACCCGAATGAATTTCCATACGCAGGTTGTCCCGCATGGAGTGAACTACCTCAACCAAGGCAGGCTCTACTTATGCCTCTAAGCGTTTCCTCTCCCAAAACACGCAGTTTTACCCGAAGAACTCTGCTTTAGTTGCAGGAGGAACACAAGCATCTTTTCTCCCACAGTGTACCCAAAGGGCCTTTGCCCGAAAGAAATTCTATACTCAAGGTGTCTCACGTGGAGTGAAATGCCTAAACCAAGGCAGGCTCTAGTGAGGCCTCTAAGCATTTCCTCCCCGAAAACACGGCAGATTTACCCGAAGAACTCTGCTTTAGTTCCAGGTGTAACACAAGCAGCATTTCTCCATCAGTGCACACAATGGGCACTTCCCCGAATGAACTTGTTCTATATGCAGGTTGTCCCGTGTGGCGCGAACAGCCTCAAACATGGCAGGCTCTACTGTGGTTTCTAAGGCTTTCCTTTCTGAAAACGCGGCACTTTTACCCAAAGAACTCTGCCTTAAATGCAGTTGGAACACAAGCTGCATTTCTCCCACACTGTACACAAAGGGCCTTTCCCCGAATGAACTTCTATATGCAGGGTGTCCAGCGTGCAGCGAACTGCCTCAAGCAAGGCAGGCTCTAGTAAGGACTGTAAGCATTTCCTCTCCCAAAACACGCAGTTTTACCCGAAGAACTCTGCTTTAGTTGCCGGTGGAACACAAGCAGCTTTTCTCCCACAGTGTACCCAAAGGGCCTTTGCCCGAAAGAAATTCTATACTCAAGGTGTCTCACGTGGAGTGAAATGCCTAAACCAAGGCAGGCTCTAGTGAGGCCTCTAAGCATTTCCTCCCCGAAAACACGGCAGATTTACCCGAAGAACTCTGCTTTAGTTCCAGGTGTAACACAAGCAGCATTTCTCCATCAGTGCACACAATGGGCACTTCCCCGAATGAACTTGTTCTATATGCAGGTTGTCCCGTGTGGCGCGAACAGCCTCAAACATGGCAGGCTCTACTGTGGTTTCTAAGGCTTTCCTTTCTGAAAACGCGGCACTTTTACCCAAAGAACTCTGCCTTAAATGCAGTTGGAACACAAGCTGCATTTCTCCCACACTGTACACAAAGGGCCTTTCCCCGAATGAACTTCTATATGCAGGGTGTCCAGCGTGCAGCGAACTGCCTCAAGCAAGGCAGGCTCTAGTAAGGACTGTAAGCATTTCCTCTCCCAAAACACGCAGTTTTACCCGAAGAACTCTGCTTTAGTTGCCGGTGGAACACAAGCAGCTTTTCTCCCACAGTGTACCCAAAGGGCCTTTGCCCGAAAGAAATTCTATACTCAAGGTGTCTCACGTGGAGTGAAATGCCTAAACCAAGGCAGGCTCTAGTGAGGCCTCTAAGCATTTCCTCCCCGAAAACACGGCAGATTTACCCGAAGAACTCTGCTTTAGTTCCAGGTGTAACACAAGCAGCATTTCTCCATCAGTGCACACAATGGGCACTTCCCCGAATGAACTTGTTCTATATGCAGGTTGTCCCGTGTGGCGCGAACAGCCTCAAACATGGCAGGCTCTACTGTGGTTTCTAAGGCTTTCCTTTCTGAAAACGCGGCACTTTTACCCAAAGAACTCTGCCTTAAATGCAGTTGGAACACAAGCTGCATTTCTCCCACACTGTACACAAAGGGCCTTTCCCCGAATGAACTTCTATATGCAGGATGTCCAGCGTGCAGCGAACTGCCTCAAGCCAGGCAGGCTCTAGTAAGGACTGTAAGCATTTCCTCTCCCAAAACACGCAGTTTTACCCGAAGAACTCTGCTTTAGTTGCCGGTGGAACACAAGCAGCTTTTCTCCCACAGTGTACCCAAAGGGCCTTTGCCCGTAAGAACTTCTATGCTCAAGGTGTCCCGCGTGGAGTGAAATGCCTGAACCAAGGCAGGCTCTAGTGAGGCCTGTAAGCATTTCCTCTCCCAAAACACGGCAGTTTTACCCAAAGAACTCTGCTTTAGTACCAGGTGTATCACAAGCAGCATTTCTCAATCAGTGCACACAATGGGCATTTCCCGAATGATCTTGTTGTATACGCAGGGTGTCCCGCGTGCAGCGAACAGCCTCAACCATGGCAGGCTCTACTGTGGTCCCTAAGGCTTTCCTCTCTGAAAACGCGGCACTTTTACCCAAAGAACTCTGCCTTAAATGCAGGTGGAACACAAGCTGCATTTCTCCCACACTGTACACAAAGGGCCCTTCCCTGAATGAACTTCTATATGCAGGGTGTCCCACGTGCAGTGAACTGCCTCAAGCAAGGCAGGCTCTAGTAAGCACTGTAAGCATTTCCTCTCCCAAAACACGCAGTTTTACCCGAAGAAGTCTGCTTTAGTTGCCGGTGGAACACAAGCAGCTTTTCTCCCACAGTGTACCCAAAGGGCCTTTGCCCGAAAGAAATACTATGCTCAAGGTGACCCGCATGGAGTGAAATGCCTGAACCAAGGCAGGCTCTAGTGAGGCCTCTAAACATTTCCTCTCCCAAAACACGGCAGTTTTACCCAAAGAACTCTGCTTTAGTTCCAGGTGGAACACAAGCAGCATTTCTGCCACTGTGTACTCTTTGGGCTCTTCCACGAATGAACATCTATATGCAGGGTTTCCCACGTGGAGAGAACTGCCTCAACCAAGGCAGGCTGTAGTGAGGACTGTAAGCATTTCCTCTCCCAAAACACGCAGTTTTAACGGAAGAACTCTGCTTTAGTTGCAGTTGGAACACAAGCACCTTTTATCCCAGGGTGTACACAATGCTCCTTTCCCCAAATGAAACTCTATATGCAGGGTGTCCCGCGTGGAGTGAACTACCTCAATCAAGGCAGGCTCTGCTTATGCCTCTAAGAGTTTCCTCTCCCAAAACACGCAGTTTTGCCCGAAGAACTCTGCTTTAGTTGCCGGTGGAACACAAGCAGCTTTTCTCTCACAGTGTACCCAAAGGGCCTTTGCCCGAAAGAACTTCTATGCTCAAGGTGGCCTGCATGCAGTGAAATGCCTAAACCAAGGCAGGCTCTAGAGAGGGCTCTAAGCATTTCCTCTCCCAAAACACGGCAGTTTTACCCAAAGAACTCTGCTTTAGTTCCAGGTGGAACACAAGCAGCATTACTGCCACTGTGTACTCTTTGGGCTCTTCCACGAATGAACTTCTATATGCAGGGTTTCCCTCGTGGAGCGAACTGCCTCAACCAAGGCAGGCTGTACTGAGTACTGTAAGCATTACCTCTCCCAAAATATGCAGTTTTAACGGAAGAACTCTGCTTTAGTTGCAGGTGGAACACAAGCAGCATTTCTCCCACAGTGTACACAATGCCCTTTCCCAGAAGAAGTTCTATACTCAAGGTATCCCGCGTGGAGTTAAATGCCTAAACCAAGCCAGGCTCTAGTGAGGCCTCTAAGCATTTCCCCTCCCGAAACACGGCAGTTTTACCCAAAGAAATCTGCTTTAATTCCTGTTGTAACACAAGCAGCATTTCTCCATCAGTGCACACAATGGGCACTTCCCCGAATGTACTTGTTCTGTATGCAGGGTGTCCCGCGTGGAGCGAACTGCCTCAACCAAGGCAGGCTCTAGTAAGGACTCTAAGCATTTCCTCTCCCGAAACACGCAGTTTTAACGGAAGAACTCTGCTTTAGTTGCAGGTGGAACACAAGCAGTTTTTCTCCCAGAGTGTACACAATGGGCCTTAACCCGAATGAATTTCCATACGCAGGTTGTCCCGCATGGAGTGAACTACCTCAACCAAGGCAGGCTCTACTTATGCCTCTAAGCGTTTCCTCTCCCAAAACACGCAGTTTTACCCGAAGAACTCTGCTTTAGTTGCAGGAGGAACACAAGCATCTTTTCTCCCACAGTGTACCCAAAGGGCCTTTGCCCGAAAGAAATTCTATACTCAAGGTGTCTCACGTGGAGTGAAATGCCTAAACCAAGGCAGGCTCTAGTGAGGCCTCTAAGCATTTCCTCCCCGAAAACACGGCAGATTTACCCGAAGAACTCTGCTTTAGTTCCAGGTGTAACACAAGCAGCATTTCTCCATCAGTGCACACAATGGGCACTTCCCCGAATGAACTTGTTCTATATGCAGGTTGTCCCGTGTGGCGCGAACAGCCTCAAACATGGCAGGCTCTACTGTGGTTTCTAAGGCTTTCCTTTCTGCAAACGCGGCACTTTTACCCAAAGAACTCTGCCTTAAATGCAGTTGGAACACAAGCTGCATTTCTCCCACACTGTACACAAAGGGCCTTTCCCCGAATGAACTTCTATATGCAGGATGTCCAGCGTGCAGCGAACTGCCTCAAGCCAGGCAGGCTCTAGTAAGGACTGTAAGCATTTCCTCTCCCAAAACACGCAGTTTTACCCGAAGAACTCTGCTTTAGTTGCCGGTGGAACACAAGCAGCTTTTCTCCCACAGTGTACCCAAAGGGCCTTTGCCCGTAAGAACTTCTATGCTCAAGGTGTCCCGCGTGGAGTGAAATGCCTGAACCAAGGCAGGCTCTAGTGAGGCCTGTAAGCATTTCCTCTCCCAAAACACGGCAGTTTTACCCAAAGAACTCTGCTTTAGTACCAGGTGTATCACAAGCAGCATTTCTCAATCAGTGCACACAATGGGCATTTCCCGAATGATCTTGTTGTATACGCAGGGTGTCCCGCGTGCAGCGAACAGCCTCAACCATGGCAGGCTCTACTGTGGTCCCTAAGGCTTTCCTCTCTGAAAACGCGGCACTTTTACCCAAAGAACTCTGCCTTAAATGCAGGTGGAACACAAGCTGCATTTCTCCCACACTGTACACAAAGGGCCCTTCCCTGAATGAACTTCTATATGCAGGGTGTCCCACGTGCAGTGAACTGCCTCAAGCAAGGCAGGCTCTAGTAAGCACTGTAAGCATTTCCTCTCCCAAAACACGCAGTTTTACCCGAAGAAGTCTGCTTTAGTTGCCGGTGGAACACAAGCAGCTTTTCTCCCACAGTGTACCCAAAGGGCCTTTGCCCGAAAGAAATACTATGCTCAAGGTGACCCGCATGGAGTGAAATGCCTGAACCAAGGCAGGCTCTAGTGAGGCCTCTAAACATTTCCTCTCCCAAAACACGGCAGTTTTACCCAAAGAACTCTGCTTTAGTTGCAGGTGGAACACAAGCAGCATTTCTGCCACTGTGTACTCTTTGGGCTCTTCCACGAATGAACATCTATATGCAGGGTTTCCCACGTGGAGAGAACTGCCTCAACCAAGGCAGGCTGTAGTGAGGACTGTAAGCATTTCCTCTCCCAAAACACGCAGTTTTAACGGAAGAACTCTGCTTTAGTTGCAGTTGGAACACAAGCACCTTTTATCCCAGGGTGTACACAATGCTCCTTTCCCCAAATGAAACTCTATATGCAGGGTGTCCCGCGTGGAGTGAACTACCTCAATCAAGGCAGGCTCTGCTTATGCCTCTAAGAGTTTCCTCTCCCAAAACACGCAGTTTTGCCCGAAGAACTCTGCTTTAGTTGCCGGTGGAACACAAGCAGCTTTTCTCTCACAGTGTACCCAAAGGGCCTTTGCCCGAAAGAACTTCTATGCTCAAGGTGGCCTGCATGCAGTGAAATGCCTAAACCAAGGCAGGCTCTAGAGAGGGCTCTAAGCATTTCCTCTCCCAAAACACGGCAGTTTTACCCAAAGAACTCTGCTTTAGTTCCAGGTGGAACACAAGCAGCATTACTGCCACTGTGTACTCTTTGGGCTCTTCCACGAATGAACTTCTATATGCAGGGTTTCCCTCGTGGAGCGAACTGCCTCAACCAAGGCAGGCTGTACTGAGTACTGTAAGCATTACCTCTCCCAAAATATGCAGTTTTAACGGAAGAACTCTGCTTTAGTTGCAGGTGGAACACAAGCAGCATTTCTCCCACAGTGTACACAATGCCCTTTCCCAGAAGAAGTTCTATACTCAAGGTATCCCGCGTGGAGTTAAATGCCTAAACCAAGCCAGGCTCTAGTGAGGCCTCTAAGCATTTCCCCTCCCGAAACACGGCAGTTTTACCCAAAGAAATCTGCTTTAATTCCTGTTGTAACACAAGCAGCATTTCTCCATCAGTGCACACAATGGGCACTTCCCCGAATGTACTTGTTCTGTATGCAGGGTGTCCCGCGTGGAGCGAACTGCCTCAACCAAGGCAGGCTCTAGTAAGGACTCTAAGCATTTCCTCTCCCGAAACACGCAGTTTTAACGGAAGAACTCTGCTTTAGTTGCAGGTGGAACACAAGCAGTTTTTCTCCCAGAGTGTACACAATGGGCCTTAACCCGAATGAATTTCCATACGCAGGTTGTCCCGCATGGAGTGAACTACCTCAACCAAGGCAGGCTCTACTTATGCCTCTAAGCGTTTCCTCTCCCAAAACACGCAGTTTTACCCGAAGAACTCTGCTTTAGTTGCAGGAGGAACACAAGCATCTTTTCTCCCACAGTGTACCCAAAGGGCCTTTGCCCGAAAGAAATTCTATACTCAAGGTGTCTCACGTGGAGTGAAATGCCTAAACCAAGGCAGGCTCTAGTGAGGCCTCTAAGCATTTCCTCCCCGAAAACACGGCAGATTTACCCGAAGAACTCTGCTTTAGTTCCAGGTGTAACACAAGCAGCATTTCTCCATCAGTGCACACAATGGGCACTTCCCCGAATGAACTTGTTCTATATGCAGGTTGTCCCGTGTGGCGCGAACAGCCTCAAACATGGCAGGCTCTACTGTGGTTTCTAAGGCTTTCCTTTCTGCAAACGCGGCACTTTTACCCAAAGAACTCTGCCTTAAATGCAGTTGGAACACAAGCTGCATTTCTCCCACACTGTACACAAAGGGCCTTTCCCCGAATGAACTTCTATATGCAGGATGTCCAGCGTGCAGCGAACTGCCTCAAGCCAGGCAGGCTCTAGTAAGGACTGTAAGCATTTCCTCTCCCAAAACACGCAGTTTTACCCGAAGAACTCTGCTTTAGTTGCCGGTGGAACACAAGCAGCTTTTCTCCCACAGTGTACCCAAAGGGCCTTTGCCCGTAAGAACTTCTATGCTCAAGGTGTCCCGCGTGGAGTGAAATGCCTGAACCAAGGCAGGCTCTAGTGAGGCCTGTAAGCATTTCCTCTCCCAAAACACGGCAGTTTTACCCAAAGAACTCTGCTTTAGTACCAGGTGTATCACAAGCAGCATTTCTCAATCAGTGCACACAATGGGCATTTCCCGAATGATCTTGTTGTATACGCAGGGTGTCCCGCGTGCAGCGAACAGCCTCAACCATGGCAGGCTCTACTGTGGTCCCTAAGGCTTTCCTCTCTGAAAACGCGGCACTTTTACCCAAAGAACTCTGCCTTAAATGCAGGTGGAACACAAGCTGCATTTCTCCCACACTGTACACAAAGGGCCCTTCCCTGAATGAACTTCTATATGCAGGGTGTCCCACGTGCAGTGAACTGCCTCAAGCAAGGCAGGCTCTAGTAAGCACTGTAAGCATTTCCTCTCCCAAAACACGCAGTTTTACCCGAAGAAGTCTGCTTTAGTTGCCGGTGGAACACAAGCAGCTTTTCTCCCACAGTGTACCCAAAGGGCCTTTGCCCGAAAGAAATACTATGCTCAAGGTGACCCGCATGGAGTGAAATGCCTGAACCAAGGCAGGCTCTAGTGAGGCCTCTAAACATTTCCTCTCCCAAAACACGGCAGTTTTACCCAAAGAACTCTGCTTTAGTTCCAGGTGGAACACAAGCAGCATTTCTGCCACTGTGTACTCTTTGGGCTCTTCCACGAATGAACATCTATATGCAGGGTTTCCCACGTGGAGAGAACTGCCTCAACCAAGGCAGGCTGTAGTGAGGACTGTAAGCATTTCCTCTCCCAAAACACGCAGTTTTAACGGAAGAACTCTGCTTTAGTTGCAGTTGGAACACAAGCACCTTTTATCCCAGGGTGTACACAATGCTCCTTTCCCCAAATGAAACTCTATATGCAGGGTGTCCCGCGTGGAGTGAACTACCTCAATCAAGGCAGGCTCTGCTTATGCCTCTAAGAGTTTCCTCTCCCAAAACACGCAGTTTTGCCCGAAGAACTCTGCTTTAGTTGCCGGTGGAACACAAGCAGCTTTTCTCTCACAGTGTACCCAAAGGGCCTTTGCCCGAAAGAACTTCTATGCTCAAGGTGGCCTGCATGCAGTGAAATGCCTAAACCAAGGCAGGCTCTAGAGAGGGCTCTAAGCATTTCCTCTCCCAAAACACGGCAGTTTTACCCAAAGAACTCTGCTTTAGTTCCAGGTGGAACACAAGCAGCATTACTGCCACTGTGTACTCTTTGGGCTCTTCCACGAATGAACTTCTATATGCAGGGTTTCCCTCGTGGAGCGAACTGCCTCAACCAAGGCAGGCTGTACTGAGTACTGTAAGCATTACCTCTCCCAAAATATGCAGTTTTAACGGAAGAACTCTGCTTTAGTTGCAGGTGGAACACAAGCAGCATTTCTCCCACAGTGTACACAATGCCCTTTCCCAGAAGAAGTTCTATACTCAAGGTATCCCGCGTGGAGTTAAATGCCTAAACCAAGCCAGGCTCTAGTGAGGCCTCTAAGCATTTCCCCTCCCGAAACACGGCAGTTTTACCCAAAGAAATCTGCTTTAATTCCTGTTGTAACACAAGCAGCATTTCTCCATCAGTGCACACAATGGGCACTTCCCCGAATGTACTTGTTCTGTATGCAGGGTGTCCCGCGTGGAGCGAACTGCCTCAACCAAGGCAGGCTCTAGTAAGGACTCTAAGCATTTCCTCTCCCGAAACACGCAGTTTTAACGGAAGAACTCTGCTTTAGTTGCAGGTGGAACACAAGCAGTTTTTCTCCCAGAGTGTACACAATGGGCCTTAACCCGAATGAATTTCCATACGCAGGTTGTCCCGCATGGAGTGAACTACCTCAACCAAGGCAGGCTCTACTTATGCCTCTAAGCGTTTCCTCTCCCAAAACACGCAGTTTTACCCGAAGAACTCTGCTTTAGTTGCAGGAGGAACACAAGCATCTTTTCTCCCACAGTGTACCCAAAGGGCCTTTGCCCGAAAGAAATTCTATACTCAAGGTGTCTCACGTGGAGTGAAATGCCTAAACCAAGGCAGGCTCTAGTGAGGCCTCTAAGCATTTCCTCCCCGAAAACACGGCAGATTTACCCGAAGAACTCTGCTTTAGTTCCAGGTGTAACACAAGCAGCATTTCTCCATCAGTGCACACAATGGGCACTTCCCCGAATGAACTTGTTCTATATGCAGGTTGTCCCGTGTGGCGCGAACAGCCTCAAACATGGCAGGCTCTACTGTGGTTTCTAAGGCTTTCCTTTCTGAAAACGCGGCACTTTTACCCAAAGAACTCTGCCTTAAATGCAGTTGGAACACAAGCTGCATTTCTCCCACACTGTACACAAAGGGCCTTTCCCCGAATGAACTTCTATATGCAGGATGTCCAGCGTGCAGCGAACTGCCTCAAGCCAGGCAGGCTCTAGTAAGGACTGTAAGCATTTCCTCTCCCAAAACACGCAGTTTTACCCGAAGAACTCTGCTTTAGTTGCCGGTGGAACACAAGCAGCTTTTCTCCCACAGTGTACCCAAAGGGCCTTTGCCCGTAAGAACTTCTATGCTCAAGGTGTCCCACGTGGAGTGAAATGCCTGAACCAAGCCAGGCTCTAGTGAGGCCTGTAAGCATTTCCTCTCCCAAAACACGGCAGTTTTACCCAAAGAACTCTGCTTTAGTACCAGGTGTATCACAAGCAGCATTTCTCAATCAGTGCACACAATGGGCATTTCCCGAATGATCTTGTTGTATACGCAGGGTGTCCCGCGTGCAGCGAACAGCCTCAACCATGGCAGGCTCTACTGTGGTCCCTAAGGCTTTCCTCTCTGAAAACGCGGCACTTTTACCCAAAGAACTCTGCCTTAAATGCAGGTGGAACACAAGCTGCATTTCTCCCACACTGTACACAAAGGGCCCTTCCCTGAATGAACTTCTATATGCAGGGTGTCCCACGTGCAGTGAACTGCCTCAAGCAAGGCAGGCTCTAGTAAGCACTGTAAGCATTTCCTCTCCCAAAACACGCAGTTTTACCCGAAGAAGTCTGCTTTAGTTGCCGGTGGAACACAAGCAGCTTTTCTCCCACAGTGTACCCAAAGGGCCTTTGCCCGAAAGAAATACTATGCTCAAGGTGACCCGCATGGAGTGAAATGCCTGAACCAAGGCAGGCTCTAGTGAGGCCTCTAAACATTTCCTCTCCCAAAACACGGCAGTTTTACCCAAAGAACTCTGCTTTAGTTCCAGGTGGAACACAAGCAGCATTTCTGCCACTGTGTACTCTTTGGGCTCTTCCACGAATGAACATCTATATGCAGGGTTTCCCACGTGGAGAGAACTGCCTCAACCAAGGCAGGCTGTAGTGAGGACTGTAAGCATTTCCTCTCCCAAAACACGCAGTTTTAACGGAAGAACTCTGCTTTAGTTGCAGTTGGAACACAAGCACCTTTTATCCCAGGGTGTACACAATGCTCCTTTGCCCAAATGAAACTCTATATGCAGGGTGTCCCGCGTGGAGTGAACTACCTCAATCAAGGCAGGCTCTGCTTATGCCTCTAAGAGTTTCCTCTCCCAAAACACGCAGTTTTGCCCGAAGAACTCTGCTTTAGTTGCCGGTGGAACACAAGCAGCTTTTCTCTCACAGTGTACCCAAAGGGCCTTTGCCCGAAAGAACTTCTATGCTCAAGGTGGCCTGCATGCAGTGAAATGCCTAAACCAAGGCAGGCTCTAGAGAGGGCTCTAAGCATTTCCTCTCCCAAAACACGGCAGTTTTACCCAAAGAACTCTGCTTTAGTTCCAGGTGGAACACAAGCAGCATTACTGCCACTGTGTACTCTTTGGGCTCTTCCACGAATGAACTTCTATATGCAGGGTTTCCCTCGTGGAGCGAACTGCCTCAACCAAGGCAGGCTGTACTGAGTACTGTAAGCATTACCTCTCCCAAAATATGCAGTTTGAACGGAAGAACTCTGCTTTAGTTGCAGGTGGAACACAAGCAGCATTTCTCCCACAGTGTACACAATGCCCTTTCCCAGAAGAAGTTCTATACTCAAGGTATCCCGCGTGGAGTTAAATGCCTAAACCAAGCCAGGCTCTAGTGAGGCCTCTAAGCATTTCCCCTCCCGAAACACGGCAGTTTTACCCAAAGAAATCTGCTTTAATTCCTGTTGTAACACAAGCAGCATTTCTCCATCAGTGCACACAATGGGCACTTCCCCGAATGTACTTGTTCTGTATGCAGGGTGTCCCGCGTGGAGCGAACTGCCTCAACCAAGGCAGGCTCTAGTAAGGACTCTAAGCATTTCCTCTCCCGAAACACGCAGTTTTAACGGAAGAACTCTGCTTTAGTTGCAGGTGGAACACAAGCAGTTTTTCTCCCAGAGTGTACACAATGGGCCTTAACCCGAATGAATTTCCATACGCAGGTTGTCCCGCATGGAGTGAACTACCTCAACCAAGGCAGGCTCTACTTATGCCTCTAAGCGTTTCCTCTCCCAAAACACGCAGTTTAACCCGAAGAACTCTGCTTTAGTTGCAGGAGGAACACAAGCATCTTTTCTCCCACAGTGTACCCAAAGGGCCTTTGCCCGAAAGAAATTCTATACTCAAGGTGTCTCACGTGGAGTGAAATGCCTAAACCAAGGCAGGCTCTAGTGAGGCCTCTAAGCATTTCCTCCCCGAAAACACGGCAGATTTACCCGAAGAACTCTGCTTTAGTTCCAGGTGTAACACAAGCAGCATTTCTCCATCAGTGCACACAATGGGCACTTCCCCGAATGAACTTGTTCTATATGCAGGTTGTCCCGTGTGGCGCGAACAGCCTCAAACATGGCAGGCTCTACTGTGGTTTCTAAGGCTTTCCTTTCTGAAAACGCGGCACTTTTACCCAAAGAACTCTGCCTTAAATGCAGGTGGAACACAAGCTGCATTTCTCCCACACTGTACACAAAGGGCCTTTCCCCGAATGAACTTCTATATGCAGGGTGTCCAGCGTGCAGCGAACTGCCTCAAGTAAGGCAGGCTCTAGTAAGGACTGTAAGCATTTCCTCTCCCAAAACACGCAGTTTTACCCGAAGAAGTCTGCTTTAGTTGCCGGTGGAACACAAGCAGCTTTTCTCCCACAGTGTACCCAAAGGGCCTTTGCCCGTAAGAACTTCTATGCTCAAGGTGTCCCACGTGGAGTGAAATGCCTGAACCAAGCCAGGCTCTAGTGAGGCCTGTAAGCATTTCCTCTCCCAAAACACGGCAGTTTTACCCAAGGAACTCTGCTTTAGTACCAGGTGTATCACAAGCAGCATTTCTCAATCAGTGCACACAATGGGCATTTCCCGAATGAACTTGTTGTATACGCAGGGTGTCCCGCGTGCAGCGAACAGCCTCAACCATGGCAGGCTCTACTGTGGTCCCTAAGGCTTTCCTCTCTGAAAACGCGGCACTTTTACCCAAAGAACTCTGCCTTAAATGCAGGTGGAACACAAGCTGCATTTCTCCCACACTGTACCCAAAGGGCCCTTCCCTGAATGAACTTCTATATGCAGGGTGACCCACGTGCAGCGAACTGCCTCAAGCAAGGCAGGCTCTAGTAAGCACTGTAAGCATTTCATCTCCCAAAACACGCAGTTTTACCCGAAGAAGTCTACTTTAGTTGCCAGTGGAACACAAGCAGCTTTTCTCCCACAGTGTACCCAAAGGGCCTTTGCCCGCAAGAACTACTATGCTCAAGGTGACCCGCATGGAGTGAAATGGCTAAACCAAGGCAGGCTCTAGTGAGGCCTCTAAACATTTCCTCTCCCAAAACACGGCAGTTTTACCCAAAGAACTCTGCTTTAGTTCCAGGTGGAACACAAGCAGCATTTCTGCCACTGTGTACTCTTTGGGCTCTTCCACGAATGAACATCTATATGCAGGGTTTCCCACGTGGAGAGAACTGCCTCAACCAAGGCAGGCTGTAGTGAGGACTGTAAGCATTTCCTCTCCCAAAACACGCAGTTTTAACGGAAGAACTCTGCTTTAGTTGCAGTTGGAACATAAGCACCTTTTATCCCAGGGTGTACACAATGCTCCTTTCCCCAAATGAAACTCTATACGCAGGGTGTCCCGCGTGGAGTGAACTACCTCAATCAAGGCAGGATCTACTTATGCCTCTAAGAGTTTCCTCTCCCAAAACACGCAGTTTTGCCCGAAGAAATCTGCTTTAGTTGCCGGTGGAACACAAGCAGCTTTTCTCTCACAGTGTACCCAAAGGTCCTTTGCCCGAAAGAACTTCCATGCTCAAGGTGGCCCGCATGCAGTGAAATGCCTAAACCAAGGCAGGCTCTAGAGAGGGCTCTAAGCATTTCCTCTCCCAAAACACGGCAGTTTTACCCAAAGAACTCTGCTTTAGTTCCAGGTGGAACACAAGCAGCATTTCTGCCACTGTGTACTCTTTGGGCTCTTCCACGAATGAACTTCTATATGCAGGGTTTCCCTCGTGGAGCGAACTGCCTCAACCAAGGCAGGCTGTACTGAGTACTGTAAGCATTTCCTCTCCCAAAATATGCAGTTTTAACGGAAGAACTCTGCTTTAGTTGCAGGTGGAACACAAGCAGCATTTCTCCCACAGTGTACACAATGCCCTTTCCCAGAAGAAGTTCTATACTCAAGGTATCCCGCGTGGAGTTAAATGCCTAAACCAAGCCAGGCTCTAGTGAGGCCTCTAAGCATTTCCCCTCCCGAAACACGGCAGTTTTACCCAAAGAAATCTGCTTTAATTCCTGTTGTAACACAAGCAGCATTTCTCCATCAGTGCACACAATGGGCACTTCCCCGAATGTACTTGTTCTGTATGCAGGGTGTCCCGCGTGGAGCGAACTGCCTCAACCAAGGCAGGCTCTAGTAAGGACTCTAAGCATTTCCTCTCCCGAAACACGCAGTTTTAACGGAAGAACTCTGCTTTAGTTGCAGGTGGAACACAAGCAGTTTTTCTCCCAGAGTGTACACAATGGGCCTTAACCCGAATGAATTTCCATACGCAGGTTGTCCCGCATGGAGTGAACTACCTCAACCAAGGCAGGCTCTACTTATGCCTCTAAGCGTTTCCTCTCCCAAAACACGCAGTTTTACCCGAAGAACTCTGCTTTAGTTGCAGGAGGAACACAAGCATCTTTTCTCCCACAGTGTACCCAAAGGGCCTTTGCCCGAAAGAAATTCTATACTCAAGGTGTCTCACGTGGAGTGAAATGCCTAAACCAAGGCAGGCTCTAGTGAGGCCTCTAAGCATTTCCTCCCCGAAAACACGGCAGATTTACCCGAAGAACTCTGCTTTAGTTCCAGGTGTAACACAAGCAGCATTTCTCCATCAGTGCACACAATGGGCACTTCCCCGAATGAACTTGTTCTATATGCAGGTTGTCCCGTGTGGCGCGAACAGCCTCAAACATGGCAGGCTCTACTGTGGTTTCTAAGGCTTTCCTTTCTGAAAACGCGGCACTTTTACCCAAAGAACTCTGCCTTAAATGCAGTTGGAACACAAGCTGCATTTCTCCCACACTGTACACAAAGGGCCTTTCCCCGAATGAACTTCTATATGCAGGATGTCCAGCGTGCAGCGAACTGCCTCAAGCCAGGCAGGCTCTAGTAAGGACTGTAAGCATTTCCTCTCCCAAAACACGCAGTTTTACCCGAAGAACTCTGCTTTAGTTGCCGGTGGAACACAAGCAGCTTTTCTCCCACAGTGTACCCAAAGGGCCTTTGCCCGAAAGAAATTCTATACTCAAGGTGTCTCACGTGGAGTGAAATGCCTAAACCAAGGCAGGCTCTAGTGAGGCCTCTAAGCATTTCCTCCCCGAAAACACGGCAGATTTACCCGAAGAACTCTGCTTTAGTTCCAGGTGTAACACAAGCAGCATTTCTCCATCAGTGCACACAATGGGCACTTCCCCGAATGAACTTGTTCTATATGCAGGTTGTCCCGTGTGCCGCGAACAGCCTCAAACATGGCAGGCTCTACTGTGGTTTCTAAGGCTTTCCTTTCTGCAAACGCGGCACTTTTACCCAAAGAACTCTGCCTTAAATGCAGTTGGAACACAAGCTGCATTTCTCCCACACTGTACACAAAGGGCCTTTCCCCGAATGAACTTCTATATGCAGGATGTCCAGCGTGCAGCGAACTGCCTCAAGCCAGGCAGGCTCTAGTAAGGACTGTAAGCATTTCCTCTCCCAAAACACGCAGTTTTACCCGAAGAACTCTGCTTTAGTTGCCGGTGGAACACAAGCAGCTTTTCTCCCACAGTGTACCCAAAGGGCCTTTGCCCGTAAGAACTTCTATGCTCAAGGTGTCCCGCGTGGAGTGAAATGCCTGAACCAAGGCAGGCTCTAGTGAGGCCTGTAAGCATTTCCTCTCCCAAAACACGGCAGTTTTACCCAAAGAACTCTGCTTTAGTACCAGGTGTATCACAAGCAGCATTTCTCAATCAGTGCACACAATGGGCATTTCCCGAATGATCTTGTTGTATACGCAGGGTGTCCCGCGTGCAGCGAACAGCCTCAACCATGGCAGGCTCTACTGTGGTCCCTAAGGCTTTCCTCTCTGAAAACGCGGCACTTTTACCCAAAGAACTCTGCCTTAAATGCAGGTGGAACACAAGCTGCATTTCTCCCACACTGTACACAAAGGGCCCTTCCCTGAATGAACTTCTATATGCAGGGTGTCCCACGTGCAGTGAACTGCCTCAAGCAAGGCAGGCTCTAGTAAGCACTGTAAGCATTTCCTCTCCCAGAACACGCAGTTTTACCCGAAGAAGTCTGCTTTAGTTGCCGGTGGAACACAAGCAGCTTTTCTCCCACAGTGTACCCAAAGGGCCTTTGCCCGAAAGAAATACTATGCTCAAGGTGACCCGCATGGAGTGAAATGCCTGAACCAAGGCAGGCTCTAGTGAGGCCTCTAAACATTTCCTCTCCCAAAACACGGCAGTTTTACCCAAAGAACTCTGCTTTAGTTCCAGGTGGAACACAAGCAGCATTTCTGCCACTGTGTACTCTTTGGGCTCTTCCACGAATGAACATCTATATGCAGGGTTTCCCACGTGGAGAGAACTGCCTCAACCAAGGCAGGCTGTAGTGAGGACTGTAAGCATTTCCTCTCCCAAAACACGCAGTTTTAACGGAAGAACTCTGCTTTAGTTGCAGTTGGAACACAAGCACCTTTTATCCCAGGGTGTACACAATGCTCCTTTCCCCAAATGAAACTCTATATGCAGGGTGTCCCGCGTGGAGTGAACTACCTCAATCAAGGCAGGCTCTGCTTATGCCTCTAAGAGTTTCCTCTCCCAAAACACGCAGGTTTGCCCGAAGAACTCTGCTTTAGTTGCCGGTGGAACACAAGCAGCTTTTCTCTCACAGTGTACCCAAAGGGCCTTTGCCCGAAAGAACTTCTATGCTCAAGGTGGCCTGCATGCAGTGAAATGCCTAAACCAAGGCAGGCTCTAGAGAGGGCTCTAAGCATTTCCTCTCCCAAAACACGGCAGTTTTACCCAAAGAACTCTGCTTTAGTTCCAGGTGGAACACAAGCAGCATTACTGCCACTGTGTACTCTTTGGGCTCTTCCACGAATGAACTTCTATATGCAGGGTTTCCCTCGTGGAGCGAACTGCCTCAACCAAGGCAGGCTGTACTGAGTACTGTAAGCATTACCTCTCCCAAAATATGCAGTTTTAACGGAAGAACTCTGCTTTAGTTGCAGGTGGAACACAAGCAGCATTTCTCCCACAGTGTACACAATGCCCTTTCCCAGAAGAAGTTCTATACTCAAGGTATCCCGCGTGGAGTTAAATGCCTAAACCAAGCCAGGCTCTAGTGAGGCCTCTAAGCATTTCCCCTCCCGAAACACGGCAGTTTTACCCAAAGAAATCTGCTTTAATTCCTGTTGTAACACAAGCAGCATTTCTCCATCAGTGCACACAATGGGCACTTCCCCGAATGTACTTGTTCTGTATGCAGGGTGTCCCGCGTGGAGCGAACTGCCTCAACCAAGGCAGGCTCTAGTAAGGACTCTAAGCATTTCCTCTCCCGAAACACGCAGTTTTAACGGAAGAACTCTGCTTTAGTTGCAGGTGGAACACAAGCAGTTTTTCTCCCAGAGTGTACACAATGGGCCTTAACCCGAATGAATTTCCATACGCAGGTTGTCCCGCATGGAGTGAACTACCTCAACCAAGGCAGGCTCTACTTATGCCTCTAAGCGTTTCCTCTCCCAAAACACGCAGTTTTACCCGAAGAACTCTGCTTTAGTTGCAGGAGGAACACAAGCATCTTTTCTCCCACAGTGTACCCAAAGGGCCTTTGCCCGAAAGAAATTCTATACTCAAGGTGTCTCACGTGGAGTGAAATGCCTAAACCAAGGCAGGCTCTAGTGAGGCCTCTAAGCATTTCCTCCCCGAAAACACGGCAGATTTACCCGAAGAACTCTGCTTTAGTTCCAGGTGTAACACAAGCAGCATTTCTCCATCAGTGCACACAATGGGCACTTCCCCGAATGAACTTGTTCTATATGCAGGTTGTCCCGTGTGGCGCGAACAGCCTCAAACATGGCAGGCTCTACTGTGGTTTCTAAGGCTTTCCTTTCTGAAAACGCGGCACTTTTACCCAAAGAACTCTGCCTTAAATGCAGTTGGAACACAAGCTGCATTTCTCCCACACTGTACACAAAGGGCCTTTCCCCGAATGAACTTCTATATGCAGGATGTCCAGCGTGCAGCGAACTGCCTCAAGCCAGGCAGGCTCTAGTAAGGACTGTAAGCATTTCCTCTCCCAAAACACGCAGTTTTACCCGAAGAACTCTGCTTTAGTTGCCGGTGGAACACAAGCAGCTTTTCTCCCACAGTGTACCCAAAGGGCCTTTGCCCGTAAGAACTTCTATGCTCAAGGTGTCCCGCGTGGAGTGAAATGCCTGAACCAAGGCAGGCTCTAGTGAGGCCTGTAAGCATTTCCTCTCCCAAAACACGGCAGTTTTACCCAAAGAACTCTGCTTTAGTACCAGGTGTATCACAAGCAGCATTTCTCAATCAGTGCACACAATGGGCATTTCCCGAATGATCTTGTTGTATACGCAGGGTGTCCCGCGTGCAGCGAACAGCCTCAACCATGGCAGGCTCTACTGTGGTCCCTAAGGCTTTCCTCTCTGAAAACGCGGCACTTTTACCCAAAGAACTCTGCCTTAAATGCAGGTGGAACACAAGCTGCATTTCTCCCACACTGTACACAAAGGGCCCTTCCCTGAATGAACTTCTATATGCAGGGTGTCCCACGTGCAGTGAACTGCCTCAAGCAAGGCAGGCTCTAGTAAGCACTGTAAGCATTTCCTCTCCCAAAACACGCAGTTTTACCCGAAGAAGTCTGCTTTAGTTGCCGGTGGAACACAAGCAGCTTTTCTCCCACAGTGTACCCAAAGGGCCTTTGCCCGAAAGAAATACTATGCTCAAGGTGACCCGCATGGAGTGAAATGCCTGAACCAAGGCAGGCTCTAGTGAGGCCTCTAAACATTTCCTCTCCCAAAACACGGCAGTTTTACCCAAAGAACTCTGCTTTAGTTGCAGGTGGAACACAAGCAGCATTTCTGCCACTGTGTACTCTTTGGGCTCTTCCACGAATGAACATCTATATGCAGGGTTTCCCACGTGGAGAGAACTGCCTCAACCAAGGCAGGCTGTAGTGAGGACTGTAAGCATTTCCTCTCCCAAAACACGCAGTTTTAACGGAAGAACTCTGCTTTAGTTGCAGTTGGAACACAAGCACCTTTTATCCCAGGGTGTACACAATGCTCCTTTCCCCAAATGAAACTCTATATGCAGGGTGTCCCGCGTGGAGTGAACTACCTCAATCAAGGCAGGCTCTGCTTATGCCTCTAAGAGTTTCCTCTCCCAAAACACGCAGGTTTGCCCGAAGAACTCTGCTTTAGTTGCCGGTGGAACACAAGCAGCTTTTCTCTCACAGTGTACCCAAAGGGCCTTTGCCCGAAAGAACTTCTATGCTCAAGGTGGCCTGCATGCAGTGAAATGCCTAAACCAAGGCAGGCTCTAGAGAGGGCTCTAAGCATTTCCTCTCCCAAAACACGGCAGTTTTACCCAAAGAACTCTGCTTTAGTTCCAGGTGGAACACAAGCAGCATTACTGCCACTGTGTACTCTTTGGGCTCTTCCACGAATGAACTTCTATATGCAGGGTTTCCCTCGTGGAGCGAACTGCCTCAACCAAGGCAGGCTGTACTGAGTACTGTAAGCATTACCTCTCCCAAAATATGCAGTTTGAACGGAAGAACTCTGCTTTAGTTGCAGGTGGAACACAAGCAGCATTTCTCCCACAGTGTACACAATTCCCTTTCCCAGAAGAAGTTCTATACTCAAGGTATCCCGCGTGGAGTTAAATGCCTAAACCAAGCCAGGCTCTAGTGAGGCCTCTAAGCATTTCCCCTCCCGAAACACGGCAGTTTTACCCAAAGAAATCTGCTTTAATTCCTGTTGTAACACAAGCAGCATTTCTCCATCAGTGCACACAATGGGCACTTCCCCGAATGTACTTGTTCTGTATGCAGGGTGTCCCGCGTGGAGCGAACTGCCTCAACCAAGGCAGGCTCTAGTAAGGACTCTAAGCATTTCCTCTCCCGAAACACGCAGTTTTAACGGAAGAACTCTGCTTTAGTTGCAGGTGGAACACAAGCAGTTTTTCTCCCAGAGTGTACACAATGGGCCTTAACCCGAATGAATTTCCATACGCAGGTTGTCCCGCATGGAGTGAACTACCTCAACCAAGGCAGGCTCTACTTATGCCTCTAAGCGTTTCCTCTCCCAAAACACGCAGTTTTACCCGAAGAACTCTGCTTTAGTTGCAGGAGGAACACAAGCATCTGTTCTCCCACAGTGTACCCAAAGGGCCTTTGCCCGAAAGAAATTCTATACTCAAGGTGTCTCACGTGGAGTGAAATGCCTAAACCAAGGCAGGCTCTAGTGAGGCCTCTAAGCATTTCCTCCCCGAAAACACGGCAGATTTACCCGAAGAACTCTGCTTTAGTTCCAGGTGTAACACAAGCAGCATTTCTCCATCAGTGCACACAATGGGCACTTCCCCGAATGAACTTGTTCTATACGCAGGGTGTCCCGCGTGGAGCGAACAGCCTCAACCATGGCAGGCTCTACTGTGGTCCCTAAGGCTTTCCTCTCTGAAAACGCGGCACTTTTACCCAAAGAACTCTGCCTTAAATGCAGGTGGAACACAAGCTGCATTTCTCCCACACTGTACACAAAGGGCCCTTCCCTGAATGAACTTCTATATGCAGGGTGTCCCACGTGCAGTGAACTGCCTCAAGCAAGGCAGGCTCTAGTAAGCACTGTAAGCATTTCCTCTCCCAGAACACGCAGTTTTACCCGAAGAAGTCTGCTTTAGTTGCCGGTGGAACACAAGCAGCTTTTCTCCCACAGTGTACCCAAAGGGCCTTTGCCCGAAAGAAATACTATGCTCAAGGTGACCCGCATGGAGTGAAATGCCTGAACCAAGGCAGGCTCTAGTGAGGCCTCTAAACATTTCCTCTCCCAAAACACGGCAGTTTTACCCAAAGAACTCTGCTTTAGTTCCAGGTGGAACACAAGCAGCATTTCTGCCACTGTGTACTCTTTGGGCTCTTCCACGAATGAACATCTATATGCAGGGTTTCCCACGTGGAGAGAACTGCCTCAACCAAGGCAGGCTGTAGTGAGGACTGTAAGCATTTCCTCTCCCAAAACACGCAGTTTTAACGGAAGAACTCTGCTTTAGTTGCAGTTGGAACACAAGCACCTTTTATCCCAGGGTGTACACAATGCTCCTTTCCCCAAATGAAACTCTATATGCAGGGTGTCCCGCGTGGAGTGAACTACCTCAATCAAGGCAGGCTCTGCTTATGCCTCTAAGAGTTTCCTCTCCCAAAACACGCAGGTTTGCCCGAAGAACTCTGCTTTAGTTGCCGGTGGAACACAAGCAGCTTTTCTCTCACAGTGTACCCAAAGGGCCTTTGCCCGAAAGAACTTCTATGCTCAAGGTGGCCTGCATGCAGTGAAATGCCTAAACCAAGGCAGGCTCTAGAGAGGGCTCTAAGCATTTCCTCTCCCAAAACACGGCAGTTTTACCCAAAGAACTCTGCTTTAGTTCCAGGTGGAACACAAGCAGCATTACTGCCACTGTGTACTCTTTGGGCTCTTCCACGAATGAACTTCTATATGCAGGGTTTCCCTCGTGGAGCGAACTGCCTCAACCAAGGCAGGCTGTACTGAGTACTGTAAGCATTACCTCTCCCAAAATATGCAGTTTGAACGGAAGAACTCTGCTTTAGTTGCAGGTGGAACACAAGCAGCATTTCTCCCACAGTGTACACAATGCCCTTTCCCAGAAGAAGTTCTATACTCAAGGTATCCCGCGTGGAGTTAAATGCCTAAACCAAGCCAGGCTCTAGTGAGGCCTCTAAGCATTTCCCCTCCCGAAACACGGCAGTTTTACCCAAAGAAATCTGCTTTAATTCCTGTTGTAACACAAGCAGCATTTCTCCATCAGTGCACACAATGGGCACTTCCCCGAATGTACTTGTTCTGTATGCAGGGTGTCCCGCGTGGAGCGAACTGCCTCAACCAAGGCAGGCTCTAGTAAGGACTCTAAGCATTTCCTCTCCCGAAACACGCAGTTTTAACGGAAGAACTCTGCTTTAGTTGCAGGTGGAACACAAGCAGTTTTTCTCCCAGAGTGTACACAATGGGCCTTAACCCGAATGAATTTCCATACGCAGGTTGTCCCGCATGGAGTGAACTACCTCAACCAAGGCAGGCTCTACTTATGCCTCTAAGCGTTTCCTCTCCCAAAACACGCAGTTTTACCCGAAGAACTCTGCTTTAGTTGCAGGAGGAACACAAGCATCTTTTCTCCCACAGTGTACCCAAAGGGCCTTTGCCCGAAAGAAATTCTATACTCAAGGTGTCTCACGTGGAGTGAAATGCCTAAACCAAGGCAGGCTCTAGTGAGGCCTCTAAGCATTTCCTCCCCGAAAACACGGCAGATTTACCCGAAGAACTCTGCTTTAGTTCCAGGTGTAACACAAGCAGCATTTCTCCATCAGTGCACACAATGGGCACTTCCCCGAATGAACTTGTTCTATATGCAGGTTGTCCCGTGTGGCGCGAACAGCCTCAAACATGGCAGGCTCTACTGTGGTTTCTAAGGCTTTCCTTTCTGCAAACGCGGCACTTTTACCCAAAGAACTCTGCCTTAAATGCAGTTGGAACACAAGCTGCATTTCTCCCACACTGTACACAAAGGGCCTTTCCCCGAATGAACTTCTATATGCAGGATGTCCAGCGTGCAGCGAACTGCCTCAAGCCAGGCAGGCTCTAGTAAGGACTGTAAGCATTTCCTCTCCCAAAACACGCAGTTTTACCCGAAGAACTCTGCTTTAGTTGCTGGTGGAACACAAGCAGCTTTTCTCCCACAGTGTACCCAAAGGGCCTTTGCCCGTAAGAACTTCTATGCTCAAGGTGTCCCGCGTGGAGTGAAATGCCTGAACCAAGGCAGGCTCTAGTGAGGCCTGTAAGCATTTCCTCTCCCAAAACACGGCAGTTTTACCCAAAGAACTCTGCTTTAGTACCAGGTGTATCACAAGCAGCATTTCTCAATCAGTGCACACAATGGGCATTTCCCGAATGATCTTGTTGTATACGCAGGGTGTCCCGCGTGCAGCGAACAGCCTCAACCATGGCAGGCTCTACTGTGGTCCCTAAGGCTTTCCTCTCTGAAAACGCGGCACTTTTACCCAAAGAACTCTGCCTTAAATGCAGGTGGAACACAAGCTGCATTTCTCCCACACTGTACACAAAGGGCCCTTCCCTGAATGAACTTCTATATGCAGGGTGTCCCACGTGCAGTGAACTGCCTCAAGCAAGGCAGGCTCTAGTAAGCACTGTAAGCATTTCCTCTCCCAGAACACGCAGTTTTACCCGAAGAAGTCTGCTTTAGTTGCCGGTGGAACACAAGCAGCTTTTCTCCCACAGTGTACCCAAAGGGCCTTTGCCCGAAAGAAATACTATGCTCAAGGTGACCCGCATGGAGTGAAATGCCTGAACCAAGGCAGGCTCTAGTGAGGCCTCTAAACATTTCCTCTCCCAAAACACGGCAGTTTTACCCAAAGAACTCTGCTTTAGTTCCAGGTGGAACACAAGCAGCATTTCTGCCACTGTGTACTCTTTGGGCTCTTCCACGAATGAACATCTATATGCAGGGTTTCCCACGTGGAGAGAACTGCCTCAACCAAGGCAGGCTGTAGTGAGGACTGTAAGCATTTCCTCTCCCAAAACACGCAGTTTTAACGGAAGAACTCTGCTTTAGTTGCAGTTGGAACACAAGCACCTTTTATCCCAGGGTGTACACAATGCTCCTTTCCCCAAATGAAACTCTATATGCAGGGTGTCCCGCGTGGAGTGAACTACCTCAATCAAGGCAGGCTCTGCTTATGCCTCTAAGAGTTTCCTCTCCCAAAACACGCAGGTTTGCCCGAAGAACTCTGCTTTAGTTGCCGGTGGAACACAAGCAGCTTTTCTCTCACAGTGTACCCAAAGGGCCTTTGCCCGAAAGAACTTCTATGCTCAAGGTGGCCTGCATGCAGTGAAATGCCTAAACCAAGGCAGGCTCTAGAGAGGGCTCTAAGCATTTCCTCTCCCAAAACACGGCAGTTTTACCCAAAGAACTCTGCTTTAGTTCCAGGTGGAACACAAGCAGCATTACTGCCACTGTGTACTCTTTGGGCTCTTCCACGAATGAACTTCTATATGCAGGGTTTCCCTCGTGGAGCGAACTGCCTCAACCAAGGCAGGCTGTACTGAGTACTGTAAGCATTACCTCTCCCAAAATATGCAGTTTGAACGGAAGAACTCTGCTTTAGTTGCAGGTGGAACACAAGCAGCATTTCTCCCACAGTGTACACAATGCCCTTTCCCAGAAGAAGTTCTATACTCAAGGTATCCCGCGTGGAGTTAAATGCCTAAACCAAGCCAGGCTCTAGTGAGGCCTCTAAGCATTTCCCCTCCCGAAACACGGCAGTTTTACCCAAAGAAATCTGCTTTAATTCCTGTTGTAACACAAGCAGCATTTCTCCATCAGTGCACACAATGGGCACTTCCCCGAATGTACTTGTTCTGTATGCAGGGTGTCCCGCGTGGAGCGAACTGCCTCAACCAAGGCAGGCTCTAGTAAGGACTCTAAGCATTTCCTCTCCCGAAACACGCAGTTTTAACGGAAGAACTCTGCTTTAGTTGCAGGTGGAACACAAGCAGTTTTTCTCCCAGAGTGTACACAATGGGCCTTAACCCGAATGAATTTCCATACGCAGGTTGTCCCGCATGGAGTGAACTACCTCAACCAAGGCAGGCTCTACTTATGCCTCTAAGCGTTTCCTCTCCCAAAACACGCAGTTTTACCCGAAGAACTCTGCTTTAGTTGCAGGAGGAACACAAGCATCTTTTCTCCCACAGTGTACCCAAAGGGCCTTTGCCCGAAAGAAATTCTATACTCAAGGTGTCTCACGTGGAGTGAAATGCCTAAACCAAAGCAGGCTCTAGTGAGGCCTCTAAGCATTTCCTCCCCGAAAACACGGCAGATTTACCCGAAGAACTCTGCTTTAGTTCCAGGTGTAACACAAGCAGCATTTCTCCATCAGTGCACACAATGGGCACTTCCCCGAATGAACTTGTTCTATATGCAGGTTGTCCCATGTGGCGCGAACAGCCTCAAACATGGCAGGCTCTACTGTGGTTTCTAAGGCTTTCCTTTCTGAAAACGCGGCACTTTTACCCAAAGAACTCTGCCTTAAATGCAGTTGGAACACAAGCTGCATTTCTCCCACACTGTACACAAAGGGCCTTTCCCCGAATGAACTTCTATATGCAGGATGTCCAGCGTGCAGCGAACTGCCTCAAGCCAGGCAGGCTCTAGTAAGGACTGTAAGCATTTCCTCTCCCAAAACACGCAGTTTTACCCGAAGAACTCTGCTTTAGTTGCCGGTGGAACACAAGCAGCTTTTCTCCCACAGTGTACCCAAAGGGCCTTTGCCCGTAAGAACTTCTATGCTCAAGGTGTCCCGCGTGGAGTGAAATGCCTGAACCAAGGCAGGCTCTAGTGAGGCCTGTAAGCATTTCCTCTCCCAAAACACGGCAGTTTTACCCAAAGAACTCTGCTTTAGTACCAGGTGTATCACAAGCAGCATTTCTCAATCAGTGCACACAATGGGCATTTCCCGAATGATCTTGTTGTATACGCAGGGTGTCCCGCGTGCAGCGAACAGCCTCAACCATGGCAGGCTCTACTGTGGTCCCTAAGGCTTTCCTCTCTGAAAACGCGGCACTTTTACCCAAAGAACTCTGCCTTAAATGCAGGTGGAACACAAGCTGCATTTCTCCCACACTGTACACAAAGGGCCCTTCCCTGAATGAACTTCTATATGCAGGGTGTCCCACGTGCAGTGAACTGCCTCAAGCAAGGCAGGCTCTAGTAAGCACTGTAAGCATTTCCTCTCCCAAAACACGCAGTTTTACCCGAAGAAGTCTGCTTTAGTTGCCGGTGGAACACAAGCAGCTTTTCTCCCACAGTGTACCCAAAGGGCCTTTGCCCGAAAGAAATACTATGCTCAAGGTGACCCGCATGGAGTGAAATGCCTGAACCAAGGCAGGCTCTAGTGAGGCCTCTAAACATTTCCTCTCCCAAAACACGGCAGTTTTACCCAAAGAACTCTGCTTTAGTTGCAGGTGGAACACAAGCAGCATTTCTGCCACTGTGTACTCTTTGGGCTCTTCCACGAATGAACATCTATATGCAGGGTTTCCCACGTGGAGAGAACTGCCTCAACCAAGGCAGGCTGTAGTGAGGACTGTAAGCATTTCCTCTCCCAAAACACGCAGTTTTAACGGAAGAACTCTGCTTTAGTTGCAGTTGGAACACAAGCACCTTTTATCCCAGGGTGTACACAATGCTCCTTTCCCCAAATGAAACTCTATATGCAGGGTGTCCCGCGTGGAGTGAACTACCTCAATCAAGGCAGGCTCTGCTTATGCCTCTAAGAGTTTCCTCTCCCAAAACACGCAGGTTTGCCCGAAGAACTCTGCTTTAGTTGCCGGTGGAACACAAGCAGCTTTTCTCTCACAGTGTACCCAAAGGGCCTTTGCCCGAAAGAACTTCTATGCTCAAGGTGGCCTGCATGCAGTGAAATGCCTAAACCAAGGCAGGCTCTAGAGAGGGCTCTAAGCATTTCCTCTCCCAAAACACGGCAGTTTTACCCAAAGAACTCTGCTTTAGTTCCAGGTGGAACACAAGCAGCATTACTGCCACTGTGTACTCTTTGGGCTCTTCCACGAATGAACTTCTATATGCAGGGTTTCCCTCGTGGAGCGAACTGCCTCAACCAAGGCAGGCTGTACTGAGTACTGTAAGCATTACCTCTCCCAAAATATGCAGTTTTAACGGAAGAACTCTGCTTTAGTTGCAGGTGGAACACAAGCAGCATTTCTCCCACAGTGTACACAATGCCCTTTCCCAGAAGAAGTTCTATACTCAAGGTATCCCTCGTGGAGCGAACTGCCTCAACCAAGGCAGGCTGTACTGAGTACTGTAAGCATTTCCTCTCCCGAAACACGCAGTTTTAACGGAAGAACTCTGCTTTAGTTGCAGGTGGAACACAAGCAGTTTTTCTCCCAGAGTGTACACAATGGGCCTTAACCCGAATGAATTTCCATACGCAGGTTGTCCCGCATGGAGTGAACTACCTCAACCAAGGCAGGCTCTACTTATGCCTCTAAGCGTTTCCTCTCCCAAAACACGCAGTTTTACCCGAAGAACTCTGCTTTAGTTGCAGGAGGAACACAAGCATCTTTTCTCCCACAGTGTACCCAAAGGGCCTTTGCCCGAAAGAAATTCTATACTCAAGGTGTCTCACGTGGAGTGAAATGCCTAAACCAAGGCAGGCTCTAGTGAGGCCTCTAAGCATTTCCTCCCCGAAAACACGGCAGATTTACCCGAAGAACTCTGCTTTAGTTCCAGGTGTAACACAAGCAGCATTTCTCCATCAGTGCACACAATGGGCACTTCCCCGAATGAACTTGTTCTATATGCAGGTTGTCCCGTGTGGCGCGAACAGCCTCAAACATGGCAGGCTCTACTGTGGTTTCTAAGGCTTTCCTTTCTGCAAACGCGGCACTTTTACCCAAAGAACTCTGCCTTAAATGCAGTTGGAACACAAGCTGCATTTCTCCCACACTGTACACAAAGGGCCTTTCCCCGAATGAACTTCTATATGCAGGATGTCCAGCGTGCAGCGAACTGCCTCAAGCCAGGCAGGCTCTAGTAAGGACTGTAAGCATTTCCTCTCCCAAAACACGCAGTTTTACCCGAAGAACTCTGCTTTAGTTGCCGGTGGAACACAAGCAGCTTTTCTCCCACAGTGTACCCAAAGGGCCTTTGCCCGTAAGAACTTCTATGCTCAAGGTGTCCCGCGTGGAGTGAAATCCCTGAACCAAGGCAGGCTCTAGTGAGGCCTGTAAGCATTTCCTCTCCCAAAACACGGCAGTTTTACCCAAAGAACTCTGCTTTAGTACCAGGTGTATCACAAGCAGCATTTCTCAATCAGTGCACACAATGGGCATTTCCCGAATGATCTTGTTGTATACGCAGGGTGTCCCGCGTGCAGCGAACAGCCTCAACCATGGCAGGCTCTACTGTGGTCCCTAAGGCTTTCCTCTCTGAAAACGCGGCACTTTTACCCAAAGAACTCTGCCTTAAATGCAGGTGGAACACAAGCTGCATTTCTCCCACACTGTACACAAAGGGCCCTTCCCTGAATGAACTTCTATATGCAGGGTGTCCCACGTGCAGTGAACTGCCTCAAGCAAGGCAGGCTCTAGTAAGCACTGTAAGCATTTCCTCTCCCAAAACACGCAGTTTTACCCGAAGAAGTCTGCTTTAGTTGCCGGTGGAACACAAGCAGCTTTTCTCCCACAGTGTACCCAAAGGGCCTTTGCCCGAAAGAAATACTATGCTCAAGGTGACCCGCATGGAGTGAAATGCCTGAACCAAGGCAGGCTCTAGTGAGGCCTCTAAACATTTCCTCTCCCAAAACACGGCAGTTTTACCCAAAGAACTCTGCTTTAGTTGCAGGTGGAACACAAGCAGCATTTCTGCCACTGTGTACTCTTTGGGCTCTTCCACGAATGAACATCTATATGCAGGGTTTCCCACGTGGAGAGAACTGCCTCAACCAAGGCAGGCTGTAGTGAGGACTGTAAGCATTTCCTCTCCCAAAACACGCAGTTTTAACGGAAGAACTCTGCTTTAGTTGCAGTTGGAACACAAGCACCTTTTATCCCAGGGTGTACACAATGCTCCTTTCCCCAAATGAAACTCTATATGCAGGGTGTCCCGCGTGGAGTGAACTACCTCAATCAAGGCAGGCTCTGCTTATGCCTCTAAGAGTTTCCTCTCCCAAAACACGCAGTTTTGCCCGAAGAACTCTGCTTTAGTTGCCGGTGGAACACAAGCAGCTTTTCTCTCACAGTGTACCCAAAGGGCCTTTGCCCGAAAGAACTTCTATGCTCAAGGTGGCCTGCATGCAGTGAAATGCCTAAACCAAGGCAGGCTCTAGAGAGGGCTCTAAGCATTTCCTCTCCCAAAACACGGCAGTTTTACCCAAAGAACTCTGCTTTAGTTCCAGGTGGAACACAAGCAGCATTACTGCCACTGTGTACTCTTTGGGCTCTTCCACGAATGAACTTCTATATGCAGGGTTTCCCTCGTGGAGCGAACTGCCTCAACCAAGGCAGGCTGTACTGAGTACTGTAAGCATTACCTCTCCCAAAATATGCAGTTTTAACGGAAGAACTCTGCTTTAGTTGCAGGTGGAACACAAGCAGCATTTCTCCCACAGTGTACACAATGCCCTTTCCCAGAAGAAGTTCTATACTCAAGGTATCCCGCGTGGAGTTAAATGCCTAAACCAAGCCAGGCTCTAGTGAGGCCTCTAAGCATTTCCCCTCCCGAAACACGGCAGTTTTACCCAAAGAAATCTGCTTTAATTCCTGTTGTAACACAAGCAGCATTTCTCCATCAGTGCACACAATGGGCACTTCCCCGAATGTACTTGTTCTGTATGCAGGGTGTCCCGCGTGGAGCGAACTGCCTCAACCAAGGCAGGCTCTAGTAAGGACTCTAAGCATTTCCTCTCCCGAAACACGCAGTTTTAACGGAAGAACTCTGCTTTAGTTGCAGGTGGAACACAAGCAGTTTTTCTCCCAGAGTGTACACAATGGGCCTTAACCCGAATGAATTTCCATACGCAGGTTGTCCCGCATGGAGTGAACTACCTCAACCAAGGCAGGCTCTACTTATGCCTCTAAGCGTTTCCTCTCCCAAAACACGCAGTTTTACCCGAAGAACTCTGCTTTAGTTGCAGGAGGAACACAAGCATCTTTTCTCCCACAGTGTACCCAAAGGGCCTTTGCCCGAAAGAAATTCTATACTCAAGGTGTCTCACGTGGAGTGAAATGCCTAAACCAAGGCAGGCTCTAGTGAGGCCTCTAAGCATTTCCTCCCCGAAAACACGGCAGATTTACCCGAAGAACTCTGCTTTAGTTCCAGGTGTAACACAAGCAGCATTTCTCCATCAGTGCACACAATGGGCACTTCCCCGAATGAACTTGTTCTATATGCAGGTTGTCCCGTGTGGCGCGAACAACCTCAAACATGGCAGGCTCTACTGTGGTTTCTAAGGCTTTCCTTTCTGCAAACGCGGCACTTTTACCCAAAGAACTCTGCCTTAAATGCAGTTGGAACACAAGCTGCATTTCTCCCACACTGTACACAAAGGGCCTTTCCCCGAATGAACTTCTATATGCAGGATGTCCAGCGTGCAGCGAACTGCCTCAAGCCAGGCAGGCTCTAGTAAGGACTGTAAGCATTTCCTCTCCCAAAACACGCAGTTTTACCCGAAGAACTCTGCTTTAGTTGCCGGTGGAACACAAGCAGCTTTTCTCCCACAGTGTACCCAAAGGGCCTTTGCCCGTAAGAACTTCTATGCTCAAGGTGTCCCGCGTGGAGTGAAATGCCTGAACCAAGGCAGGCTCTAGTGAGGCCTGTAAGCATTTCCTCTCCCAAAACACGGCAGTTTTACCCAAAGAACTCTGCTTTAGTACCAGGTGTATCACAAGCAGCATTTCTCAATCAGTGCACACAATGGGCATTTCCCGAATGATCTTGTTGTATACGCAGGGTGTCCCGCGTGCAGCAAACAGCCTCAACCATGGCAGGCTCTACTGTGGTCCCTAAGGCTTTCCTCTCTGAAAACGCGGCACTTTTACCCAAAGAACTCTGCCTTAAATGCAGGTGGAACACAAGCTGCATTTCTCCCACACTGTACACAAAGGGCCCTTCCCTGAATGAAGTTCTATATGCAGGGTGTCCCACGTGCAGTGAACTGCCTCAAGCAAGGCAGGCTCTAGTAAGCACTGTAAGCATTTCCTCTCCCAAAACACGCAGTTTTACCCGAAGAAGTCTGCTTTAGTTGCCGGTGGAACACAAGCAGCTTTTCTCCCACAGTGTACCCAAAGGGCCTTTGCCCGAAAGAAATACTATGCTCAAGGTGACCCGCATGGAGTGAAATGCCTGAACCAAGGCAGGCTCTAGTGAGGCCTCTAAACATTTCCTCTCCCAAAACACGGCAGTTTTACCCAAAGAACTCTGCTTTAGTTCCAGGTGGAACACAAGCAGCATTTCTGCCACTGTGTACTCTTTGGGCTCTTCCACGAATGAACATCTATATGCAGGGTTTCCCACGTGGAGAGAACTGCCTCAACCAAGGCAGGCTGTAGTGAGGACTGTAAGCATTTCCTCTCCCAAAACACGCAGTTTTAACGGAAGAACTCTGCTTTAGTTGCAGTTGGAACACAAGCACCTTTTATCCCAGGGTGTACACAATGCTCCTTTCCCCAAATGAAACTCTATATGCAGGGTGTCCCGCGTGGAGTGAACTACCTCAATCAAGGCAGGCTCTGCTTATGCCTCTAAGAGTTTCCTCTCCCAAAACACGCAGGTTTGCCCGAAGAACTCTGCTTTAGTTGCCGGTGGAACACAAGCAGCTTTTCTCTCACAGTGTACCCAAAGGGCCTTTGCCCGAAAGAACTTCTATGCTCAAGGTGGCCTGCATGCAGTGAAATGCCTAAACCAAGGCAGGCTCTAGAGAGGGCTCTAAGCATTTCCTCTCCCAAAACACGGCAGTTTTACCCAAAGAACTCTGCTTTAGTTCCAGGTGGAACACAAGCAGCATTTCTGCCACTGTGTACTCTTTGGGCTCTTCCACGAATGAACTTCTATATGCAGGGTTTCCCTCGTGGAGCGAACTGCCTCAACCAAGGCAGGCTGTACTGAGTACTGTAAGCATTACCTCTCCCAAAATATGCAGTTTTAACGGAAGAACTCTGCTTTAGTTGCAGGTGGAACACAAGCAGCATTTCTCCCACAGTGTACACAATGCCCTTTCCCAGAAGAAGTTCTATACTCAAGGTATCCCGCGTGGAGTTAAATGCCTAAACCAAGCCAGGCTCTAGTGAGGCCTCTAAGCATTTCCCCTCCCGAAACACGGCAGTTTTACCCAAAGAAATCTGCTTTAATTCCTGTTGTAACACAAGCAGCATTTCTCCATCAGTGCACACAATGGGCACTTCCCCGAATGTACTTGTTCTGTATGCAGGGTGTCCCGCGTGGAGCGAACTGCCTCAACCAAGGCAGGCTCTAGTAAGGACTCTAAGCATTTCCTCTCCCGAAACACGCAGTTTTAACGGAAGAACTCTGCTTTAGTTGCAGGTGGAACACAAGCAGTTTTTCTCCCAGAGTGTACACAATGGGCCTTAACCCGAATGAATTTCCATACGCAGGTTGTCCCGCATGGAGTGAACTACCTCAACCAAGGCAGGCTCTACTTATGCCTCTAAGCGTTTCCTCTCCCAAAACACGCAGTTTTACCCGAAGAACTCTGCTTTAGTTGCAGGAGGAACACAAGCATCTTTTCTCCCACAGTGTACCCAAAGGGCCTTTGCCCGAAAGAAATTCTATACTCAAGGTGTCTCACGTGGAGTGAAATGCCTAAACCAAGGCAGGCTCTAGTGAGGCCTCTAAGCATTTCCTCCCCGAAAACACGGCAGATTTACCCGAAGAACTCTGCTTTAGTTCCAGGTGTAACACAAGCAGCATTTCTCCATCAGTGCACACAATGGGCACTTCCCCGAATGAACTTGTTCTATATGCAGGTTGTCCCGTGTGGCGCGAACAGCCTCAAACATGGCAGGCTCTACTGTGGTTTCTAAGGCTTTCCTTTCTGCAAACGCGGCACTTTTACCCAAAGAACTCTGCCTTAAATGCAGTTGGAACACAAGCTGCATTTCTCCCACACTGTACACAAAGGGCCTTTCCCCGAATGAACTTCTATATGCAGGATGTCCAGCGTGCAGCGAACTGCCTCAAGCCAGGCAGGCTCTAGTAAGGACTGTAAGCATTTCCTCTCCCAAAACACGCAGTTTTACCCGAAGAACTCTGCTTTAGTTGCCGGTGGAACACAAGCAGCTTTTCTCCCACAGTGTACCCAAAGGGCCTTTGCCCGTAAGAACTTCTATGCTCAAGGTGTCCCGCGTGGAGTGAAATGCCTGAACCAAGGCAGGCTCTAGTGAGGCCTGTAAGCATTTCCTCTCCCAAAACACGGCAGTTTTACCCAAAGAACTCTGCTTTAGTACCAGGTGTATCACAAGCAGCATTTCTCAATCAGTGCACACAATGGGCATTTCCCGAATGATCTTGTTGTATACGCAGGGTGTCCCGCGTGCAGCGAACAGCCTCAACCATGGCAGGCTCTACTGTGGTCCCTAAGGCTTTCCTCTCTGAAAACGCGGCACTTTTACCCAAAGAACTCTGCCTTAAATGCAGGTGGAACACAAGCTGCATTTCTCCCACACTGTACACAAAGGGCCCTTCCCTGAATGAACTTCTATATGCAGGGTGTCCCACGTGCAGTGAACTGCCTCAAGCAAGGCAGGCTCTAGTAAGCACTGTAAGCATTTCCTCTCCCAGAACACGCAGTTTTACCCGAAGAAGTCTGCTTTAGTTGCCGGTGGAACACAAGCAGCTTTTCTCCCACAGTGTACCCAAAGGGCCTTTGCCCGAAAGAAATACTATGCTCAAGGTGACCCGCATGGAGTGAAATGCCTGAACCAAGGCAGGCTCTAGTGAGGCCTCTAAACATTTCCTCTCCCAAAACACGGCAGTTTTACCCAAAGAACTCTGCTTTAGTTGCAGGTGGAACACAAGCAGCATTTCTGCCACTGTGTACTCTTTGGGCTCTTCCACGAATGAACATCTATATGCAGGGTTTCCCACGTGGAGAGAACTGCCTCAACCAAGGCAGGCTGTAGTGAGGACTGTAAGCATTTCCTCTCCCAAAACACGCAGTTTTAACGGAAGAACTCTGCTTTAGTTGCAGTTGGAACACAAGCACCTTTTATCCCAGGGTGTACACAATGCTCCTTTCCCCAAATGAAACTCTATATGCAGGGTGTCCCGCGTGGAGTGAACTACCTCAATCAAGGCAGGCTCTGCTTATGCCTCTAAGAGTTTCCTCTCCCAAAACACGCAGGTTTGCCCGAAGAACTCTGCTTTAGTTGCCGGTGGAACACAAGCAGCTTTTCTCTCACAGTGTACCCAAAGGGCCTTTGCCCGAAAGAACTTCTATGCTCAAGGTGGCCTGCATGCAGTGAAATGCCTAAACCAAGGCAGGCTCTAGAGAGGGCTCTAAGCATTTCCTCTCCCAAAACACGGCAGTTTTACCCAAAGAACTCTGCTTTAGTTCCAGGTGGAACACAAGCAGCATTACTGCCACTGTGTACTCTTTGGGCTCTTCCACGAATGAACTTCTATATGCAGGGTTTCCCTCGTGGAGCGAACTGCCTCAACCAAGGCAGGCTGTACTGAGTACTGTAAGCATTACCTCTCCCAAAATATGCAGTTTGAACGGAAGAACTCTGCTTTAGTTGCAGGTGGAACACAAGCAGCATTTCTCCCACAGTGTACACAATGCCCTTTCCCAGAAGAAGTTCTATACTCAAGGTATCCCGCGTGGAGTTAAATGCCTAAACCAAGCCAGGCTCTAGTGAGGCCTCTAAGCATTTCCCCTCCCGAAACACGGCAGTTTTACCCAAAGAAATCTGCTTTAATTCCTGTTGTAACACAAGCAGCATTTCTCCATCAGTGCACACAATGGGCACTTCCCCGAATGTACTTGTTCTGTATGCAGGGTGTCCCGCGTGGAGCGAACTGCCTCAACCAAGGCAGGCTCTAGTAAGGACTCTAAGCATTTCCTCTCCCGAAACACGCAGTTTTAACGGAAGAACTCTGCTTTAGTTGCAGGTGGAACACAAGCAGTTTTTCTCCCAGAGTGTACACAATGGGCCTTAACCCGAATGAATTTCCATACGCAGGTTGTCCCGCATGGAGTGAACTACCTCAACCAAGGCAGGCTCTACTTATGCCTCTAAGCGTTTCCTCTCCCAAAACACGCAGTTTTACCCGAAGAACTCTGCTTTAG
The DNA here is from genome assembly GCF_964165515.1 of Mesoplodon bidens. Taxonomy (NCBI): domain Eukaryota; kingdom Metazoa; phylum Chordata; class Mammalia; order Artiodactyla; family Ziphiidae; genus Mesoplodon; species Mesoplodon bidens. The sequence continues at coordinate 233,678 of NW_027671150.1, forward strand.
TTGCAGGAGGAACACAAGCATCTTTTCTCCCACAGTGTACCCAAAGGGCCTTTGCCCGAAAGAAATTCTATACTCAAGGTGTCTCACGTGGAGTGAAATGCCTAAACCAAGGCAGGCTCTAGTGAGGCCTCTAAGCATTTCCTCCCCGAAAACACGGCAGATTTACCCGAAGAACTCTGCTTTAGTTCCAGGTGTAACACAAGCAGCATTTCTCCATCAGTGCACACAATGGGCACTTCCCCGAATGAACTTGTTCTATATGCAGGTTGTCCCGTGTGGCGCGAACAGCCTCAAACATGGCAGGCTCTACTGTGGTTTCTAAGGCTTTCCTTTCTGCAAACGCGGCACTTTTACCCAAAGAACTCTGCCTTAAATGCAGTTGGAACACAAGCTGCATTTCTCCCACACTGTACACAAAGGGCCTTTCCCCGAATGAACTTCTATATGCAGGATGTCCAGCGTGCAGCGAACTGCCTCAAGCCAGGCAGGCTCTAGTAAGGACTGTAAGCATTTCCTCTCCCAAAACACGCAGTTTTACCCGAAGAACTCTGCTTTAGTTGCCGGTGGAACACAAGCAGCTTTTCTCCCACAGTGTACCCAAAGGGCCTTTGCCCGTAAGAACTTCTATGCTCAAGGTGTCCCGCGTGGAGTGAAATGCCTGAACCAAGGCAGGCTCTAGTGAGGCCTGTAAGCATTTCCTCTCCCAAAACACGGCAGTTTTACCCAAAGAACTCTGCTTTAGTACCAGGTGTATCACAAGCAGCATTTCTCAATCAGTGCACACAATGGGCATTTCCCGAATGATCTTGTTGTATACGCAGGGTGTCCCGCGTGCAGCGAACAGCCTCAACCATGGCAGGCTCTACTGTGGTCCCTAAGGCTTTCCTCTCTGAAAACGCGGCACTTTTACCCAAAGAACTCTGCCTTAAATGCAGGTGGAACACAAGCTGCATTTCTCCCACACTGTACACAAAGGGCCCTTCCCTGAATGAACTTCTATATGCAGGGTGTCCCACGTGCAGTGAACTGCCTCAAGCAAGGCAGGCTCTAGTAAGCACTGTAAGCATTTCCTCTCCCAAAACACGCAGTTTTACCCGAAGAAGTCTGCTTTAGTTGCCGGTGGAACACAAGCAGCTTTTCTCCCACAGTGTACCCAAAGGGCCTTTGCCCGAAAGAAATACTATGCTCAAGGTGACCCGCATGGAGTGAAATGCCTGAACCAAGGCAGGCTCTAGTGAGGCCTCTAAACATTTCCTCTCCCAAAACACGGCAGTTTTACCCAAAGAACTCTGCTTTAGTTGCAGGTGGAACACAAGCAGCATTTCTGCCACTGTGTACTCTTTGGGCTCTTCCACGAATGAACATCTATATGCAGGGTTTCCCACGTGGAGAGAACTGCCTCAACCAAGGCAGGCTGTAGTGAGGACTGTAAGCATTTCCTCTCCCAAAACACGCAGTTTTAACGGAAGAACTCTGCTTTAGTTGCAGTTGGAACACAAGCACCTTTTATCCCAGGGTGTACACAATGCTCCTTTCCCCAAATGAAACTCTATATGCAGGGTGTCCCGCGTGGAGTGAACTACCTCAATCAAGGCAGGCTCTGCTTATGCCTCTAAGAGTTTCCTCTCCCAAAACACGCAGGTTTGCCCGAAGAACTCTGCTTTAGTTGCCGGTGGAACACAAGCAGCTTTTCTCTCACAGTGTACCCAAAGGGCCTTTGCCCGAAAGAACTTCTATGCTCAAGGTGGCCTGCATGCAGTGAAATGCCTAAACCAAGGCAGGCTCTAGAGAGGGCTCTAAGCATTTCCTCTCCCAAAACACGGCAGTTTTACCCAAAGAACTCTGCTTTAGTTCCAGGTGGAACACAAGCAGCATTACTGCCACTGTGTACTCTTTGGGCTCTTCCACGAATGAACTTCTATATGCAGGGTTTCCCTCGTGGAGCGAACTGCCTCAACCAAGGCAGGCTGTACTGAGTACTGTAAGCATTACCTCTCCCAAAATATGCAGTTTTAACGGAAGAACTCTGCTTTAGTTGCAGGTGGAACACAAGCAGCATTTCTCCCACAGTGTACACAATGCCCTTTCCCAGAAGAAGTTCTATACTCAAGGTATCCTGCGTGGAGTTAAATGCCTAAACCAAGCCAGGCTCTAGTGAGGCCTCTAAGCATTTCCCCTCCCGAAACACGGCAGTTTTACCCAAAGAAATCTGCTTTAATTCCTGTTGTAACACAAGCAGCATTTCTCCATCAGTGCACACAATGGGCACTTCCCCGAATGTACTTGTTCTGTATGCAGGGTGTCCCGCGTGGAGCGAACTGCCTCAACCAAGGCAGGCTCTAGTAAGGACTCTAAGCATTTCCTCTCCCGAAACACGCAGTTTTAACGGAAGAACTCTGCTTTAGTTGCAGGTGGAACACAAGCAGTTTTTCTCCCAGAGTGTACACAATGGGCCTTAACCCGAATGAATTTCCATACGCAGGTTGTCCCGCATGGAGTGAACTACCTCAACCAAGGCAGGCTCTACTTATGCCTCTAAGCGTTTCCTCTCCCAAAACACGCAGTTTTACCCGAAGAACTCTGCTTTAGTTGCAGGAGGAACACAAGCATCTGTTCTCCCACAGTGTACCCAAAGGGCCTTTGCCCGAAAGAAATTCTATACTCAAGGTGTCTCACGTGGAGTGAAATGCCTAAACCAAGGCAGGCTCTAGTGAGGCCTCTAAGCATTTCCTCCCCGAAAACACGGCAGATTTACCCGAAGAACTCTGCTTTAGTTCCAGGTGTAACACAAGCAGCATTTCTCCATCAGTGCACACAATGGGCACTTCCCCGAATGAACTTGTTCTATACGCAGGGTGTCCCGCGTGGAGCGAACAGCGTCAACCATGGCAGGCCCTACTGCAGTCTTTAAGCATATCCTCCCCGAAAACCTGTCAGTTTTACCCGAAGAACTCTGCTTTAGTTCCAGGTGTACGACAAGCAGCATTTCTCCATCAGTGCACACAATGGGCACTTCCCCGAATGAACTTGTTCTATATGCAGGGTGTCCCGTGTGGCGCGAACAGCCTCAAACATGGCAGGCTCTACTGTGGTTTCTAAAGCTTTCCTCTCTGAAAACGCGGCACTTTTACCCAAAGAAATCTGCCTTAAATGCAGGTGGAACACAAGCTGCATTTCTCTCACACTGTACACAAAGGGCCTTTCCCCGAATGAACTTCTATATGCAGGGTGTCCAGCGTGCAGCGAACTGCCTCAAGCAAGGCAGGCTCTAGTAAGGACTGTAAGCATTTCCTCTCCCAAAACACGCAGTTTTACCCGAAGAACTCTGCTTTAGTTGCCGGTGGAACACAAGCAGCTTTTCTCCCACAGTGTACCCAAAGGGCCTTTGCCCGAAAGAAATTCTATACTCAAGGTGTCTCACGTGGAGTGAAATGCCTAAACCAAGGCAGGCTCTAGTGAGGCCTCTAAGCATTTCCTCCCCGAAAACACGGCAGATTTACCCGAAGAACTCTGCTTTAGTTCCAGGTGTAACACAAGCAGCATTTCTCCATCAGTGCACACAATGGGCACTTCCCCGAATGAACTTGTTCTATATGCAGGTTGTCCCGTGTGGCGCGAACAGCCTCAAACATGGCAGGCTCTACTGTGGTTTCTAAGGCTTTCCTTTCTGAAAACGCGGCACTTTTACCCAAAGAACTCTGCCTTAAATGCAGTTGGAACACAAGCTGCATTTCTCCCACACTGTACACAAAGGGCCTTTCCCCGAATGAACTTCTATATGCAGGATGTCCAGCGTGCAGCGAACTGCCTCAAGCCAGGCAGGCTCTAGTAAGGACTGTAAGCATTTCCTCTCCCAAAACACGCAGTTTTACCCGAAGAACTCTGCTTTAGTTGCCGGTGGAACACAAGCAGCTTTTCTCCCACAGTGTACCCAAAGGGCCTTTGCCCGTAAGAACTTCTATGCTCAAGGTGTCCCGCGTGGAGTGAAATGCCTGAACCAAGGCAGGCTCTAGTGAGGCCTGTAAGCATTTCCTCTCCCAAAACACGGCAGTTTTACCCAAAGAACTCTGCTTTAGTACCAGGTGTATCACAAGCAGCATTTCTCAATCAGTGCACACAATGGGCATTTCCCGAATGATCTTGTTGTATACGCAGGGTGTCCCGCGTGCAGCGAACAGCCTCAACCATGGCAGGCTCTACTGTGGTCCCTAAGGCTTTCCTCTCTGAAAACGCGGCACTTTTACCCAAAGAACTCTGCCTTAAATGCAGGTGGAACACAAGCTGCATTTCTCCCACACTGTACACAAAGGGCCCTTCCCTGAATGAACTTCTATATGCAGGGTGTCCCACGTGCAGTGAACTGCCTCAAGCAAGGCAGGCTCTAGTAAGCACTGTAAGCATTTCCTCTCCCAAAACACGCAGTTTTACCCGAAGAAGTCTGCTTTAGTTGCCGGTGGAACACAAGCAGCTTTTCTCCCACAGTGTACCCAAAGGGCCTTTGCCCGAAAGAAATACTATGCTCAAGGTGACCCGCATGGAGTGAAATGCCTGAACCAAGGCAGGCTCTAGTGAGGCCTCTAAACATTTCCTCTCCCAAAACACGGCAGTTTTACCCAAAGAACTCTGCTTTAGTTGCAGGTGGAACACAAGCAGCATTTCTGCCACTGTGTACTCTTTGGGCTCTTCCACGAATGAACATCTATATGCAGGGTTTCCCACGTGGAGAGAACTGCCTCAACCAAGGCAGGCTGTAGTGAGGACTGTAAGCATTTCCTCTCCCAAAACACGCAGTTTTAACGGAAGAACTCTGCTTTAGTTGCAGTTGGAACACAAGCACCTTTTATCCCAGGGTGTACACAATGCTCCTTTCCCCAAATGAAACTCTATATGCAGGGTGTCCCGCGTGGAGTGAACTACCTCAATCAAGGCAGGCTCTGCTTATGCCTCTAAGAGTTTCCTCTCCCAAAACACGCAGGTTTGCCCGAAGAACTCTGCTTTAGTTGCCGGTGGAACACAAGCAGCTTTTCTCTCACAGTGTACCCAAAGGGCCTTTGCCCGAAAGAACTTCTATGCTCAAGGTGGCCTGCATGCAGTGAAATGCCTAAACCAAGGCAGGCTCTAGAGAGGGCTCTAAGCATTTCCTCTCCCAAAACACGGCAGTTTTACCCAAAGAACTCTGCTTTAGTTCCAGGTGGAACACAAGCAGCATTACTGCCACTGTGTACTCTTTGGGCTCTTCCACGAATGAACTTCTATATGCAGGGTTTCCCTCGTGGAGCGAACTGCCTCAACCAAGGCAGGCTGTACTGAGTACTGTAAGCATTACCTCTCCCAAAATATGCAGTTTTAACGGAAGAACTCTGCTTTAGTTGCAGGTGGAACACAAGCAGCATTTCTCCCACAGTGTACACAATGCCCTTTCCCAGAAGAAGTTCTATACTCAAGGTATCCCTCGTGGAGCGAACTGCCTCAACCAAGGCAGGCTGTACTGAGTACTGTAAGCATTTCCTCTCCCGAAACACGCAGTTTTAACGGAAGAACTCTGCTTTAGTTGCAGGTGGAACACAAGCAGTTTTTCTCCCAGAGTGTACACAATGGGCCTTAACCCGAATGAATTTCCATACGCAGGTTGTCCCGCATGGAGTGAACTACCTCAACCAAGGCAGGCTCTACTTATGCCTCTAAGCGTTTCCTCTCCCAAAACACGCAGTTTTACCCGAAGAACTCTGCTTTATTTGCAGGAGGAACACAAGCATCTTTTCTCCCACAGTGTACCCAAAGGGCCTTTGCCCGAAAGAAATTCTATACTCAAGGTGTCTCACGTGGAGTGAAATGCCTAAACCAAGGCAGGCTCTAGTGAGGCCTCTAAGCATTTCCTCCCCGAAAACACGGCAGATTTACCCGAAGAACTCTGCTTTAGTTCCAGGTGTAACACAAGCAGCATTTCTCCATCAGTGCACACAATGGGCACTTCCCCGAATGAACTTGTTCTATATGCAGGTTGTCCCGTGTGGCGCGAACAGCCTCAAACATGGCAGGCTCTACTGTGGTTTCTAAGGCTTTCCTTTCTGCAAACGCGGCACTTTTACCCAAAGAACTCTGCCTTAAATGCAGTTGGAACACAAGCTGCATTTCTCCCACACTGTACACAAAGGGCCTTTCCCCGAATGAACTTCTATATGCAGGATGTCCAGCGTGCAGCGAACTGCCTCAAGCCAGGCAGGCTCTAGTAAGGACTGTAAGCATTTCCTCTCCCAAAACACGCAGTTTTACCCGAAGAACTCTGCTTTAGTTGCCGGTGGAACACAAGCAGCTTTTCTCCCACAGTGTACCCAAAGGGCCTTTGCCCGTAAGAACTTCTATGCTCAAGGTGTCCCGCGTGGAGTGAAATCCCTGAACCAAGGCAGGCTCTAGTGAGGCCTGTAAGCATTTCCTCTCCCAAAACACGGCAGTTTTACCCAAAGAACTCTGCTTTAGTACCAGGTGTATCACAAGCAGCATTTCTCAATCAGTGCACACAATGGGCATTTCCCGAATGATCTTGTTGTATACGCAGGGTGTCCCGCGTGCAGCGAACAGCCTCAACCATGGCAGGCTCTACTGTGGTCCCTAAGGCTTTCCTCTCTGAAAACGCGGCACTTTTACCCAAAGAACTCTGCCTTAAATGCAGGTGGAACACAAGCTGCATTTCTCCCACACTGTACACAAAGGGCCCTTCCCTGAATGAACTTCTATATGCAGGGTGTCCCACGTGCAGTGAACTGCCTCAAGCAAGGCAGGCTCTAGTAAGCACTGTAAGCATTTCCTCTCCCAAAACACGCAGTTTTACCCGAAGAAGTCTGCTTTAGTTGCCGGTGGAACACAAGCAGCTTTTCTCCCACAGTGTACCCAAAGGGCCTTTGCCCGAAAGAAATACTATGCTCAAGGTGACCCGCATGGAGTGAAATGCCTGAACCAAGGCAGGCTCTAGTGAGGCCTCTAAACATTTCCTCTCCCAAAACACGGCAGTTTTACCCAAAGAACTCTGCTTTAGTTGCAGGTGGAACACAAGCAGCATTTCTGCCACTGTGTACTCTTTGGGCTCTTCCACGAATGAACATCTATATGCAGGGTTTCCCACGTGGAGAGAACTGCCTCAACCAAGGCAGGCTGTAGTGAGGACTGTAAGCATTTCCTCTCCCAAAACACGCAGTTTTAACGGAAGAACTCTGCTTTAGTTGCAGTTGGAACACAAGCACCTTTTATCCCAGGGTGTACACAATGCTCCTTTCCCCAAATGAAACTCTATATGCAGGGTGTCCCGCGTGGAGTGAACTACCTCAATCAAGGCAGGCTCTGCTTATGCCTCTAAGAGTTTCCTCTCCCAAAACACGCAGTTTTGCCCGAAGAACTCTGCTTTAGTTGCCGGTGGAACACAAGCAGCTTTTCTCTCACAGTGTACCCAAAGGGCCTTTGCCCGAAAGAACTTCTATGCTCAAGGTGGCCTGCATGCAGTGAAATGCCTAAACCAAGGCAGGCTCTAGAGAGGGCTCTAAGCATTTCCTCTCCCAAAACACGGCAGTTTTACCCAAAGAACTCTGCTTTAGTTCCAGGTGGAACACAAGCAGCATTACTGCCACTGTGTACTCTTTGGGCTCTTCCACGAATGAACTTCTATATGCAGGGTTTCCCTCGTGGAGCGAACTGCCTCAACCAAGGCAGGCTGTACTGAGTACTGTAAGCATTACCTCTCCCAAAATATGCAGTTTTAACGGAAGAACTCTGCTTTAGTTGCAGGTGGAACACAAGCAGCATTTCTCCCACAGTGTACACAATGCCCTTTCCCAGAAGAAGTTCTATACTCAAGGTATCCCGCGTGGAGTTAAATGCCTAAACCAAGCCAGGCTCTAGTGAGGCCTCTAAGCATTTCCCCTCCCGAAACACGGCAGTTTTACCCAAAGAAATCTGCTTTAATTCCTGTTGTAACACAAGCAGCATTTCTCCATCAGTGCACACAATGGGCACTTCCCCGAATGTACTTGTTCTGTATGCAGGGTGTCCCGCGTGGAGCGAACTGCCTCAACCAAGGCAGGCTCTAGTAAGGACTCTAAGCATTTCCTCTCCCGAAACACGCAGTTTTAACGGAAGAACTCTGCTTTAGTTGCAGGTGGAACACAAGCAGTTTTTCTCCCAGAGTGTACACAATGGGCCTTAACCCGAATGAATTTCCATACGCAGGTTGTCCCGCATGGAGTGAACTACCTCAACCAAGGCAGGCTCTACTTATGCCTCTAAGCGTTTCCTCTCCCAAAACACGCAGTTTTACCCGAAGAACTCTGCTTTAGTTGCAGGAGGAACACAAGCATCTTTTCTCCCACAGTGTACCCAAAGGGCCTTTGCCCGAAAGAAATTCTATACTCAAGGTGTCTCACGTGGAGTGAAATGCCTAAACCAAGGCAGGCTCTAGTGAGGCCTCTAAGCATTTCCTCCCCGAAAACACGGCAGATTTACCCGAAGAACTCTGCTTTAGTTCCAGGTGTAACACAAGCAGCATTTCTCCATCAGTGCACACAATGGGCACTTCCCCGAATGAACTTGTTCTATATGCAGGTTGTCCCGTGTGGCGCGAACAACCTCAAACATGGCAGGCTCTACTGTGGTTTCTAAGGCTTTCCTTTCTGCAAACGCGGCACTTTTACCCAAAGAACTCTGCCTTAAATGCAGTTGGAACACAAGCTGCATTTCTCCCACACTGTACACAAAGGGCCTTTCCCCGAATGAACTTCTATATGCAGGATGTCCAGCGTGCAGCGAACTGCCTCAAGCCAGGCAGGCTCTAGTAAGGACTGTAAGCATTTCCTCTCCCAAAACACGCAGTTTTACCCGAAGAACTCTGCTTTAGTTGCCGGTGGAACACAAGCAGCTTTTCTCCCACAGTGTACCCAAAGGGCCTTTGCCCGTAAGAACTTCTATGCTCAAGGTGTCCCGCGTGGAGTGAAATGCCTGAACCAAGGCAGGCTCTAGTGAGGCCTGTAAGCATTTCCTCTCCCAAAACACGGCAGTTTTACCCAAAGAACTCTGCTTTAGTACCAGGTGTATCACAAGCAGCATTTCTCAATCAGTGCACACAATGGGCATTTCCCGAATGATCTTGTTGTATACGCAGGGTGTCCCGCGTGCAGCAAACAGCCTCAACCATGGCAGGCTCTACTGTGGTCCCTAAGGCTTTCCTCTCTGAAAACGCGGCACTTTTACCCAAAGAACTCTGCCTTAAATGCAGGTGGAACACAAGCTGCATTTCTCCCACACTGTACACAAAGGGCCCTTCCCTGAATGAAGTTCTATATGCAGGGTGTCCCACGTGCAGTGAACTGCCTCAAGCAAGGCAGGCTCTAGTAAGCACTGTAAGCATTTCCTCTCCCAAAACACGCAGTTTTACCCGAAGAAGTCTGCTTTAGTTGCCGGTGGAACACAAGCAGCTTTTCTCCCACAGTGTACCCAAAGGGCCTTTGCCCGAAAGAAATACTATGCTCAAGGTGACCCGCATGGAGTGAAATGCCTGAACCAAGGCAGGCTCTAGTGAGGCCTCTAAACATTTCCTCTCCCAAAACACGGCAGTTTTACCCAAAGAACTCTGCTTTAGTTCCAGGTGGAACACAAGCAGCATTTCTGCCACTGTGTACTCTTTGGGCTCTTCCACGAATGAACATCTATATGCAGGGTTTCCCACGTGGAGAGAACTGCCTCAACCAAGGCAGGCTGTAGTGAGGACTGTAAGCATTTCCTCTCCCAAAACACGCAGTTTTAACGGAAGAACTCTGCTTTAGTTGCAGTTGGAACACAAGCACCTTTTATCCCAGGGTGTACACAATGCTCCTTTCCCCAAATGAAACTCTATATGCAGGGTGTCCCGCGTGGAGTGAACTACCTCAATCAAGGCAGGCTCTGCTTATGCCTCTAAGAGTTTCCTCTCCCAAAACACGCAGGTTTGCCCGAAGAACTCTGCTTTAGTTGCCGGTGGAACACAAGCAGCTTTTCTCTCACAGTGTACCCAAAGGGCCTTTGCCCGAAAGAACTTCTATGCTCAAGGTGGCCTGCATGCAGTGAAATGCCTAAACCAAGGCAGGCTCTAGAGAGGGCTCTAAGCATTTCCTCTCCCAAAACACGGCAGTTTTACCCAAAGAACTCTGCTTTAGTTCCAGGTGGAACACAAGCAGCATTTCTGCCACTGTGTACTCTTTGGGCTCTTCCACGAATGAACTTCTATATGCAGGGTTTCCCTCGTGGAGCGAACTGCCTCAACCAAGGCAGGCTGTACTGAGTACTGTAAGCATTACCTCTCCCAAAATATGCAGTTTTAACGGAAGAACTCTGCTTTAGTTGCAGGTGGAACACAAGCAGCATTTCTCCCACAGTGTACACAATGCCCTTTCCCAGAAGAAGTTCTATACTCAAGGTATCCCGCGTGGAGTTAAATGCCTAAACCAAGCCAGGCTCTAGTGAGGCCTCTAAGCATTTCCCCTCCCGAAACACGGCAGTTTTACCCAAAGAAATCTGCTTTAATTCCTGTTGTAACACAAGCAGCATTTCTCCATCAGTGCACACAATGGGCACTTCCCCGAATGTACTTGTTCTGTATGCAGGGTGTCCCGCGTGGAGCGAACTGCCTCAACCAAGGCAGGCTCTAGTAAGGACTCTAAGCATTTCCTCTCCCGAAACACGCAGTTTTAACGGAAGAACTCTGCTTTAGTTGCAGGTGGAACACAAGCAGTTTTTCTCCCAGAGTGTACACAATGGGCCTTAACCCGAATGAATTTCCATACGCAGGTTGTCCCGCATGGAGTGAACTACCTCAACCAAGGCAGGCTCTACTTATGCCTCTAAGCGTTTCCTCTCCCAAAACACGCAGTTTTACCCGAAGAACTCTGCTTTAGTTGCAGGAGGAACACAAGCATCTTTTCTCCCACAGTGTACCCAAAGGGCCTTTGCCCGAAAGAAATTCTATACTCAAGGTGTCTCACGTGGAGTGAAATGCCTAAACCAAGGCAGGCTCTAGTGAGGCCTCTAAGCATTTCCTCCCCGAAAACACGGCAGATTTACCCGAAGAACTCTGCTTTAGTTCCAGGTGTAACACAAGCAGCATTTCTCCATCAGTGCACACAATGGGCACTTCCCCGAATGAACTTGTTCTATATGCAGGTTGTCCCGTGTGGCGCGAACAGCCTCAAACATGGCAGGCTCTACTGTGGTTTCTAAGGCTTTCCTTTCTGCAAACGCGGCACTTTTACCCAAAGAACTCTGCCTTAAATGCAGTTGGAACACAAGCTGCATTTCTCCCACACTGTACACAAAGGGCCTTTCCCCGAATGAACTTCTATATGCAGGATGTCCAGCGTGCAGCGAACTGCCTCAAGCCAGGCAGGCTCTAGTAAGGACTGTAAGCATTTCCTCTCCCAAAACACGCAGTTTTACCCGAAGAACTCTGCTTTAGTTGCCGGTGGAACACAAGCAGCTTTTCTCCCACAGTGTACCCAAAGGGCCTTTGCCCGTAAGAACTTCTATGCTCAAGGTGTCCCGCGTGGAGTGAAATGCCTGAACCAAGGCAGGCTCTAGTGAGGCCTGTAAGCATTTCCTCTCCCAAAACACGGCAGTTTTACCCAAAGAACTCTGCTTTAGTACCAGGTGTATCACAAGCAGCATTTCTCAATCAGTGCACACAATGGGCATTTCCCGAATGATCTTGTTGTATACGCAGGGTGTCCCGCGTGCAGCGAACAGCCTCAACCATGGCAGGCTCTACTGTGGTCCCTAAGGCTTTCCTCTCTGAAAACGCGGCACTTTTACCCAAAGAACTCTGCCTTAAATGCAGGTGGAACACAAGCTGCATTTCTCCCACACTGTACACAAAGGGCCCTTCCCTGAATGAACTTCTATATGCAGGGTGTCCCACGTGCAGTGAACTGCCTCAAGCAAGGCAGGCTCTAGTAAGCACTGTAAGCATTTCCTCTCCCAGAACACGCAGTTTTACCCGAAGAAGTCTGCTTTAGTTGCCGGTGGAACACAAGCAGCTTTTCTCCCACAGTGTACCCAAAGGGCCTTTGCCCGAAAGAAATACTATGCTCAAGGTGACCCGCATGGAGTGAAATGCCTGAACCAAGGCAGGCTCTAGTGAGGCCTCTAAACATTTCCTCTCCCAAAACACGGCAGTTTTACCCAAAGAACTCTGCTTTAGTTCCAGGTGGAACACAAGCAGCATTTCTGCCACTGTGTACTCTTTGGGCTCTTCCACGAATGAACATCTATATGCAGGGTTTCCCACGTGGAGAGAACTGCCTCAACCAAGGCAGGCTGTAGTGAGGACTGTAAGCATTTCCTCTCCCAAAACACGCAGTTTTAACGGAAGAACTCTGCTTTAGTTGCAGTTGGAACACAAGCACCTTTTATCCCAGGGTGTACACAATGCTCCTTTCCCCAAATGAAACTCTATATGCAGGGTGTCCCGCGTGGAGTGAACTACCTCAATCAAGGCAGGCTCTGCTTATGCCTCTAAGAGTTTCCTCTCCCAAAACACGCAGGTTTGCCCGAAGAACTCTGCTTTAGTTGCCGGTGGAACACAAGCAGCTTTTCTCTCACAGTGTACCCAAAGGGCCTTTGCCCGAAAGAACTTCTATGCTCAAGGTGGCCTGCATGCAGTGAAATGCCTAAACCAAGGCAGGCTCTAGAGAGGGCTCTAAGCATTTCCTCTCCCAAAACACGGCAGTTTTACCCAAAGAACTCTGCTTTAGTTCCAGGTGGAACACAAGCAGCATTACTGCCACTGTGTACTCTTTGGGCTCTTCCACGAATGAACTTCTATATGCAGGGTTTCCCTCGTGGAGCGAACTGCCTCAACCAAGGCAGGCTGTACTGAGTACTGTAAGCATTACCTCTCCCAAAATATGCAGTTTTAACGGAAGAACTCTGCTTTAGTTGCAGGTGGAACACAAGCAGCATTTCTCCCACAGTGTACACAATGCCCTTTCCCAGAAGAAGTTCTATACTCAAGGTATCCCGCGTGGAGTTAAATGCCTAAACCAAGCCAGGCTCTAGTGAGGCCTCTAAGCATTTCCCCTCCCGAAACACGGCAGTTTTACCCAAAGAAATCTGCTTTAATTCCTGTTGTAACACAAGCAGCATTTCTCCATCAGTGCACACAATGGGCACTTCCCCGAATGTACTTGTTCTGTATGCAGGGTGTCCCGCGTGGAGCGAACTGCCTCAACCAAGGCAGGCTCTAGTAAGGACTCTAAGCATTTCCTCTCCCGAAACACGCAGTTTTAACGGAAGAACTCTGCTTTAGTTGCAGGTGGAACACAAGCAGTTTTTCTCCCAGAGTGTACACAATGGGCCTTAACCCGAATGAATTTCCATACGCAGGTTGTCCCGCATGGAGTGAACTACCTCAACCAAGGCAGGCTCTACTTATGCCTCTAAGCGTTTCCTCTCCCAAAACACGCAGTTTTACCCGAAGAACTCTGCTTTAGTTGCAGGAGGAACACAAGCATCTTTTCTCCCACAGTGTACCCAAAGGGCCTTTGCCCGAAAGAAATTCTATACTCAAGGTGTCTCACGTGGAGTGAAATGCCTAAACCAAGGCAGGCTCTAGTGAGGCCTCTAAGCATTTCCTCCCCGAAAACACGGCAGATTTACCCGAAGAACTCTGCTTTAGTTCCAGGTGTAACACAAGCAGCATTTCTCCATCAGTGCACACAATGGGCACTTCCCCGAATGAACTTGTTCTATATGCAGGTTGTCCCGTGTGGCGCGAACAGCCTCAAACATGGCAGGCTCTACTGTGGTTTCTAAGGCTTTCCTTTCTGCAAACGCGGCACTTTTACCCAAAGAACTCTGCCTTAAATGCAGTTGGAACACAAGCTGCATTTCTCCCACACTGTACACAAAGGGCCTTTCCCCGAATGAACTTCTATATGCAGGATGTCCAGCGTGCAGCGAACTGCCTCAAGCCAGGCAGGCTCTAGTAAGGACTGTAAGCATTTCCTCTCCCAAAACACGCAGTTTTACCCGAAGAACTCTGCTTTAGTTGCCGGTGGAACACAAGCAGCTTTTCTCCCACAGTGTACCCAAAGGGCCTTTGCCCGTAAGAACTTCTATGCTCAAGGTGTCCCGCGTGGAGTGAAATGCCTGAACCAAGGCAGGCTCTAGTGAGGCCTGTAAGCATTTCCTCTCCCAAAACACGGCAGTTTTACCCAAAGAACTCTGCTTTAGTACCAGGTGTATCACAAGCAGCATTTCTCAATCAGTGCACACAATGGGCATTTCCCGAATGATCTTGTTGTATACGCAGGGTGTCCCGCGTGCAGCGAACAGCCTCAACCATGGCAGGCTCTACTGTGGTCCCTAAGGCTTTCCTCTCTGAAAACGCGGCACTTTTACCCAAAGAACTCTGCCTTAAATGCAGGTGGAACACAAGCTGCATTTCTCCCACACTGTACACAAAGGGCCCTTCCCTGAATGAACTTCTATATGCAGGGTGTCCCACGTGCAGTGAACTGCCTCAAGCAAGGCAGGCTCTAGTAAGCACTGTAAGCATTTCCTCTCCCAAAACACGCAGTTTTACCCGAAGAAGTCTGCTTTAGTTGCCGGTGGAACACAAGCAGCTTTTCTCCCACAGTGTACCCAAAGGGCCTTTGCCCGAAAGAAATACTATGCTCAAGGTGACCCGCATGGAGTGAAATGCCTGAACCAAGGCAGGCTCTAGTGAGGCCTCTAAACATTTCCTCTCCCAAAACACGGCAGTTTTACCCAAAGAACTCTGCTTTAGTTGCAGGTGGAACACAAGCAGCATTTCTGCCACTGTGTACTCTTTGGGCTCTTCCACGAATGAACATCTATATGCAGGGTTTCCCACGTGGAGAGAACTGCCTCAACCAAGGCAGGCTGTAGTGAGGACTGTAAGCATTTCCTCTCCCAAAACACGCAGTTTTAACGGAAGAACTCTGCTTTAGTTGCAGTTGGAACACAAGCACCTTTTATCCCAGGGTGTACACAATGCTCCTTTCCCCAAATGAAACTCTATATGCAGGGTGTCCCGCGTGGAGTGAACTACCTCAATCAAGGCAGGCTCTGCTTATGCCTCTAAGAGTTTCCTCTCCCAAAACACGCAGGTTGGCCCGAAGAACTCTGCTTTAGTTGCCGGTGGAACACAAGCAGCTTTTCTCTCACAGTGTACCCAAAGGGCCTTTGCCCGAAAGAACTTCTATGCTCAAGGTGGCCTGCATGCAGTGAAATGCCTAAACCAAGGCAGGCTCTAGAGAGGGCTCTAAGCATTTCCTCTCCCAAAACACGGCAGTTTTACCCAAAGAACTCTGCTTTAGTTCCAGGTGGAACACAAGCAGCATTACTGCCACTGTGTACTCTTTGGGCTCTTCCACGAATGAACTTCTATATGCAGGGTTTCCCTCGTGGAGCGAACTGCCTCAACCAAGGCAGGCTGTACTGAGTACTGTAAGCATTACCTCTCCCAAAATATGCAGTTTTAATGGAAGAACTCTGCTTTAGTTGCAGGTGGAACACAAGCAGCATTTCTCCCACAGTGTACACAATGCCCTTTCCCAGAAGAAGTTCTATACTCAAGGTATCCCGCGTGGAGTTAAATGCCTAAACCAAGCCAGGCTCTAGTGAGGCCTCTAAGCATTTCCCCTCCCGAAACACGGCAGTTTTACCCAAAGAAATCTGCTTTAATTCCTGTTGTAACACAAGCAGCATTTCTCCATCAGTGCACACAATGGGCACTTCCCCGAATGTACTTGTTCTGTATGCAGGGTGTCCCGCGTGGAGCGAACTGCCTCAACCAAGGCAGGCTCTAGTAAGGACTCTAAGCATTTCCTCTCCCGAAACACGCAGTTTTAACGGAAGAACTCTGCTTTAGTTGCAGGTGGAACACAAGCAGTTTTTCTCCCAGAGTGTACACAATGGGCCTTAACCCGAATGAATTTCCATACGCAGGTTGTCCCGCATGGAGTGAACTACCTCAACCAAGGCAGGCTCTACTTATGCCTCTAAGCGTTTCCTCTCCCAAAACACGCAGTTTTACCCGAAGAACTCTGCTTTAGTTGCAGGAGGAACACAAGCATCTGTTCTCCCACAGTGTACCCAAAGGGCCTTTGCCCGAAAGAAATTCTATACTCAAGGTGTCTCACGTGGAGTGAAATGCCTAAACCAAGGCAGGCTCTAGTGAGGCCTCTAAGCATTTCCTCCCCGAAAACACGGCAGATTTACCCGAAGAACTCTGCTTTAGTTCCAGGTGTAACACAAGCAGCATTTCTCCATCAGTGCACACAATGGGCACTTCCCCGAATGAACTTGTTCTATACGCAGGGTGTCCCGCGTGGAGCGAACAGCGTCAACCATGGCAGGCCCTACTGCAGTCTTTAAGCATATCCTCCCCGAAAACCTGTCAGTTTTACCCGAAGAACTCTGCTTTAGTTCCAGGTGTACGACAAGCAGCATTTCTCCATCAGTGCACACAATGGGCACTTCCCCGAATGAACTTGTTCTATATGCAGGGTGTCCCGTGTGGCGCGAACAGCCTCAAACATGGCAGGCTCTACTGTGGTTTCTAAAGCTTTCCTCTCTGAAAACGCGGCACTTTTACCCAAAGAAATCTGCCTTAAATGCAGGTGGAACACAAGCTGCATTTCTCTCACACTGTACACAAAGGGCCTTTCCCCGAATGAACTTCTATATGCAGGGTGTCCAGCGTGCAGCGAACTGCCTCAAGCAAGGCAGGCTCTAGTAAGGACTGTAAGCATTTCCTCTCCCAAAACACGCAGTTTTACCCGAAGAACTCTGCTTTAGTTGCCGGTGGAACACAAGCAGCTTTTCTCCCACAGTGTACCCAAAGGGCCTTTGCCCGAAAGAAATTCTATACTCAAGGTGTCTCACGTGGAGTGAAATGCCTAAACCAAGGCAGGCTCTAGTGAGGCCTCTAAGCATTTCCTCCCCGAAAACACGGCAGATTTACCCGAAGAACTCTGCTTTAGTTCCAGGTGTAACACAAGCAGCATTTCTCCATCAGTGCACACAATGGGCACTTCCCCGAATGAACTTGTTCTATATGCAGGTTGTCCCGTGTGGCGCGAACAGCCTCAAACATGGCAGGCTCTACTGTGGTTTCTAAGGCTTTCCTTTCTGAAAACGCGGCACTTTTACCCAAAGAACTCTGCCTTAAATGCAGTTGGAACACAAGCTGCATTTCTCCCACACTGTACACAAAGGGCCTTTCCCCGAATGAACTTCTATATGCAGGATGTCCAGCGTGCAGCGAACTGCCTCAAGCCAGGCAGGCTCTAGTAAGGACTGTAAGCATTTCCTCTCCCAAAACACGCAGTTTTACCCGAAGAACTCTGCTTTAGTTGCCGGTGGAACACAAGCAGCTTTTCTCCCACAGTGTACCCAAAGGGCCTTTGCCCGTAAGAACTTCTATGCTCAAGGTGTCCCGCGTGGAGTGAAATGCCTGAACCAAGGCAGGCTCTAGTGAGGCCTGTAAGCATTTCCTCTCCCAAAACACGGCAGTTTTACCCAAAGAACTCTGCTTTAGTACCAGGTGTATCACAAGCAGCATTTCTCAATCAGTGCACACAATGGGCATTTCCCGAATGATCTTGTTGTATACGCAGGGTGTCCCGCGTGCAGCGAACAGCCTCAACCATGGCAGGCTCTACTGTGGTCCCTAAGGCTTTCCTCTCTGAAAACGCGGCACTTTTACCCAAAGAACTCTGCCTTAAATGCAGGTGGAACACAAGCTGCATTTCTCCCACACTGTACACAAAGGGCCCTTCCCTGAATGAACTTCTATATGCAGGGTGTCCCACGTGCAGTGAACTGCCTCAAGCAAGGCAGGCTCTAGTAAGCACTGTAAGCATTTCCTCTCCCAAAACACGCAGTTTTACCCGAAGAAGTCTGCTTTAGTTGCCGGTGGAACACAAGCAGCTTTTCTCCCACAGTGTACCCAAAGGGCCTTTGCCCGAAAGAAATACTATGCTCAAGGTGACCCGCATGGAGTGAAATGCCTGAACCAAGGCAGGCTCTAGTGAGGCCTCTAAACATTTCCTCTCCCAAAACACGGCAGTTTTACCCAAAGAACTCTGCTTTAGTTGCAGGTGGAACACAAGCAGCATTTCTGCCACTGTGTACTCTTTGGGCTCTTCCACGAATGAACATCTATATGCAGGGTTTCCCACGTGGAGAGAACTGCCTCAACCAAGGCAGGCTGTAGTGAGGACTGTAAGCATTTCCTCTCCCAAAACACGCAGTTTTAACGGAAGAACTCTGCTTTAGTTGCAGTTGGAACACAAGCACCTTTTATCCCAGGGTGTACACAATGCTCCTTTCCCCAAATGAAACTCTATATGCAGGGTGTCCCGCGTGGAGTGAACTACCTCAATCAAGGCAGGCTCTGCTTATGCCTCTAAGAGTTTCCTCTCCCAAAACACGCAGTTTTGCCCGAAGAACTCTGCTTTAGTTGCCGGTGGAACACAAGCAGCTTTTCTCTCACAGTGTACCCAAAGGGCCTTTGCCCGAAAGAACTTCTATGCTCAAGGTGGCCTGCATGCAGTGAAATGCCTAAACCAAGGCAGGCTCTAGAGAGGGCTCTAAGCATTTCCTCTCCCAAAACACGGCAGTTTTACCCAAAGAACTCTGCTTTAGTTCCAGGTGGAACACAAGCAGCATTACTGCCACTGTGTACTCTTTGGGCTCTTCCACGAATGAACTTCTATATGCAGGGTTTCCCTCGTGGAGCGAACTGCCTCAACCAAGGCAGGCTGTACTGAGTACTGTAAGCATTACCTCTCCCAAAATATGCAGTTTTAACGGAAGAACTCTGCTTTAGTTGCAGGTGGAACACAAGCAGCATTTCTCCCACAGTGTACACAATGCCCTTTCCCAGAAGAAGTTCTATACTCAAGGTATCCCGCGTGGAGTTAAATGCCTAAACCAAGCCAGGCTCTAGTGAGGCCTCTAAGCATTTCCCCTCCCGAAACACGGCAGTTTTACCCAAAGAAATCTGCTTTAATTCCTGTTGTAACACAAGCAGCATTTCTCCATCAGTGCACACAATGGGCACTTCCCCGAATGTACTTGTTCTGTATGCAGGGTGTCCCGCGTGGAGCGAACTGCCTCAACCAAGGCAGGCTCTAGTAAGGACTCTAAGCATTTCCTCTCCCGAAACACGCAGTTTTAACGGAAGAACTCTGCTTTAGTTGCAGGTGGAACACAAGCAGTTTTTCTCCCAGAGTGTACACAATGGGCCTTAACCCGAATGAATTTCCATACGCAGGTTGTCCCGCATGGAGTGAACTACCTCAACCAAGGCAGGCTCTACTTATGCCTCTAAGCGTTTCCTCTCCCAAAACACGCAGTTTTACCCGAAGAACTCTGCTTTAGTTGCAGGAGGAACACAAGCATCTTTTCTCCCACAGTGTACCCAAAGGGCCTTTGCCCGAAAGAAATTCTATACTCAAGGTGTCTCACGTGGAGTGAAATGCCTAAACCAAGGCAGGCTCTAGTGAGGCCTCTAAGCATTTCCTCCCCGAAAACACGGCAGATTTACCCGAAGAACTCTGCTTTAGTTCCAGGTGTAACACAAGCAGCATTTCTCCATCAGTGCACACAATGGGCACTTCCCCGAATGAACTTGTTCTATATGCAGGTTGTCCCGTGTGGCGCGAACAACCTCAAACATGGCAGGCTCTACTGTGGTTTCTAAGGCTTTCCTTTCTGCAAACGCGGCACTTTTACCCAAAGAACTCTGCCTTAAATGCAGTTGGAACACAAGCTGCATTTCTCCCACACTGTACACAAAGGGCCTTTCCCCGAATGAACTTCTATATGCAGGATGTCCAGCGTGCAGCGAACTGCCTCAAGCCAGGCAGGCTCTAGTAAGGACTGTAAGCATTTCCTCTCCCAAAACACGCAGTTTTACCCGAAGAACTCTGCTTTAGTTGCCGGTGGAACACAAGCAGCTTTTCTCCCACAGTGTACCCAAAGGGCCTTTGCCCGTAAGAACTTCTATGCTCAAGGTGTCCCGCGTGGAGTGAAATGCCTGAACCAAGGCAGGCTCTAGTGAGGCCTGTAAGCATTTCCTCTCCCAAAACACGGCAGTTTTACCCAAAGAACTCTGCTTTAGTACCAGGTGTATCACAAGCAGCATTTCTCAATCAGTGCACACAATGGGCATTTCCCGAATGATCTTGTTGTATACGCAGGGTGTCCCGCGTGCAGCAAACAGCCTCAACCATGGCAGGCTCTACTGTGGTCCCTAAGGCTTTCCTCTCTGAAAACGCGGCACTTTTACCCAAAGAACTCTGCCTTAAATGCAGGTGGAACACAAGCTGCATTTCTCCCACACTGTACACAAAGGGCCCTTCCCTGAATGAAGTTCTATATGCAGGGTGTCCCACGTGCAGTGAACTGCCTCAAGCAAGGCAGGCTCTAGTAAGCACTGTAAGCATTTCCTCTCCCAAAACACGCAGTTTTACCCGAAGAAGTCTGCTTTAGTTGCCGGTGGAACACAAGCAGCTTTTCTCCCACAGTGTACCCAAAGGGCCTTTGCCCGAAAGAAATACTATGCTCAAGGTGACCCGCATGGAGTGAAATGCCTGAACCAAGGCAGGCTCTAGTGAGGCCTCTAAACATTTCCTCTCCCAAAACACGGCAGTTTTACCCAAAGAACTCTGCTTTAGTTCCAGGTGGAACACAAGCAGCATTTCTGCCACTGTGTACTCTTTGGGCTCTTCCACGAATGAACATCTATATGCAGGGTTTCCCACGTGGAGAGAACTGCCTCAACCAAGGCAGGCTGTAGTGAGGACTGTAAGCATTTCCTCTCCCAAAACACGCAGTTTTAACGGAAGAACTCTGCTTTAGTTGCAGTTGGAACACAAGCACCTTTTATCCCAGGGTGTACACAATGCTCCTTTCCCCAAATGAAACTCTATATGCAGGGTGTCCCGCGTGGAGTGAACTACCTCAATCAAGGCAGGCTCTGCTTATGCCTCTAAGAGTTTCCTCTCCCAAAACACGCAGGTTTGCCCGAAGAACTCTGCTTTAGTTGCCGGTGGAACACAAGCAGCTTTTCTCTCACAGTGTACCCAAAGGGCCTTTGCCCGAAAGAACTTCTATGCTCAAGGTGGCCTGCATGCAGTGAAATGCCTAAACCAAGGCAGGCTCTAGAGAGGGCTCTAAGCATTTCCTCTCCCAAAACACGGCAGTTTTACCCAAAGAACTCTGCTTTAGTTCCAGGTGGAACACAAGCAGCATTTCTGCCACTGTGTACTCTTTGGGCTCTTCCACGAATGAACTTCTATATGCAGGGTTTCCCTCGTGGAGCGAACTGCCTCAACCAAGGCAGGCTGTACTGAGTACTGTAAGCATTACCTCTCCCAAAATATGCAGTTTTAACGGAAGAACTCTGCTTTAGTTGCAGGTGGAACACAAGCAGCATTTCTCCCACAGTGTACACAATGCCCTTTCCCAGAAGAAGTTCTATACTCAAGGTATCCCGCGTGGAGTTAAATGCCTAAACCAAGCCAGGCTCTAGTGAGGCCTCTAAGCATTTCCCCTCCCGAAACACGGCAGTTTTACCCAAAGAAATCTGCTTTAATTCCTGTTGTAACACAAGCAGCATTTCTCCATCAGTGCACACAATGGGCACTTCCCCGAATGTACTTGTTCTGTATGCAGGGTGTCCCGCGTGGAGCGAACTGCCTCAACCAAGGCAGGCTCTAGTAAGGACTCTAAGCATTTCCTCTCCCGAAACACGCAGTTTTAACGGAAGAACTCTGCTTTAGTTGCAGGTGGAACACAAGCAGTTTTTCTCCCAGAGTGTACACAATGGGCCTTAACCCGAATGAATTTCCATACGCAGGTTGTCCCGCATGGAGTGAACTACCTCAACCAAGGCAGGCTCTACTTATGCCTCTAAGCGTTTCCTCTCCCAAAACACGCAGTTTTACCCGAAGAACTCTGCTTTAGTTGCAGGAGGAACACAAGCATCTTTTCTCCCACAGTGTACCCAAAGGGCCTTTGCCCGAAAGAAATTCTATACTCAAGGTGTCTCACGTGGAGTGAAATGCCTAAACCAAGGCAGGCTCTAGTGAGGCCTCTAAGCATTTCCTCCCCGAAAACACGGCAGATTTACCCGAAGAACTCTGCTTTAGTTCCAGGTGTAACACAAGCAGCATTTCTCCATCAGTGCACACAATGGGCACTTCCCCGAATGAACTTGTTCTATATGCAGGTTGTCCCATGTGGCGCGAACAGCCTCAAACATGGCAGGCTCTACTGTGGTTTCTAAGGCTTTCCTTTCTGCAAACGCGGCACTTTTACCCAAAGAACTCTGCCTTAAATGCAGTTGGAACACAAGCTGCATTTCTCCCACACTGTACACAAAGGGCCTTTCCCCGAATGAACTTCTATATGCAGGATGTCCAGCGTGCAGCGAACTGCCTCAAGCCAGGCAGGCTCTAGTAAGGACTGTAAGCATTTCCTCTCCCAAAACACGCAGTTTTACCCGAAGAACTCTGCTTTAGTTGCCGGTGGAACACAAGCAGCTTTTCTCCCACAGTGTACCCAAAGGGCCTTTGCCCGTAAGAACTTCTATGCTCAAGGTGTCCCGCGTGGAGTGAAATGCCTGAACCAAGGCAGGCTCTAGTGAGGCCTGTAAGCATTTCCTCTCCCAAAACACGGCAGTTTTACCCAAAGAACTCTGCTTTAGTACCAGGTGTATCACAAGCAGCATTTCTCAATCAGTGCACACAATGGGCATTTCCCGAATGATCTTGTTGTATACGCAGGGTGTCCCGCGTGCAGCGAACAGCCTCAACCATGGCAGGCTCTACTGTGGTCCCTAAGGCTTTCCTCTCTGAAAACGCGGCACTTTTACCCAAAGAACTCTGCCTTAAATGCAGGTGGAACACAAGCTGCATTTCTCCCACACTGTACACAAAGGGCCCTTCCCTGAATGAACTTCTATATGCAGGGTGTCCCACGTGCAGTGAACTGCCTCAAGCAAGGCAGGCTCTAGTAAGCACTGTAAGCATTTCCTCTCCCAGAACACGCAGTTTTACCCGAAGAAGTCTGCTTTAGTTGCCGGTGGAACACAAGCAGCTTTTCTCCCACAGTGTACCCAAAGGGCCTTTGCCCGAAAGAAATACTATGCTCAAGGTGACCCGCATGGAGTGAAATGCCTGAACCAAGGCAGGCTCTAGTGAGGCCTCTAAACATTTCCTCTCCCAAAACACGGCAGTTTTACCCAAAGAACTCTGCTTTAGTTGCAGGTGGAACACAAGCAGCATTTCTGCCACTGTGTACTCTTTGGGCTCTTCCACGAATGAACATCTATATGCAGGGTTTCCCACGTGGAGAGAACTGCCTCAACCAAGGCAGGCTGTAGTGAGGACTGTAAGCATTTCCTCTCCCAAAACACGCAGTTTTAACGGAAGAACTCTGCTTTAGTTGCAGTTGGAACACAAGCACCTTTTATCCCAGGGTGTACACAATGCTCCTTTCCCCAAATGAAACTCTATATGCAGGGTGTCCCGCGTGGAGTGAACTACCTCAATCAAGGCAGGCTCTGCTTATGCCTCTAAGAGTTTCCTCTCCCAAAACACGCAGGTTTGCCCGAAGAACTCTGCTTTAGTTGCCGGTGGAACACAAGCAGCTTTTCTCTCACAGTGTACCCAAAGGGCCTTTGCCCGAAAGAACTTCTATGCTCAAGGTGGCCTGCATGTAGTGAAATGCCTAAACCAAGGCAGGCTCTAGAGAGGGCTCTAAGCATTTCCTCTCCCAAAACACGGCAGTTTTACCCAAAGAACTCTGCTTTAGTTCCAGGTGGAACACAAGCAGCATTACTGCCACTGTGTACTCTTTGGGCTCTTCCACGAATGAACTTCTATATGCAGGGTTTCCCTCGTGGAGCGAACTGCCTCAACCAAGGCAGGCTGTACTGAGTACTGTAAGCATTACCTCTCCCAAAATATGCAGTTTGAACGGAAGAACTCTGCTTTAGTTGCAGGTGGAACACAAGCAGCATTTCTCCCACAGTGTACACAATGCCCTTTCCCAGAAGAAGTTCTATACTCAAGGTATCCCGCGTGGAGTTAAATGCCTAAACCAAGCCAGGCTCTAGTGAGGCCTCTAAGCATTTCCCCTCCCGAAACACGGCAGTTTTACCCAAAGAAATCTGCTTTAATTCCTGTTGTAACACAAGCAGCATTTCTCCATCAGTGCACACAATGGGCACTTCCCCGAATGTACTTGTTCTGTATGCAGGGTGTCCCGCGTGGAGCGAACTGCCTCAACCAAGGCAGGCTCTAGTAAGGACTCTAAGCATTTCCTCTCCCGAAACACGCAGTTTTAACGGAAGAACTCTGCTTTAGTTGCAGGTGGAACACAAGCAGTTTTTCTCCCAGAGTGTACACAATGGGCCTTAACCCGAATGAATTTCCATACGCAGGTTGTCCCGCATGGAGTGAACTACCTCAACCAAGGCAGGCTCTACTTATGCCTCTAAGCGTTTCCTCTCCCAAAACACGCAGTTTTACCCGAAGAACTCTGCTTTAGTTGCAGGAGGAACACAAGCATCTTTTCTCCCACAGTGTACCCAAAGGGCCTTTGCCCGAAAGAAATTCTATACTCAAGGTGTCTCACGTGGAGTGAAATGCCTAAACCAAGGCAGGCTCTAGTGAGGCCTCTAAGCATTTCCTCCCCGAAAACACGGCAGATTTACCCGAAGAACTCTGCTTTAGTTCCAGGTGTAACACAAGCAGCATTTCTCCATCAGTGCACACAATGGGCACTTCCCCGAATGAACTTGTTCTATATGCAGGTTGTCCCGTGTGGCGCGAACAGCCTCAAACATGGCAGGCTCTACTGTGGTTTCTAAGGCTTTCCTTTCTGCAAACGCGGCACTTTTACCCAAAGAACTCTGCCTTAAATGCAGTTGGAACACAAGCTGCATTTCTCCCACACTGTACACAAAGGGCCTTTCCCCGAATGAACTTCTATATGCAGGATGTCCAGCGTGCAGCGAACTGCCTCAAGCCAGGCAGGCTCTAGTAAGGACTGTAAGCATTTCCTCTCCCAAAACACGCAGTTTTACCCGAAGAACTCTGCTTTAGTTGCCGGTGGAACACAAGCAGCTTTTCTCCCACAGTGTACCCAAAGGGCCTTTGCCCGTAAGAACTTCTATGCTCAAGGTGTCCCGCGTGGAGTGAAATGCCTGAACCAAGGCAGGCTCTAGTGAGGCCTGTAAGCATTTCCTCTCCCAAAACACGGCAGTTTTACCCAAAGAACTCTGCTTTAGTACCAGGTGTATCACAAGCAGCATTTCTCAATCAGTGCACACAATGGGCATTTCCCGAATGATCTTGTTGTATACGCAGGGTGTCCCGCGTGCAGCGAACAGCCTCAACCATGGCAGGCTCTACTGTGGTCCCTAAGGCTTTCCTCTCTGAAAACGCGGCACTTTTACCCAAAGAACTCTGCCTTAAATGCAGGTGGAACACAAGCTGCATTTCTCCCACACTGTACACAAAGGGCCCTTCCCTGAATGAACTTCTATATGCAGGGTGTCCCACGTGCAGTGAACTGCCTCAAGCAAGGCAGGCTCTAGTAAGCACTGTAAGCATTTCCTCTCCCAAAACACGCAGTTTTACCCGAAGAAGTCTGCTTTAGTTGCCGGTGGAACACAAGCAGCTTTTCTCCCACAGTGTACCCAAAGGGCCTTTGCCCGAAAGAAATACTATGCTCAAGGTGACCCGCATGGAGTGAAATGCCTGAACCAAGGCAGGCTCTAGTGAGGCCTCTAAACATTTCCTCTCCCAAAACACGGCAGTTTTACCCAAAGAACTCTGCTTTAGTTGCAGGTGGAACACAAGCAGCATTTCTGCCACTGTGTACTCTTTGGGCTCTTCCACGAATGAACATCTATATGCAGGGTTTCCCACGTGGAGAGAACTGCCTCAACCAAGGCAGGCTGTAGTGAGGACTGTAAGCATTTCCTCTCCCAAAACACGCAGTTTTAACGGAAGAACTCTGCTTTAGTTGCAGTTGGAACACAAGCACCTTTTATCCCAGGGTGTACACAATGCTCCTTTCCCCAAATGAAACTCTATATGCAGGGTGTCCCGCGTGGAGTGAACTACCTCAATCAAGGCAGGCTCTGCTTATGCCTCTAAGAGTTTCCTCTCCCAAAACACGCAGGTTTGCCCGAAGAACTCTGCTTTAGTTGCCGGTGGAACACAAGCAGCTTTTCTCTCACAGTGTACCCAAAGGGCCTTTGCCCGAAAGAACTTCTATGCTCAAGGTGGCCTGCATGCAGTGAAATGCCTAAACCAAGGCAGGCTCTAGAGAGGGCTCTAAGCATTTCCTCTCCCAAAACACGGCAGTTTTACCCAAAGAACTCTGCTTTAGTTCCAGGTGGAACACAAGCAGCATTACTGCCACTGTGTACTCTTTGGGCTCTTCCACGAATGAACTTCTATATGCAGGGTTTCCCTCGTGGAGCGAACTGCCTCAACCAAGGCAGGCTGTACTGAGTACTGTAAGCATTACCTCTCCCAAAATATGCAGTTTTAACGGAAGAACTCTGCTTTAGTTGCAGGTGGAACACAAGCAGCATTTCTCCCACAGTGTACACAATGCCCTTTCCCAGAAGAAGTTCTATACTCAAGGTATCCTGCGTGGAGTTAAATGCCTAAACCAAGCCAGGCTCTAGTGAGGCCTCTAAGCATTTCCCCTCCCGAAACACGGCAGTTTTACCCAAAGAAATCTGCTTTAATTCCTGTTGTAACACAAGCAGCATTTCTCCATCAGTGCACACAATGGGCACTTCCCCGAATGTACTTGTTCTGTATGCAGGGTGTCCCGCGTGGAGCGAACTGCCTCAACCAAGGCAGGCTCTAGTAAGGACTCTAAGCATTTCCTCTCCCGAAACACGCAGTTTTAACGGAAGAACTCTGCTTTAGTTGCAGGTGGAACACAAGCAGTTTTTCTCCCAGAGTGTACACAATGGGCCTTAACCCGAATGAATTTCCATACGCAGGTTGTCCCGCATGGAGTGAACTACCTCAACCAAGGCAGGCTCTACTTATGCCTCTAAGCGTTTCCTCTCCCAAAACACGCAGTTTTACCCGAAGAACTCTGCTTTAGTTGCAGGAGGAACACAAGCATCTGTTCTCCCACAGTGTACCCAAAGGGCCTTTGCCCGAAAGAAATTCTATACTCAAGGTGTCTCACGTGGAGTGAAATGCCTAAACCAAGGCAGGCTCTAGTGAGGCCTCTAAGCATTTCCTCCCCGAAAACACGGCAGATTTACCCGAAGAACTCTGCTTTAGTTCCAGGTGTAACACAAGCAGCATTTCTCCATCAGTGCACACAATGGGCACTTCCCCGAATGAACTTGTTCTATACGCAGGGTGTCCCGCGTGGAGCGAACAGCGTCAACCATGGCAGGCCCTACTGCAGTCTTTAAGCATATCCTCCCCGAAAACCTGTCAGTTTTACCCGAAGAACTCTGCTTTAGTTCCAGGTGTACGACAAGCAGCATTTCTCCATCAGTGCACACAATGGGCACTTCCCCGAATGAACTTGTTCTATATGCAGGGTGTCCCGTGTGGCGCGAACAGCCTCAAACATGGCAGGCTCTACTGTGGTTTCTAAAGCTTTCCTCTCTGAAAACGCGGCACTTTTACCCAAAGAAATCTGCCTTAAATGCAGGTGGAACACAAGCTGCATTTCTCTCACACTGTACACAAAGGGCCTTTCCCCGAATGAACTTCTATATGCAGGGTGTCCAGCGTGCAGCGAACTGCCTCAAGCAAGGCAGGCTCTAGTAAGGACTGTAAGCATTTCCTCTCCCAAAACACGCAGTTTTACCCGAAGAACTCTGCTTTAGTTGCCGGTGGAACACAAGCAGCTTTTCTCCCACAGTGTACCCAAAGGGCCTTTGCCCGAAAGAAATTCTATACTCAAGGTGTCTCACGTGGAGTGAAATGCCTAAACCAAGGCAGGCTCTAGTGAGGCCTCTAAGCATTTCCTCCCCGAAAACACGGCAGATTTACCCGAAGAACTCTGCTTTAGTTCCAGGTGTAACACAAGCAGCATTTCTCCATCAGTGCACACAATGGGCACTTCCCCGAATGAACTTGTTCTATATGCAGGTTGTCCCGTGTGGCGCGAACAGCCTCAAACATGGCAGGCTCTACTGTGGTTTCTAAGGCTTTCCTTTCTGAAAACGCGGCACTTTTACCCAAAGAACTCTGCCTTAAATGCAGTTGGAACACAAGCTGCATTTCTCCCACACTGTACACAAAGGGCCTTTCCCCGAATGAACTTCTATATGCAGGATGTCCAGCGTGCAGCGAACTGCCTCAAGCCAGGCAGGCTCTAGTAAGGACTGTAAGCATTTCCTCTCCCAAAACACGCAGTTTTACCCGAAGAACTCTGCTTTAGTTGCCGGTGGAACACAAGCAGCTTTTCTCCCACAGTGTACCCAAAGGGCCTTTGCCCGTAAGAACTTCTATGCTCAAGGTGTCCCGCGTGGAGTGAAATGCCTGAACCAAGGCAGGCTCTAGTGAGGCCTGTAAGCATTTCCTCTCCCAAAACACGGCAGTTTTACCCAAAGAACTCTGCTTTAGTACCAGGTGTATCACAAGCAGCATTTCTCAATCAGTGCACACAATGGGCATTTCCCGAATGATCTTGTTGTATACGCAGGGTGTCCCGCGTGCAGCGAACAGCCTCAACCATGGCAGGCTCTACTGTGGTCCCTAAGGCTTTCCTCTCTGAAAACGCGGCACTTTTACCCAAAGAACTCTGCCTTAAATGCAGGTGGAACACAAGCTGCATTTCTCCCACACTGTACACAAAGGGCCCTTCCCTGAATGAACTTCTATATGCAGGGTGTCCCACGTGCAGTGAACTGCCTCAAGCAAGGCAGGCTCTAGTAAGCACTGTAAGCATTTCCTCTCCCAAAACACGCAGTTTTACCCGAAGAAGTCTGCTTTAGTTGCCGGTGGAACACAAGCAGCTTTTCTCCCACAGTGTACCCAAAGGGCCTTTGCCCGAAAGAAATACTATGCTCAAGGTGACCCGCATGGAGTGAAATGCCTGAACCAAGGCAGGCTCTAGTGAGGCCTCTAAACATTTCCTCTCCCAAAACACGGCAGTTTTACCCAAAGAACTCTGCTTTAGTTGCAGGTGGAACACAAGCAGCATTTCTGCCACTGTGTACTCTTTGGGCTCTTCCACGAATGAACATCTATATGCAGGGTTTCCCACGTGGAGAGAACTGCCTCAACCAAGGCAGGCTGTAGTGAGGACTGTAAGCATTTCCTCTCCCAAAACACGCAGTTTTAACGGAAGAACTCTGCTTTAGTTGCAGTTGGAACACAAGCACCTTTTATCCCAGGGTGTACACAATGCTCCTTTCCCCAAATGAAACTCTATATGCAGGGTGTCCCGCGTGGAGTGAACTACCTCAATCAAGGCAGGCTCTGCTTATGCCTCTAAGAGTTTCCTCTCCCAAAACACGCAGGTTTGCCCGAAGAACTCTGCTTTAGTTGCCGGTGGAACACAAGCAGCTTTTCTCTCACAGTGTACCCAAAGGGCCTTTGCCCGAAAGAACTTCTATGCTCAAGGTGGCCTGCATGCAGTGAAATGCCTAAACCAAGGCAGGCTCTAGAGAGGGCTCTAAGCATTTCCTCTCCCAAAACACGGCAGTTTTACCCAAAGAACTCTGCTTTAGTTCCAGGTGGAACACAAGCAGCATTACTGCCACTGTGTACTCTTTGGGCTCTTCCACGAATGAACTTCTATATGCAGGGTTTCCCTCGTGGAGCGAACTGCCTCAACCAAGGCAGGCTGTACTGAGTACTGTAAGCATTACCTCTCCCAAAATATGCAGTTTTAACGGAAGAACTCTGCTTTAGTTGCAGGTGGAACACAAGCAGCATTTCTCCCACAGTGTACACAATGCCCTTTCCCAGAAGAAGTTCTATACTCAAGGTATCCCTCGTGGAGCGAACTGCCTCAACCAAGGCAGGCTGTACTGAGTACTGTAAGCATTTCCTCTCCCGAAACACGCAGTTTTAACGGAAGAACTCTGCTTTAGTTGCAGGTGGAACACAAGCAGTTTTTCTCCCAGAGTGTACACAATGGGCCTTAACCCGAATGAATTTCCATACGCAGGTTGTCCCGCATGGAGTGAACTACCTCAACCAAGGCAGGCTCTACTTATGCCTCTAAGCGTTTCCTCTCCCAAAACACGCAGTTTTACCCGAAGAACTCTGCTTTATTTGCAGGAGGAACACAAGCATCTTTTCTCCCACAGTGTACCCAAAGGGCCTTTGCCCGAAAGAAATTCTATACTCAAGGTGTCTCACGTGGAGTGAAATGCCTAAACCAAGGCAGGCTCTAGTGAGGCCTCTAAGCATTTCCTCCCCGAAAACACGGCAGATTTACCCGAAGAACTCTGCTTTAGTTCCAGGTGTAACACAAGCAGCATTTCTCCATCAGTGCACACAATGGGCACTTCCCCGAATGAACTTGTTCTATATGCAGGTTGTCCCGTGTGGCGCGAACAGCCTCAAACATGGCAGGCTCTACTGTGGTTTCTAAGGCTTTCCTTTCTGCAAACGCGGCACTTTTACCCAAAGAACTCTGCCTTAAATGCAGTTGGAACACAAGCTGCATTTCTCCCACACTGTACACAAAGGGCCTTTCCCCGAATGAACTTCTATATGCAGGATGTCCAGCGTGCAGCGAACTGCCTCAAGCCAGGCAGGCTCTAGTAAGGACTGTAAGCATTTCCTCTCCCAAAACACGCAGTTTTACCCGAAGAACTCTGCTTTAGTTGCCGGTGGAACACAAGCAGCTTTTCTCCCACAGTGTACCCAAAGGGCCTTTGCCCGTAAGAACTTCTATGCTCAAGGTGTCCCGCGTGGAGTGAAATCCCTGAACCAAGGCAGGCTCTAGTGAGGCCTGTAAGCATTTCCTCTCCCAAAACACGGCAGTTTTACCCAAAGAACTCTGCTTTAGTACCAGGTGTATCACAAGCAGCATTTCTCAATCAGTGCACACAATGGGCATTTCCCGAATGATCTTGTTGTATACGCAGGGTGTCCCGCGTGCAGCGAACAGCCTCAACCATGGCAGGCTCTACTGTGGTCCCTAAGGCTTTCCTCTCTGAAAACGCGGCACTTTTACCCAAAGAACTCTGCCTTAAATGCAGGTGGAACACAAGCTGCATTTCTCCCACACTGTACACAAAGGGCCCTTCCCTGAATGAACTTCTATATGCAGGGTGTCCCACGTGCAGTGAACTGCCTCAAGCAAGGCAGGCTCTAGTAAGCACTGTAAGCATTTCCTCTCCCAAAACACGCAGTTTTACCCGAAGAAGTCTGCTTTAGTTGCCGGTGGAACACAAGCAGCTTTTCTCCCACAGTGTACCCAAAGGGCCTTTGCCCGAAAGAAATACTATGCTCAAGGTGACCCGCATGGAGTGAAATGCCTGAACCAAGGCAGGCTCTAGTGAGGCCTCTAAACATTTCCTCTCCCAAAACACGGCAGTTTTACCCAAAGAACTCTGCTTTAGTTGCAGGTGGAACACAAGCAGCATTTCTGCCACTGTGTACTCTTTGGGCTCTTCCACGAATGAACATCTATATGCAGGGTTTCCCACGTGGAGAGAACTGCCTCAACCAAGGCAGGCTGTAGTGAGGACTGTAAGCATTTCCTCTCCCAAAACACGCAGTTTTAACGGAAGAACTCTGCTTTAGTTGCAGTTGGAACACAAGCACCTTTTATCCCAGGGTGTACACAATGCTCCTTTCCCCAAATGAAACTCTATATGCAGGGTGTCCCGCGTGGAGTGAACTACCTCAATCAAGGCAGGCTCTGCTTATGCCTCTAAGAGTTTCCTCTCCCAAAACACGCAGTTTTGCCCGAAGAACTCTGCTTTAGTTGCCGGTGGAACACAAGCAGCTTTTCTCTCACAGTGTACCCAAAGGGCCTTTGCCCGAAAGAACTTCTATGCTCAAGGTGGCCTGCATGCAGTGAAATGCCTAAACCAAGGCAGGCTCTAGAGAGGGCTCTAAGCATTTCCTCTCCCAAAACACGGCAGTTTTACCCAAAGAACTCTGCTTTAGTTCCAGGTGGAACACAAGCAGCATTACTGCCACTGTGTACTCTTTGGGCTCTTCCACGAATGAACTTCTATATGCAGGGTTTCCCTCGTGGAGCGAACTGCCTCAACCAAGGCAGGCTGTACTGAGTACTGTAAGCATTACCTCTCCCAAAATATGCAGTTTTAACGGAAGAACTCTGCTTTAGTTGCAGGTGGAACACAAGCAGCATTTCTCCCACAGTGTACACAATGCCCTTTCCCAGAAGAAGTTCTATACTCAAGGTATCCCGCGTGGAGTTAAATGCCTAAACCAAGCCAGGCTCTAGTGAGGCCTCTAAGCATTTCCCCTCCCGAAACACGGCAGTTTTACCCAAAGAAATCTGCTTTAATTCCTGTTGTAACACAAGCAGCATTTCTCCATCAGTGCACACAATGGGCACTTCCCCGAATGTACTTGTTCTGTATGCAGGGTGTCCCGCGTGGAGCGAACTGCCTCAACCAAGGCAGGCTCTAGTAAGGACTCTAAGCATTTCCTCTCCCGAAACACGCAGTTTTAACGGAAGAACTCTGCTTTAGTTGCAGGTGGAACACAAGCAGTTTTTCTCCCAGAGTGTACACAATGGGCCTTAACCCGAATGAATTTCCATACGCAGGTTGTCCCGCATGGAGTGAACTACCTCAACCAAGGCAGGCTCTACTTATGCCTCTAAGCGTTTCCTCTCCCAAAACACGCAGTTTTACCCGAAGAACTCTGCTTTAGTTGCAGGAGGAACACAAGCATCTTTTCTCCCACAGTGTACCCAAAGGGCCTTTGCCCGAAAGAAATTCTATACTCAAGGTGTCTCACGTGGAGTGAAATGCCTAAACCAAGGCAGGCTCTAGTGAGGCCTCTAAGCATTTCCTCCCCGAAAACACGGCAGATTTACCCGAAGAACTCTGCTTTAGTTCCAGGTGTAACACAAGCAGCATTTCTCCATCAGTGCACACAATGGGCACTTCCCCGAATGAACTTGTTCTATATGCAGGTTGTCCCGTGTGGCGCGAACAACCTCAAACATGGCAGGCTCTACTGTGGTTTCTAAGGCTTTCCTTTCTGCAAACGCGGCACTTTTACCCAAAGAACTCTGCCTTAAATGCAGTTGGAACACAAGCTGCATTTCTCCCACACTGTACACAAAGGGCCTTTCCCCGAATGAACTTCTATATGCAGGATGTCCAGCGTGCAGCGAACTGCCTCAAGCCAGGCAGGCTCTAGTAAGGACTGTAAGCATTTCCTCTCCCAAAACACGCAGTTTTACCCGAAGAACTCTGCTTTAGTTGCCGGTGGAACACAAGCAGCTTTTCTCCCACAGTGTACCCAAAGGGCCTTTGCCCGTAAGAACTTCTATGCTCAAGGTGTCCCGCGTGGAGTGAAATGCCTGAACCAAGGCAGGCTCTAGTGAGGCCTGTAAGCATTTCCTCTCCCAAAACACGGCAGTTTTACCCAAAGAACTCTGCTTTAGTACCAGGTGTATCACAAGCAGCATTTCTCAATCAGTGCACACAATGGGCATTTCCCGAATGATCTTGTTGTATACGCAGGGTGTCCCGCGTGCAGCAAACAGCCTCAACCATGGCAGGCTCTACTGTGGTCCCTAAGGCTTTCCTCTCTGAAAACGCGGCACTTTTACCCAAAGAACTCTGCCTTAAATGCAGGTGGAACACAAGCTGCATTTCTCCCACACTGTACACAAAGGGCCCTTCCCTGAATGAAGTTCTATATGCAGGGTGTCCCACGTGCAGTGAACTGCCTCAAGCAAGGCAGGCTCTAGTAAGCACTGTAAGCATTTCCTCTCCCAAAACACGCAGTTTTACCCGAAGAAGTCTGCTTTAGTTGCCGGTGGAACACAAGCAGCTTTTCTCCCACAGTGTACCCAAAGGGCCTTTGCCCGAAAGAAATACTATGCTCAAGGTGACCCGCATGGAGTGAAATGCCTGAACCAAGGCAGGCTCTAGTGAGGCCTCTAAACATTTCCTCTCCCAAAACACGGCAGTTTTACCCAAAGAACTCTGCTTTAGTTCCAGGTGGAACACAAGCAGCATTTCTGCCACTGTGTACTCTTTGGGCTCTTCCACGAATGAACATCTATATGCAGGGTTTCCCACGTGGAGAGAACTGCCTCAACCAAGGCAGGCTGTAGTGAGGACTGTAAGCATTTCCTCTCCCAAAACACGCAGTTTTAACGGAAGAACTCTGCTTTAGTTGCAGTTGGAACACAAGCACCTTTTATCCCAGGGTGTACACAATGCTCCTTTCCCCAAATGAAACTCTATATGCAGGGTGTCCCGCGTGGAGTGAACTACCTCAATCAAGGCAGGCTCTGCTTATGCCTCTAAGAGTTTCCTCTCCCAAAACACGCAGGTTTGCCCGAAGAACTCTGCTTTAGTTGCCGGTGGAACACAAGCAGCTTTTCTCTCACAGTGTACCCAAAGGGCCTTTGCCCGAAAGAACTTCTATGCTCAAGGTGGCCTGCATGCAGTGAAATGCCTAAACCAAGGCAGGCTCTAGAGAGGGCTCTAAGCATTTCCTCTCCCAAAACACGGCAGTTTTACCCAAAGAACTCTGCTTTAGTTCCAGGTGGAACACAAGCAGCATTTCTGCCACTGTGTACTCTTTGGGCTCTTCCACGAATGAACTTCTATATGCAGGGTTTCCCTCGTGGAGCGAACTGCCTCAACCAAGGCAGGCTGTACTGAGTACTGTAAGCATTACCTCTCCCAAAATATGCAGTTTTAACGGAAGAACTCTGCTTTAGTTGCAGGTGGAACACAAGCAGCATTTCTCCCACAGTGTACACAATGCCCTTTCCCAGAAGAAGTTCTATACTCAAGGTATCCCGCGTGGAGTTAAATGCCTAAACCAAGCCAGGCTCTAGTGAGGCCTCTAAGCATTTCCCCTCCCGAAACACGGCAGTTTTACCCAAAGAAATCTGCTTTAATTCCTGTTGTAACACAAGCAGCATTTCTCCATCAGTGCACACAATGGGCACTTCCCCGAATGTACTTGTTCTGTATGCAGGGTGTCCCGCGTGGAGCGAACTGCCTCAACCAAGGCAGGCTCTAGTAAGGACTCTAAGCATTTCCTCTCCCGAAACACGCAGTTTTAACGGAAGAACTCTGCTTTAGTTGCAGGTGGAACACAAGCAGTTTTTCTCCCAGAGTGTACACAATGGGCCTTAACCCGAATGAATTTCCATACGCAGGTTGTCCCGCATGGAGTGAACTACCTCAACCAAGGCAGGCTCTACTTATGCCTCTAAGCGTTTCCTCTCCCAAAACACGCAGTTTTACCCGAAGAACTCTGCTTTAGTTGCAGGAGGAACACAAGCATCTTTTCTCCCACAGTGTACCCAAAGGGCCTTTGCCCGAAAGAAATTCTATACTCAAGGTGTCTCACGTGGAGTGAAATGCCTAAACCAAGGCAGGCTCTAGTGAGGCCTCTAAGCATTTCCTCCCCGAAAACACGGCAGATTTACCCGAAGAACTCTGCTTTAGTTCCAGGTGTAACACAAGCAGCATTTCTCCATCAGTGCACACAATGGGCACTTCCCCGAATGAACTTGTTCTATATGCAGGTTGTCCCGTGTGGCGCGAACAGCCTCAAACATGGCAGGCTCTACTGTGGTTTCTAAGGCTTTCCTTTCTGCAAACGCGGCACTTTTACCCAAAGAACTCTGCCTTAAATGCAGTTGGAACACAAGCTGCATTTCTCCCACACTGTACACAAAGGGCCTTTCCCCGAATGAACTTCTATATGCAGGATGTCCAGCGTGCAGCGAACTGCCTCAAGCCAGGCAGGCTCTAGTAAGGACTGTAAGCATTTCCTCTCCCAAAACACGCAGTTTTACCCGAAGAACTCTGCTTTAGTTGCCGGTGGAACACAAGCAGCTTTTCTCCCACAGTGTACCCAAAGGGCCTTTGCCCGTAAGAACTTCTATGCTCAAGGTGTCCCGCGTGGAGTGAAATGCCTGAACCAAGGCAGGCTCTAGTGAGGCCTGTAAGCATTTCCTCTCCCAAAACACGGCAGTTTTACCCAAAGAACTCTGCTTTAGTACCAGGTGTATCACAAGCAGCATTTCTCAATCAGTGCACACAATGGGCATTTCCCGAATGATCTTGTTGTATACGCAGGGTGTCCCGCGTGCAGCGAACAGCCTCAACCATGGCAGGCTCTACTGTGGTCCCTAAGGCTTTCCTCTCTGAAAACGCGGCACTTTTACCCAAAGAACTCTGCCTTAAATGCAGGTGGAACACAAGCTGCATTTCTCCCACACTGTACACAAAGGGCCCTTCCCTGAATGAACTTCTATATGCAGGGTGTCCCACGTGCAGTGAACTGCCTCAAGCAAGGCAGGCTCTAGTAAGCACTGTAAGCATTTCCTCTCCCAGAACACGCAGTTTTACCCGAAGAAGTCTGCTTTAGTTGCCGGTGGAACACAAGCAGCTTTTCTCCCACAGTGTACCCAAAGGGCCTTTGCCCGAAAGAAATACTATGCTCAAGGTGACCCGCATGGAGTGAAATGCCTGAACCAAGGCAGGCTCTAGTGAGGCCTCTAAACATTTCCTCTCCCAAAACACGGCAGTTTTACCCAAAGAACTCTGCTTTAGTTCCAGGTGGAACACAAGCAGCATTTCTGCCACTGTGTACTCTTTGGGCTCTTCCACGAATGAACATCTATATGCAGGGTTTCCCACGTGGAGAGAACTGCCTCAACCAAGGCAGGCTGTAGTGAGGACTGTAAGCATTTCCTCTCCCAAAACACGCAGTTTTAACGGAAGAACTCTGCTTTAGTTGCAGTTGGAACACAAGCACCTTTTATCCCAGGGTGTACACAATGCTCCTTTCCCCAAATGAAACTCTATATGCAGGGTGTCCCGCGTGGAGTGAACTACCTCAATCAAGGCAGGCTCTGCTTATGCCTCTAAGAGTTTCCTCTCCCAAAACACGCAGGTTTGCCCGAAGAACTCTGCTTTAGTTGCCGGTGGAACACAAGCAGCTTTTCTCTCACAGTGTACCCAAAGGGCCTTTGCCCGAAAGAACTTCTATGCTCAAGGTGGCCTGCATGCAGTGAAATGCCTAAACCAAGGCAGGCTCTAGAGAGGGCTCTAAGCATTTCCTCTCCCAAAACACGGCAGTTTTACCCAAAGAACTCTGCTTTAGTTCCAGGTGGAACACAAGCAGCATTACTGCCACTGTGTACTCTTTGGGCTCTTCCACGAATGAACTTCTATATGCAGGGTTTCCCTCGTGGAGCGAACTGCCTCAACCAAGGCAGGCTGTACTGAGTACTGTAAGCATTACCTCTCCCAAAATATGCAGTTTTAACGGAAGAACTCTGCTTTAGTTGCAGGTGGAACACAAGCAGCATTTCTCCCACAGTGTACACAATGCCCTTTCCCAGAAGAAGTTCTATACTCAAGGTATCCCGCGTGGAGTTAAATGCCTAAACCAAGCCAGGCTCTAGTGAGGCCTCTAAGCATTTCCCCTCCCGAAACACGGCAGTTTTACCCAAAGAAATCTGCTTTAATTCCTGTTGTAACACAAGCAGCATTTCTCCATCAGTGCACACAATGGGCACTTCCCCGAATGTACTTGTTCTGTATGCAGGGTGTCCCGCGTGGAGCGAACTGCCTCAACCAAGGCAGGCTCTAGTAAGGACTCTAAGCATTTCCTCTCCCGAAACACGCAGTTTTAACGGAAGAACTCTGCTTTAGTTGCAGGTGGAACACAAGCAGTTTTTCTCCCAGAGTGTACACAATGGGCCTTAACCCGAATGAATTTCCATACGCAGGTTGTCCCGCATGGAGTGAACTACCTCAACCAAGGCAGGCTCTACTTATGCCTCTAAGCGTTTCCTCTCCCAAAACACGCAGTTTTACCCGAAGAACTCTGCTTTAGTTGCAGGAGGAACACAAGCATCTTTTCTCCCACAGTGTACCCAAAGGGCCTTTGCCCGAAAGAAATTCTATACTCAAGGTGTCTCACGTGGAGTGAAATGCCTAAACCAAGGCAGGCTCTAGTGAGGCCTCTAAGCATTTCCTCCCCGAAAACACGGCAGATTTACCCGAAGAACTCTGCTTTAGTTCCAGGTGTAACACAAGCAGCATTTCTCCATCAGTGCACACAATGGGCACTTCCCCGAATGAACTTGTTCTATATGCAGGTTGTC
Source organism: Mesoplodon bidens (assembly GCF_964165515.1). Taxonomy (NCBI): domain Eukaryota; kingdom Metazoa; phylum Chordata; class Mammalia; order Artiodactyla; family Ziphiidae; genus Mesoplodon; species Mesoplodon bidens. The sequence continues at coordinate 272,054 of NW_027671150.1, forward strand.
CCGTGTGGCGCGAACAGCCTCAAACATGGCAGGCTCTACTGTGGTTTCTAAGGCTTTCCTTTCTGCAAACGCGGCACTTTTACCCAAAGAACTCTGCCTTAAATGCAGTTGGAACACAAGCTGCATTTCTCCCACACTGTACACAAAGGGCCTTTCCCCGAATGAACTTCTATATGCAGGATGTCCAGCGTGCAGCGAACTGCCTCAAGCCAGGCAGGCTCTAGTAAGGACTGTAAGCATTTCCTCTCCCAAAACACGCAGTTTTACCCGAAGAACTCTGCTTTAGTTGCCGGTGGAACACAAGCAGCTTTTCTCCCACAGTGTACCCAAAGGGCCTTTGCCCGTAAGAACTTCTATGCTCAAGGTGTCCCGCGTGGAGTGAAATGCCTGAACCAAGGCAGGCTCTAGTGAGGCCTGTAAGCATTTCCTCTCCCAAAACACGGCAGTTTTACCCAAAGAACTCTGCTTTAGTACCAGGTGTATCACAAGCAGCATTTCTCAATCAGTGCACACAATGGGCATTTCCCGAATGATCTTGTTGTATACGCAGGGTGTCCCGCGTGCAGCGAACAGCCTCAACCATGGCAGGCTCTACTGTGGTCCCTAAGGCTTTCCTCTCTGAAAACGCGGCACTTTTACCCAAAGAACTCTGCCTTAAATGCAGGTGGAACACAAGCTGCATTTCTCCCACACTGTACACAAAGGGCCCTTCCCTGAATGAACTTCTATATGCAGGGTGTCCCACGTGCAGTGAACTGCCTCAAGCAAGGCAGGCTCTAGTAAGCACTGTAAGCATTTCCTCTCCCAAAACACGCAGTTTTACCCGAAGAAGTCTGCTTTAGTTGCCGGTGGAACACAAGCAGCTTTTCTCCCACAGTGTACCCAAAGGGCCTTTGCCCGAAAGAAATACTATGCTCAAGGTGACCCGCATGGAGTGAAATGCCTGAACCAAGGCAGGCTCTAGTGAGGCCTCTAAACATTTCCTCTCCCAAAACACGGCAGTTTTACCCAAAGAACTCTGCTTTAGTTGCAGGTGGAACACAAGCAGCATTTCTGCCACTGTGTACTCTTTGGGCTCTTCCACGAATGAACATCTATATGCAGGGTTTCCCACGTGGAGAGAACTGCCTCAACCAAGGCAGGCTGTAGTGAGGACTGTAAGCATTTCCTCTCCCAAAACACGCAGTTTTAACGGAAGAACTCTGCTTTAGTTGCAGTTGGAACACAAGCACCTTTTATCCCAGGGTGTACACAATGCTCCTTTCCCCAAATGAAACTCTATATGCAGGGTGTCCCGCGTGGAGTGAACTACCTCAATCAAGGCAGGCTCTGCTTATGCCTCTAAGAGTTTCCTCTCCCAAAACACGCAGGTTGGCCCGAAGAACTCTGCTTTAGTTGCCGGTGGAACACAAGCAGCTTTTCTCTCACAGTGTACCCAAAGGGCCTTTGCCCGAAAGAACTTCTATGCTCAAGGTGGCCTGCATGCAGTGAAATGCCTAAACCAAGGCAGGCTCTAGAGAGGGCTCTAAGCATTTCCTCTCCCAAAACACGGCAGTTTTACCCAAAGAACTCTGCTTTAGTTCCAGGTGGAACACAAGCAGCATTACTGCCACTGTGTACTCTTTGGGCTCTTCCACGAATGAACTTCTATATGCAGGGTTTCCCTCGTGGAGCGAACTGCCTCAACCAAGGCAGGCTGTACTGAGTACTGTAAGCATTACCTCTCCCAAAATATGCAGTTTTAATGGAAGAACTCTGCTTTAGTTGCAGGTGGAACACAAGCAGCATTTCTCCCACAGTGTACACAATGCCCTTTCCCAGAAGAAGTTCTATACTCAAGGTATCCCGCGTGGAGTTAAATGCCTAAACCAAGCCAGGCTCTAGTGAGGCCTCTAAGCATTTCCCCTCCCGAAACACGGCAGTTTTACCCAAAGAAATCTGCTTTAATTCCTGTTGTAACACAAGCAGCATTTCTCCATCAGTGCACACAATGGGCACTTCCCCGAATGTACTTGTTCTGTATGCAGGGTGTCCCGCGTGGAGCGAACTGCCTCAACCAAGGCAGGCTCTAGTAAGGACTCTAAGCATTTCCTCTCCCGAAACACGCAGTTTTAACGGAAGAACTCTGCTTTAGTTGCAGGTGGAACACAAGCAGTTTTTCTCCCAGAGTGTACACAATGGGCCTTAACCCGAATGAATTTCCATACGCAGGTTGTCCCGCATGGAGTGAACTACCTCAACCAAGGCAGGCTCTACTTATGCCTCTAAGCGTTTCCTCTCCCAAAACACGCAGTTTTACCCGAAGAACTCTGCTTTAGTTGCAGGAGGAACACAAGCATCTGTTCTCCCACAGTGTACCCAAAGGGCCTTTGCCCGAAAGAAATTCTATACTCAAGGTGTCTCACGTGGAGTGAAATGCCTAAACCAAGGCAGGCTCTAGTGAGGCCTCTAAGCATTTCCTCCCCGAAAACACGGCAGATTTACCCGAAGAACTCTGCTTTAGTTCCAGGTGTAACACAAGCAGCATTTCTCCATCAGTGCACACAATGGGCACTTCCCCGAATGAACTTGTTCTATACGCAGGGTGTCCCGCGTGGAGCGAACAGCGTCAACCATGGCAGGCCCTACTGCAGTCTTTAAGCATATCCTCCCCGAAAACCTGTCAGTTTTACCCGAAGAACTCTGCTTTAGTTCCAGGTGTACGACAAGCAGCATTTCTCCATCAGTGCACACAATGGGCACTTCCCCGAATGAACTTGTTCTATATGCAGGGTGTCCCGTGTGGCGCGAACAGCCTCAAACATGGCAGGCTCTACTGTGGTTTCTAAAGCTTTCCTCTCTGAAAACGCGGCACTTTTACCCAAAGAAATCTGCCTTAAATGCAGGTGGAACACAAGCTGCATTTCTCTCACACTGTACACAAAGGGCCTTTCCCCGAATGAACTTCTATATGCAGGGTGTCCAGCGTGCAGCGAACTGCCTCAAGCAAGGCAGGCTCTAGTAAGGACTGTAAGCATTTCCTCTCCCAAAACACGCAGTTTTACCCGAAGAACTCTGCTTTAGTTGCCGGTGGAACACAAGCAGCTTTTCTCCCACAGTGTACCCAAAGGGCCTTTGCCCGAAAGAAATTCTATACTCAAGGTGTCTCACGTGGAGTGAAATGCCTAAACCAAGGCAGGCTCTAGTGAGGCCTCTAAGCATTTCCTCCCCGAAAACACGGCAGATTTACCCGAAGAACTCTGCTTTAGTTCCAGGTGTAACACAAGCAGCATTTCTCCATCAGTGCACACAATGGGCACTTCCCCGAATGAACTTGTTCTATATGCAGGTTGTCCCGTGTGGCGCGAACAGCCTCAAACATGGCAGGCTCTACTGTGGTTTCTAAGGCTTTCCTTTCTGAAAACGCGGCACTTTTACCCAAAGAACTCTGCCTTAAATGCAGTTGGAACACAAGCTGCATTTCTCCCACACTGTACACAAAGGGCCTTTCCCCGAATGAACTTCTATATGCAGGATGTCCAGCGTGCAGCGAACTGCCTCAAGCCAGGCAGGCTCTAGTAAGGACTGTAAGCATTTCCTCTCCCAAAACACGCAGTTTTACCCGAAGAACTCTGCTTTAGTTGCCGGTGGAACACAAGCAGCTTTTCTCCCACAGTGTACCCAAAGGGCCTTTGCCCGTAAGAACTTCTATGCTCAAGGTGTCCCGCGTGGAGTGAAATGCCTGAACCAAGGCAGGCTCTAGTGAGGCCTGTAAGCATTTCCTCTCCCAAAACACGGCAGTTTTACCCAAAGAACTCTGCTTTAGTACCAGGTGTATCACAAGCAGCATTTCTCAATCAGTGCACACAATGGGCATTTCCCGAATGATCTTGTTGTATACGCAGGGTGTCCCGCGTGCAGCGAACAGCCTCAACCATGGCAGGCTCTACTGTGGTCCCTAAGGCTTTCCTCTCTGAAAACGCGGCACTTTTACCCAAAGAACTCTGCCTTAAATGCAGGTGGAACACAAGCTGCATTTCTCCCACACTGTACACAAAGGGCCCTTCCCTGAATGAACTTCTATATGCAGGGTGTCCCACGTGCAGTGAACTGCCTCAAGCAAGGCAGGCTCTAGTAAGCACTGTAAGCATTTCCTCTCCCAAAACACGCAGTTTTACCCGAAGAAGTCTGCTTTAGTTGCCGGTGGAACACAAGCAGCTTTTCTCCCACAGTGTACCCAAAGGGCCTTTGCCCGAAAGAAATACTATGCTCAAGGTGACCCGCATGGAGTGAAATGCCTGAACCAAGGCAGGCTCTAGTGAGGCCTCTAAACATTTCCTCTCCCAAAACACGGCAGTTTTACCCAAAGAACTCTGCTTTAGTTGCAGGTGGAACACAAGCAGCATTTCTGCCACTGTGTACTCTTTGGGCTCTTCCACGAATGAACATCTATATGCAGGGTTTCCCACGTGGAGAGAACTGCCTCAACCAAGGCAGGCTGTAGTGAGGACTGTAAGCATTTCCTCTCCCAAAACACGCAGTTTTAACGGAAGAACTCTGCTTTAGTTGCAGTTGGAACACAAGCACCTTTTATCCCAGGGTGTACACAATGCTCCTTTCCCCAAATGAAACTCTATATGCAGGGTGTCCCGCGTGGAGTGAACTACCTCAATCAAGGCAGGCTCTGCTTATGCCTCTAAGAGTTTCCTCTCCCAAAACACGCAGGTTTGCCCGAAGAACTCTGCTTTAGTTGCCGGTGGAACACAAGCAGCTTTTCTCTCACAGTGTACCCAAAGGGCCTTTGCCCGAAAGAACTTCTATGCTCAAGGTGGCCTGCATGCAGTGAAATGCCTAAACCAAGGCAGGCTCTAGAGAGGGCTCTAAGCATTTCCTCTCCCAAAACACGGCAGTTTTACCCAAAGAACTCTGCTTTAGTTCCAGGTGGAACACAAGCAGCATTACTGCCACTGTGTACTCTTTGGGCTCTTCCACGAATGAACTTCTATATGCAGGGTTTCCCTCGTGGAGCGAACTGCCTCAACCAAGGCAGGCTGTACTGAGTACTGTAAGCATTACCTCTCCCAAAATATGCAGTTTTAACGGAAGAACTCTGCTTTAGTTGCAGGTGGAACACAAGCAGCATTTCTCCCACAGTGTACACAATGCCCTTTCCCAGAAGAAGTTCTATACTCAAGGTATCCCGCGTGGAGTTAAATGCCTAAACCAAGCCAGGCTCTAGTGAGGCCTCTAAGCATTTCCCCTCCCGAAACACGGCAGTTTTACCCAAAGAAATCTGCTTTAATTCCTGTTGTAACACAAGCAGCATTTCTCCATCAGTGCACACAATGGGCACTTCCCCGAATGTACTTGTTCTGTATGCAGGGTGTCCCGCGTGGAGCGAACTGCCTCAACCAAGGCAGGCTCTAGTAAGGACTCTAAGCATTTCCTCTCCCGAAACACGCAGTTTTAACGGAAGAACTCTGCTTTAGTTGCAGGTGGAACACAAGCAGTTTTTCTCCCAGAGTGTACACAATGGGCCTTAACCCGAATGAATTTCCATACGCAGGTTGTCCCGCATGGAGTGAACTACCTCAACCAAGGCAGGCTCTACTTATGCCTCTAAGCGTTTCCTCTCCCAAAACACGCAGTTTTACCCGAAGAACTCTGCTTTAGTTGCAGGAGGAACACAAGCATCTTTTCTCCCACAGTGTACCCAAAGGGCCTTTGCCCGAAAGAAATTCTATACTCAAGGTGTCTCACGTGGAGTGAAATGCCTAAACCAAGGCAGGCTCTAGTGAGGCCTCTAAGCATTTCCTCCCCGAAAACACGGCAGATTTACCCGAAGAACTCTGCTTTAGTTCCAGGTGTAACACAAGCAGCATTTCTCCATCAGTGCACACAATGGGCACTTCCCCGAATGAACTTGTTCTATATGCAGGTTGTCCCGTGTGGCGCGAACAGCCTCAAACAAGGCAGGCTCTACTGTGGTTTCTAAGGCTTTCCTTTCTGCAAACGCGGCACTTTTACCCAAAGAACTCTGCCTTAAATGCAGTTGGAACACAAGCTGCATTTCTCCCACACTGTACACAAAGGGCCTTTCCCCGAATGAACTTCTATATGCAGGATGTCCAGCGTGCAGCGAACTGCCTCAAGCCAGGCAGGCTCTAGTAAGGACTGTAAGCATTTCCTCTCCCAAAACACGCAGTTTTACCCGAAGAACTCTGCTTTAGTTGCCGGTGGAACACAAGCAGCTTTTCTCCCACAGTGTACCCAAAGGGCCTTTGCCCGTAAGAACTTCTATGCTCAAGGTGTCCCGCGTGGAGTGAAATGCCTGAACCAAGGCAGGCTCTAGTGAGGCCTGTAAGCATTTCCTCTCCCAAAACACGGCAGTTTTACCCAAAGAACTCTGCTTTAGTACCAGGTGTATCACAAGCAGCATTTCTCAATCAGTGCACACAATGGGCATTTCCCGAATGATCTTGTTGTATACGCAGGGTGTCCCGCGTGCAGCGAACAGCCTCAACCATGGCAGGCTCTACTGTGGTCCCTAAGGCTTTCCTCTCTGAAAACGCGGCACTTTTACCCAAAGAACTCTGCCTTAAATGCAGGTGGAACACAAGCTGCATTTCTCCCACACTGTACACAAAGGGCCCTTCCCTGAATGAACTTCTATATGCAGGGTGTCCCACGTGCAGTGAACTGCCTCAAGCAAGGCAGGCTCTAGTAAGCACTGTAAGCATTTCCTCTCCCAAAACACGCAGTTTTACCCGAAGAAGTCTGCTTTAGTTGCCGGTGGAACACAAGCAGCTTTTCTCCCACAGTGTACCCAAAGGGCCTTTGCCCGAAAGAAATACTATGCTCAAGGTGACCCGCATGGAGTGAAATGCCTGAACCAAGGCAGGCTCTAGTGAGGCCTCTAAACATTTCCTCTCCCAAAACACGGCAGTTTTACCCAAAGAACTCTGCTTTAGTTGCAGGTGGAACACAAGCAGCATTTCTGCCACTGTGTACTCTTTGGGCTCTTCCACGAATGAACATCTATATGCAGGGTTTCCCACGTGGAGAGAACTGCCTCAACCAAGGCAGGCTGTAGTGAGGACTGTAAGCATTTCCTCTCCCAAAACACGCAGTTTTAACGGAAGAACTCTGCTTTAGTTGCAGTTGGAACACAAGCACCTTTTATCCCAGGGTGTACACAATGCTCCTTTCCCCAAATGAAACTCTATATGCAGGGTGTCCCGCGTGGAGTGAACTACCTCAATCAAGGCAGGCTCTGCTTATGCCTCTAAGAGTTTCCTCTCCCAAAACACGCAGGTTTGCCCGAAGAACTCTGCTTTAGTTGCCGGTGGAACACAAGCAGCTTTTCTCTCACAGTGTACCCAAAGGGCCTTTGCCCGAAAGAACTTCTATGCTCAAGGTGGCCTGCATGCAGTGAAATGCCTAAACCAAGGCAGGCTCTAGAGAGGGCTCTAAGCATTTCCTCTCCCAAAACACGGCAGTTTTACCCAAAGAACTCTGCTTTAGTTCCAGGTGGAACACAAGCAGCATTACTGCCACTGTGTACTCTTTGGGCTCTTCCACGAATGAACTTCTATATGCAGGGTTTCCCTCGTGGAGCGAACTGCCTCAACCAAGGCAGGCTGTACTGAGTACTGTAAGCATTACCTCTCCCAAAATATGCAGTTTTAACGGAAGAACTCTGCTTTAGTTGCAGGTGGAACACAAGCAGCATTTCTCCCACAGTGTACACAATGCCCTTTCCCAGAAGAAGTTCTATACTCAAGGTATCCCGCGTGGAGTTAAATGCCTAAACCAAGCCAGGCTCTAGTGAGGCCTCTAAGCATTTCCCCTCCCGAAACACGGCAGTTTTACCCAAAGAAATCTGCTTTAATTCCTGTTGTAACACAAGCAGCATTTCTCCATCAGTGCACACAATGGGCACTTCCCCGAATGTACTTGTTCTGTATGCAGGGTGTCCCGCGTGGAGCGAACTGCCTCAACCAAGGCAGGCTCTAGTAAGGACTCTAAGCATTTCCTCTCCCGAAACACGCAGTTTTAACGGAAGAACTCTGCTTTAGTTGCAGGTGGAACACAAGCAGTTTTTCTCCCAGAGTGTACACAATGGGCCTTAACCCGAATGAATTTCCATACGCAGGTTGTCCCGCATGGAGTGAACTACCTCAACCAAGGCAGGCTCTACTTATGCCTCTAAGCGTTTCCTCTCCCAAAACACGCAGTTTTACCCGAAGAACTCTGCTTTAGTTGCAGGAGGAACACAAGCATCTTCTCTCCCACAGTGTACCCAAAGGGCCTTTGCCCGAAAGAAATTCTATACTCAAGGTGTCTCACGTGGAGTGAAATGCCTAAACCAAGGCAGGCTCTAGTGAGGCCTCTAAGCATTTCCTCCCCGAAAACACGGCAGATTTACCCGAAGAACTCTGCTTTAGTTCCAGGTGTAACACAAGCAGCATTTCTCCATCAGTGCACACAATGGGCACTTCCCCGAATGAACTTGTTCTATACGCAGGGTGTCCCGCGTGGAGCGAACAGCGTCAACCATGGCAGGCCCTACTGCAGTCTTTAAGCATATGCTCCCCGAAAACCTGTCAGTTTTACCCGAAGAACTCTGCTTTAGTTCCAGGTGTACGACAAGCAGCATTTCTCCATCAGTGCACACAATGGGCACTTCCCCGAATGAACTTGTTCTATATGCAGGGTGTCCCGTGTGGCGCGAACAGCCTCAAACATGGCAGGCTCTACTGTGGTTTCTAAAGCTTTCCTCTCTGAAAACGCGGCACTTTTACCCAAAGAAATCTGCCTTAAATGCAGGTGGAACACAAGCTGCATTTCTCTCACACTGTACACAAAGGGCCTTTCCCCGAATGAACTTCTATATGCAGGGTGTCCAGCGTGCAGCGAACTGCCTCAAGCAAGGCAGGCTCTAGTAAGGACTGTAAGCATTTCCTCTCCCAAAACACGCAGTTTTACCCGAAGAACTCTGCTTTAGTTGCCGGTGGAACACAAGCAGCTTTTCTCCCACAGTGTACCCAAAGGGCCTTTGCCCGAAAGAAATTCTATACTCAAGGTGTCTCACGTGGAGTGAAATGCCTAAACCAAGGCAGGCTCTAGTGAGGCCTCTAAGCATTTCCTCCCCGAAAACACGGCAGATTTACCCGAAGAACTCTGCTTTAGTTCCAGGTGTAACACAAGCAGCATTTCTCCATCAGTGCACACAATGGGCACTTCCCCGAATGAACTTGTTCTATATGCAGGTTGTCCCGTGTGGCGCGAACAGCCTCAAACATGGCAGGCTCTACTGTGGTTTCTAAGGCTTTCCTTTCTGAAAACGCGGCACTTTTACCCAAAGAACTCTGCCTTAAATGCAGTTGGAACACAAGCTGCATTTCTCCCACACTGTACACAAAGGGCCTTTCCCCGAATGAACTTCTATATGCAGGATGTCCAGCGTGCAGCGAACTGCCTCAAGCCAGGCAGGCTCTAGTAAGGACTGTAAGCATTTCCTCTCCCAAAACACGCAGTTTTACCCGAAGAACTCTGCTTTAGTTGCCGGTGGAACACAAGCAGCTTTTCTCCCACAGTGTACCCAAAGGGCCTTTGCCCGTAAGAACTTCTATGCTCAAGGTGTCCCGCGTGGAGTGAAATGCCTGAACCAAGGCAGGCTCTAGTGAGGCCTGTAAGCATTTCCTCTCCCAAAACACGGCAGTTTTACCCAAAGAACTCTGCTTTAGTACCAGGTGTATCACAAGCAGCATTTCTCCATCAGTGCACACAATGGGCATTTCCCGAATGATCTTGTTGTATACGCAGGGTGTCCCGCGTGCAGCGAACAGCCTCAACCATGGCAGGCTCTACTGTGGTCCCTAAGGCTTTCCTCTCTGAAAACGCGGCACTTTTACCCAAAGAACTCTGCCTTAAATGCAGGTGGAACACAAGCTGCATTTCTCCCACACTGTACACAAAGGGCCCTTCCCTGAATGAACTTCTATATGCAGGGTGTCCCACGTGCAGTGAACTGCCTCAAGCAAGGCAGGCTCTAGTAAGCACTGTAAGCATTTCCTCTCCCAAAACACGCAGTTTTACCCGAAGAAGTCTGCTTTAGTTGCCGGTGGAACACAAGCAGCTTTTCTCCCACAGTGTACCCAAAGGGCCTTTGCCCGAAAGAAATACTATGCTCAAGGTGACCCGCATGGAGTGAAATGCCTGAACCAAGGCAGGCTCTAGTGAGGCCTCTAAACATTTCCTCTCCCAAAACACGGCAGTTTTACCCAAAGAACTCTGCTTTAGTTGCAGGTGGAACACAAGCAGCATTTCTGCCACTGTGTACTCTTTGGGCTCTTCCACGAATGAACATCTATATGCAGGGTTTCCCACGTGGAGAGAACTGCCTCAACCAAGGCAGGCTGTAGTGAGGACTGTAAGCATTTCCTCTCCCAAAACACGCAGTTTTAACGGAAGAACTCTGCTTTAGTTGCAGTTGGAACACAAGCACCTTTTATCCCAGGGTGTACACAATGCTCCTTTCCCCAAATGAAACTCTATATGCAGGGTGTCCCGCGTGGAGTGAACTACCTCAATCAAGGCAGGCTCTGCTTATGCCTCTAAGAGTTTCCTCTCCCAAAACACGCAGGTTTGCCCGAAGAACTCTGCTTTAGTTGCCGGTGGAACACAAGCAGCTTTTCTCTCACAGTGTACCCAAAGGGCCTTTGCCCGAAAGAACTTCTATGCTCAAGGTGGCCTGCATGCAGTGAAATGCCTAAACCAAGGCAGGCTCTAGAGAGGGCTCTAAGCATTTCCTCTCCCAAAACACGGCAGTTTTACCCAAAGAACTCTGCTTTAGTTCCAGGTGGAACACAAGCAGCATTACTGCCACTGTGTACTCTTTGGGCTCTTCCACGAATGAACTTCTATATGCAGGGTTTCCCTCGTGGAGCGAACTGCCTCAACCAAGGCAGGCTGTACTGAGTACTGTAAGCATTACCTCTCCCAAAATATGCAGTTTTAACGGAAGAACTCTGCTTTAGTTGCAGGTGGAACACAAGCAGCATTTCTCCCACAGTGTACACAATGCCCTTTCCCAGAAGAAGTTCTATACTCAAGGTATCCCGCGTGGAGTTAAATGCCTAAACCAAGCCAGGCTCTAGTGAGGCCTCTAAGCATTTCCCCTCCCGAAACACGGCAGTTTTACCCAAAGAAATCTGCTTTAATTCCTGTTGTAACACAAGCAGCATTTCTCCATCAGTGCACACAATGGGCACTTCCCCGAATGTACTTGTTCTGTATGCAGGGTGTCCCGCGTGGAGCGAACTGCCTCAACCAAGGCAGGCTCTAGTAAGGACTCTAAGCATTTCCTCTCCCGAAACACGCAGTTTTAACGGAAGAACTCTGCTTTAGTTGCAGGTGGAACACAAGCAGTTTTTCTCCCAGAGTGTACACAATGGGCCTTAACCCGAATGAATTTCCATACGCAGGTTGTCCCGCATGGAGTGAACTACCTCAACCAAGGCAGGCTCTACTTATGCCTCTAAGCGTTTCCTCTCCCAAAACACGCAGTTTTACCCGAAGAACTCTGCTTTAGTTGCAGGAGGAACACAAGCATCTTTTCTCCCACAGTGTACCCAAAGGGCCTTTGCCCGAAAGAAATTCTATACTCAAGGTGTCTCACGTGGAGTGAAATGCCTAAACCAAGGCAGGCTCTAGTGAGGCCTCTAAGCATTTCCTCCCCGAAAACACGGCAGATTTACCCGAAGAACTCTGCTTTAGTTCCAGGTGTAACACAAGCAGCATTTCTCCATCAGTGCACACAATGGGCACTTCCCCGAATGAACTTGTTCTATATGCAGGTTGTCCCGTGTGGCGCGAACAGCCTCAAACATGGCAGGCTCTACTGTGGTTTCTAAGGCTTTCCTTTCTGAAAACGCGGCACTTTTACCCAAAGAACTCTGCCTTAAATGCAGTTGGAACACAAGCTGCATTTCTCCCACACTGTACACAAAGGGCCTTTCCCCGAATGAACTTCTATATGCAGGATGTCCAGCGTGCAGCGAACTGCCTCAAGCCAGGCAGGCTCTAGTAAGGACTGTAAGCATTTCCTCTCCCAAAACACGCAGTTTTACCCGAAGAACTCTGCTTTAGTTGCCGGTGGAACACAAGCAGCTTTTCTCCCACAGTGTACCCAAAGGGCCTTTGCCCGTAAGAACTTCTATGCTCAAGGTGTCCCGCGTGGAGTGAAATGCCTGAACCAAGGCAGGCTCTAGTGAGGCCTGTAAGCATTTCCTCTCCCAAAACACGGCAGTTTTACCCAAAGAACTCTGCTTTAGTACCAGGTGTATCACAAGCAGCATTTCTCAATCAGTGCACACAATGGGCATTTCCCGAATGATCTTGTTGTATACGCAGGGTGTCCCGCGTGCAGCGAACAGCCTCAACCATGGCAGGCTCTACTGTGGTCCCTAAGGCTTTCCTCTCTGAAAACGCGGCACTTTTACCCAAAGAACTCTGCCTTAAATGCAGGTGGAACACAAGCTGCATTTCTCCCACACTGTACACAAAGGGCCCTTCCCTGAATGAACTTCTATATGCAGGGTGTCCCACGTGCAGTGAACTGCCTCAAGCAAGGCAGGCTCTAGTAAGCACTGTAAGCATTTCCTCTCCCAAAACACGCAGTTTTACCCGAAGAAGTCTGCTTTAGTTGCCGGTGGAACACAAGCAGCTTTTCTCCCACAGTGTACCCAAAGGGCCTTTGCCCGAAAGAAATACTATGCTCAAGGTGACCCGCATGGAGTGAAATGCCTGAACCAAGGCAGGCTCTAGTGAGGCCTCTAAACATTTCCTCTCCCAAAACACGGCAGTTTTACCCAAAGAACTCTGCTTTAGTTCCAGGTGGAACACAAGCAGCATTTCTGCCACTGTGTACTCTTTGGGCTCTTCCACGAATGAACATCTATATGCAGGGTTTCCCACGTGGAGAGAACTGCCTCAACCAAGGCAGGCTGTAGTGAGGACTGTAAGCATTTCCTCTCCCAAAACACGCAGTTTTAACGGAAGAACTCTGCTTTAGTTGCAGTTGGAACACAAGCACCTTTTATCCCAGGGTGTACACAATGCTCCTTTCCCCAAATGAAACTCTATATGCAGGGTGTCCCGCGTGGAGTGAACTACCTCAATCAAGGCAGGCTCTGCTTATGCCTCTAAGAGTTTCCTCTCCCAAAACACGCAGGTTTGCCCGAAGAACTCTGCTTTAGTTGCCGGTGGAACACAAGCAGCTTTTCTCTCACAGTGTACCCAAAGGGCCTTTGCCCGAAAGAACTTCTATGCTCAAGGTGGCCTGCATGCAGTGAAATGCCTAAACCAAGGCAGGCTCTAGAGAGGGCTCTAAGCATTTCCTCTCCCAAAACACGGCAGTTTTACCCAAAGAACTCTGCTTTAGTTCCAGGTGGAACACAAGCAGCATTACTGCCACTGTGTACTCTTTGGGCTCTTCCACGAATGAACTTCTATATGCAGGGTTTCCCTCGTGGAGCGAACTGCCTCAACCAAGGCAGGCTGTACTGAGTACTGTAAGCATTACCTCTCCCAAAATATGCAGTTTTAACGGAAGAACTCTGCTTTAGTTGCAGGTGGAACACAAGCAGCATTTCTCCCACAGTGTACACAATGCCCTTTCCCAGAAGAAGTTCTATACTCAAGTTATCCCGCGTGGAGTTAAATGCCTAAACCAAGCCAGGCTCTAGTGAGGCCTCTAAGCATTTCCCCTCCCGAAACACGGCAGTTTTACCCAAAGAAATCTGCTTTAATTCCTGTTGTAACACAAGCAGCATTTCTCCATCAGTGCACACAATGGGCACTTCCCCGAATGTACTTGTTCTGTATGCAGGGTGTCCCGCGTGGAGCGAACTGCCTCAACCAAGGCAGGCTCTAGTAAGGACTCTAAGCATTTCCTCTCCCGAAACACGCAGTTTTAACGGAAGAACTCTGCTTTAGTTGCAGGTGGAACACAAGCAGTTTTTCTCCCAGAGTGTACACAATGGGCCTTAACCCGAATGAATTTCCATACGCAGGTTGTCCCGCATGGAGTGAACTACCTCAACCAAGGCAGGCTCTACTTATGCCTCTAAGCGTTTCCTCTCCCAAAACACGCAGTTTTACCCGAAGAACTCTGCTTTAGTTGCAGGAGGAACACAAGCATCTTTTCTCCCACAGTGTACCCAAAGGGCCTTTGCCCGAAAGAAATTCTATACTCAAGGTGTCTCACGTGGAGTGAAATGCCTAAACCAAGGCAGGCTCTAGTGAGGCCTCTAAGCATTTCCTCCCCGAAAACACGGCAGATTTACCCGAAGAACTCTGCTTTAGTTCCAGGTGTAACACAAGCAGCATTTCTCCATCAGTGCACACAATGGGCACTTCCCCGAATGAACTTGTTCTATACGCAGGGTGTCCCGCGTGGAGCGAACAGCGTCAACCATGGCAGGCCCTACTGCAGTCTTTAAGCATATCCTCCCCGAAAACCTGTCAGTTTTACCCGAAGAACTCTGCTTTAGTTCCAGGTGTACGACAAGCAGCATTTCTCCATCAGTGCACACAATGGGCACTTCCCCGAATGAACTTGTTCTATATGCAGGGTGTCCCGTGTGGCGCGAACAGCCTCAAACATGGCAGGCTCTACTGTGGTTTCTAAAGCTTTCCTCTCTGAAAACGCGGCACTTTTACCCAAAGAAATCTGCCTTAAATGCAGGTGGAACACAAGCTGCATTTCTCCCACACTGTACACAAAGGGCCTTTCCCCGAATGAACTTCTATATGCAGGGTGTCCAGCGTGCAGCGAACTGCCTCAAGCCAGGCAGGCTCTAGTAAGGACTGTAAGCATTTCCTCTCCCAAAACACGCAGTTTTACCCGAAGAACTCTGCTTTAGTTGCCGGTGGAACACAAGCAGCTTTTCTCCCACAGTGTACCCAAAGGGCCTTTGCCCGAAAGAAATTCTATACTCAAGGTGTCTCACGTGGAGTGAAATGCCTAAACCAAGGCAGGCTCTAGTGAGGCCTCTAAGCATTTCCTCCCCGAAAACACGGCAGATTTACCCGAAGAACTCTGCTTTAGTTCCAGGTGTAACACAAGCAGCATTTCTCCATCAGTGCACACAATGGGCACTTCCCCGAATGAACTTGTTCTATATGCAGGTTGTCCCGTGTGGCGCGAACAGCCTCAAACATGGCAGGCTCTACTGTGGTTTCTAAGGCTTTCCTTTCTGAAAACGCGGCACTTTTACCCAAAGAACTCTGCCTTAAATGCAGTTGGAACACAAGCTGCATTTCTCCCACACTGTACACAAAGGGCCTTTCCCCGAAAGAACTTCTATATGCAGGATGTCCAGCGTGCAGCGAACTGCCTCAAGCCAGGCAGGCTCTAGTAAGGACTGTAAGCATTTCCTCTCCCAAAACACGCAGTTTTACCCGAAGAACTCTGCTTTAGTTGCCGGTGGAACACAAGCAGCTTTTCTCCCACAGTGTACCCAAAGGGCCTTTGCCCGTAAGAACTTCTATGCTCAAGGTGTCCCGCGTGGAGTGAAATGCCTGAACCAAGGCAGGCTCTAGTGAGGCCTGTAAGCATTTCCTCTCCCAAAACACGGCAGTTTTACCCAAAGAACTCTGCTTTAGTACCAGGTGTATCACAAGCAGCATTTCTCAATCAGTGCACACAATGGGCATTTCCCGAATGATCTTGTTGTATACGCAGGGTGTCCCGCGTGCAGCGAACAGCCTCAACCATGGCAGGCTCTACTGTGGTCCCTAAGGCTTTCCTCTCTGAAAACGCGGCACTTTTACCCAAAGAACTCTGCCTTAAATGCAGGTGGAACACAAGCTGCATTTCTCCCACACTGTACACAAAGGGCCCTTCCCTGAATGAACTTCTATATGCAGGGTGTCCCACGTGCAGTGAACTGCCTCAAGCAAGGCAGGCTCTAGTAAGCACTGTAAGCATTTCCTCTCCCAAAACACGCAGTTTTACCCGAAGAAGTCTGCTTTAGTTGCCGGTGGAACACAAGCAGCTTTTCTCCCACAGTGTACCCAAAGGGCCTTTGCCCGAAAGAAATACTATGCTCAAGGTGACCCGCATGGAGTGAAATGCCTGAACCAAGGCAGGCTCTAGTGAGGCCTCTAAACATTTCCTCTCCCAAAACACGGCAGTTTTACCCAAAGAACTCTGCTTTAGTTG
Source organism: Mesoplodon bidens (assembly GCF_964165515.1). Lineage (NCBI taxonomy): Eukaryota > Metazoa > Chordata > Mammalia > Artiodactyla > Ziphiidae > Mesoplodon > Mesoplodon bidens. The sequence goes on from NW_027671150.1 coordinate 288,264, forward strand.
CAGGTGGAACACAAGCAGCATTTCTGCCACTGTGTACTCTTTGGGCTCTTCCACGAATGAACATCTATATGCAGGGTTTCCCACGTGGAGAGAACTGCCTCAACCAAGGCAGGCTGTAGTGAGGACTGTAAGCATTTCCTCTCCCAAAACACGCAGTTTTAACGGAAGAACTCTGCTTTAGTTGCAGTTGGAACACAAGCACCTTTTATCCCAGGGTGTACACAATGCTCCTTTCCCCAAATGAAACTCTATATGCAGGGTGTCCCGCGTGGAGTGAACTACCTCAATCAAGGCAGGCTCTGCTTATGCCTCTAAGAGTTTCCTCTCCCAAAACACGCAGGTTTGCCCGAAGAACTCTGCTTTAGTTGCCGGTGGAACACAAGCAGCTTTTCTCTCACAGTGTACCCAAAGGGCCTTTGCCCGAAAGAACTTCTATGCTCAAGGTGGCCTGCATGCAGTGAAATGCCTAAACCAAGGCAGGCTCTAGAGAGGGCTCTAAGCATTTCCTCTCCCAAAACACGGCAGTTTTACCCAAAGAACTCTGCTTTAGTTCCAGGTGGAACACAAGCAGCATTACTGCCACTGTGTACTCTTTGGGCTCTTCCACGAATGAACTTCTATATGCAGGGTTTCCCTCGTGGAGCGAACTGCCTCAACCAAGGCAGGCTGTACTGAGTACTGTAAGCATTACCTCTCCCAAAATATGCAGTTTTAACGGAAGAACTCTGCTTTAGTTGCAGGTGGAACACAAGCAGCATTTCTCCCACAGTGTACACAATGCCCTTTCCCAGAAGAAGTTCTATACTCAAGGTATCCCGCGTGGAGTTAAATGCCTAAACCAAGCCAGGCTCTAGTGAGGCCTCTAAGCATTTCCCCTCCCGAAACACGGCAGTTTTACCCAAAGAAATCTGCTTTAATTCCTGTTGTAACACAAGCAGCATTTCTCCATCAGTGCACACAATGGGCACTTCCCCGAATGTACTTGTTCTGTATGCAGGGTGTCCCGCGTGGAGCGAACTGCCTCAACCAAGGCAGGCTCTAGTAAGGACTCTAAGCATTTCCTCTCCCGAAACACGCAGTTTTAACGGAAGAACTCTGCTTTAGTTGCAGGTGGAACACAAGCAGTTTTTCTCCCAGAGTGTACACAATGGGCCTTAACCCGAATGAATTTCCATACGCAGGTTGTCCCGCATGGAGTGAACTACCTCAACCAAGGCAGGCTCTACTTATGCCTCTAAGCGTTTCCTCTCCCAAAACACGCAGTTTTACCCGAAGAACTCTGCTTTAGTTGCAGGAGGAACACAAGCATCTTTTCTCCCACAGTGTACCCAAAGGGCCTTTGCCCGAAAGAAATTCTATACTCAAGGTGTCTCACGTGGAGTGAAATGCCTAAACCAAGGCAGGCTCTAGTGAGGCCTCTAAGCATTTCCTCCCCGAAAACACGGCAGATTTACCCGAAGAACTCTGCTTTAGTTCCAGGTGTAACACAAGCAGCATTTCTCCATCAGTGCACACAATGGGCACTTCCCCGAATGAACTTGTTCTATACGCAGGGTGTCCCGCGTGGAGCGAACAGCGTCAACCATGGCAGGCCCTACTGCAGTCTTTAAGCATATCCTCCCCGAAAACCTGTCAGTTTTACCCGAAGAACTCTGCTTTAGTTCCAGGTGTACGACAAGCAGCATTTCTCCATCAGTGCACACAATGGGCACTTCCCCGAATGAACTTGTTCTATATGCAGGGTGTCCCGTGTTGCGCGAACAGCCTCAAACATGGCAGGCTCTACTGTGGTTTCTAAAGCTTTCCTCTCTGAAAACGCGGCACTTTTACCCAAAGAAATCTGCCTTAAATGCAGGTGGAACACAAGCTGCATTTCTCCCACACTGTACACAAAGGGCCTTTCCCCGAATGAACTTCTATATGCAGGGTGTCCAGCGTGCAGCGAACTGCCTCAAGCCAGGCAGGCTCTAGTAAGGACTGTAAGCATTTCCTCTCCCAAAACACGCAGTTTTACCCGAAGAACTCTGCTTTAGTTGCCGGTGGAACACAAGCAGCTTTTCTCCCACAGTGTACCCAAAGGGCCTTTGCCCGAAAGAAATTCTATACTCAAGGTGTCTCACGTGGAGTGAAATGCCTAAACCAAGGCAGGCTCTAGTGAGGCCTCTAAGCATTTCCTCCCCGAAAACACGGCAGATTTACCCGAAGAACTCTGCTTTAGTTCCAGGTGTAACACAAGCAGCATTTCTCCATCAGTGCACACAATGGGCACTTCCCCGAATGAACTTGTTCTATATGCAGGTTGTCCCGTGTGGCGCGAACAGCCTCAAACATGGCAGGCTCTACTGTGGTTTCTAAGGCTTTCCTTTCTGAAAACGCGGCACTTTTACCCAAAGAACTCTGCCTTAAATGCAGTTGGAACACAAGCTGCATTTCTCCCACACTGTACACAAAGGGCCTTTCCCCGAATGAACTTCTATATGCAGGGTGTCCAGCGTGCAGCGAACTGCCTCAAGCCAGGCAGGCTCTAGTAAGGACTGTAAGCATTTCCTCTCCCAAAACACGCAGTTTTACCCGAAGAACTCTGCTTTAGTTGCCGGTGGAACACAAGCAGCTTTTCTCCCACAGTGTACCCAAAGGGCCTTTGCCCGTAAGAACTTCTATGCTCAAGGTGTCCCGCGTGGAGTGAAATGCCTGAACCAAGGCAGGCTCTAGTGAGGCCTGTAAGCATTTCCTCTCCCAAAACACGGCAGTTTTACCCAAAGAACTCTGCTTTAGTACCAGGTGTATCACAAGCAGCATTTCTCAATCAGTGCACACAATGGGCATTTCCCGAATGATCTTGTTGTATACGCAGGGTGTCCCGCGTGCAGCGAACAGCCTCAACCATGGCAGGCTCTACTGTGGTCCCTAAGGCTTTCCTCTCTGAAAACGCGGCACTTTTACCCAAAGAACTCTGCCTTAAATGCAGGTGGAACACAAGCTGCATTTCTCCCACACTGTACACAAAGGGCCCTTCCCTGAATGAACTTCTATATGCAGGGTGTCCCACGTGCAGTGAACTGCCTCAAGCAAGGCAGGCTCTAGTAAGCACTGTAAGCATTTCCTCTCCCAAAACACGCAGTTTTACCCGAAGAAGTCTGCTTTAGTTGCCGGTGGAACACAAGCAGCTTTTCTCCCACAGTGTACCCAAAGGGCCTTTGCCCGAAAGAAATACTATGCTCAAGGTGACCCGCATGGAGTGAAATGCCTGAACCAAGGCAGGCTCTAGTGAGGCCTCTAAACATTTCCTCTCCCAAAACACGGCAGTTTTACCCAAAGAACTCTGCTTTAGTTGCAGGTGGAACACAAGCAGCATTTCTGCCACTGTGTACTCTTTGGGCTCTTCCACGAATGAACATCTATATGCAGGGTTTCCCACGTGGAGAGAACTGCCTCAACCAAGGCAGGCTGTAGTGAGGACTGTAAGCATTTCCTCTCCCAAAACACGCAGTTTTAACGGAAGAACTCTGCTTTAGTTGCAGTTGGAACACAAGCACCTTTTATCCCAGGGTGTACACAATGCTCCTTTCCCCAAATGAAACTCTATATGCAGGGTGTCCCGCGTGGAGTGAACTACCTCAATCAAGGCAGGCTCTGCTTATGCCTCTAAGAGTTTCCTCTCCCAAAACACGCAGGTTTGCCCGAAGAACTCTGCTTTAGTTGCCGGTGGAACACAAGCAGCTTTTCTCTCACAGTGTACCCAAAGGGCCTTTGCCCGAAAGAACTTCTATGCTCAAGGTGGCCTGCATGCAGTGAAATGCCTAAACCAAGGCAGGCTCTAGAGAGGGCTCTAAGCATTTCCTCTCCCAAAACACGGCAGTTTTACCCAAAGAACTCTGCTTTAGTTCCAGGTGGAACACAAGCAGCATTACTGCCACTGTGTACTCTTTGGGCTCTTCCACGAATGAACTTCTATATGCAGGGTTTCCCTCGTGGAGCGAACTGCCTCAACCAAGGCAGGCTGTACTGAGTACTGTAAGCATTACCTCTCCCAAAATATGCAGTTTTAACGGAAGAACTCTGCTTTAGTTGCAGGTGGAACACAAGCAGCATTTCTCCCACAGTGTACACAATGCCCTTTCCCAGAAGAAGTTCTATACTCAAGGTATCCCGCGTGGAGTTAAATGCCTAAACCAAGCCAGGCTCTAGTGAGGCCTCTAAGCATTTCCCCTCCCGAAACACGGCAGTTTTACCCAAAGAAATCTGCTTTAATTCCTGTTGTAACACAAGCAGCATTTCTCCATCAGTGCACACAATGGGCACTTCCCCGAATGTACTTGTTCTGTATGCAGGGTGTCCCGCGTGGAGCGAACTGCCTCAACCAAGGCAGGCTCTAGTAAGGACTCTAAGCATTTCCTCTCCCGAAACACGCAGTTTTAACGGAAGAACTCTGCTTTAGTTGCAGGTGGAACACAAGCAGTTTTTCTCCCAGAGTGTACACAATGGGCCTTAACCCGAATGAATTTCCATACGCAGGTTGTCCCGCATGGAGTGAACTACCTCAACCAAGGCAGGCTCTACTTATGCCTCTAAGCGTTTCCTCTCCCAAAACACGCAGTTTTACCCGAAGAACTCTGCTTTAGTTGCAGGAGGAACACAAGCATCTTTTCTCCCACAGTGTACCCAAAGGGCCTTTGCCCGAAAGAAATTCTATACTCAAGGTGTCTCACGTGGAGTGAAATGCCTAAACCAAGGCAGGCTCTAGTGAGGCCTCTAAGCATTTCCTCCCCGAAAACACGGCAGATTTACCCGAAGAACTCTGCTTTAGTTCCAGGTGTAACACAAGCAGCATTTCTCCATCAGTGCACACAATGGGCACTTCCCCGAATGAACTTGTTCTATATGCAGGTTGTCCCGTGTGGCGCGAACAGCCTCAAACATGGCAGGCTCTACTGTGGTTTCTAAGGCTTTCCTTTCTGAAAACGCGGCACTTTTACCCAAAGAACTCTGCCTTAAATGCAGTTGGAACACAAGCTGCATTTCTCCCACACTGTACACAAAGGGCCTTTCCCCGAATGAACTTCTATATGCAGGATGTCCAGCGTGCAGCGAACTGCCTCAAGCCAGGCAGGCTCTAGTAAGGACTGTAAGCATTTCCTCTCCCAAAACACGCAGTTTTACCCGAAGAACTCTGCTTTAGTTGCCGGTGGAACACAAGCAGCTTTTCTCCCACAGTGTACCCAAAGGGCCTTTGCCCGTAAGAACTTCTATGCTCAAGGTGTCCCGCGTGGAGTGAAATGCCTGAACCAAGGCAGGCTCAAGTGAGGCCTGTAAGCATTTCCTCTCCCAAAACACGGCAGTTTTACCCAAAGAACTCTGCTTTAGTACCAGGTGTATCACAAGCAGCATTTCTCCATCAGTGCACACAATGGGCATTTCCCGAATGATCTTGTTGTATACGCAGGGTGTCCCGCGTGCAGCGAACAGCCTCAACCATGGCAGGCTCTACTGTGGTCCCTAAGGCTTTCCTCTCTGAAAACGCGGCACTTTTACCCAAAGAACTCTGCCTTAAATGCAGGTGGAACACAAGCTGCATTTCTCCCACACTGTACACAAAGGGCCCTTCCCTGAATGAACTTCTATATGCAGGGTGTCCCACGTGCAGTGAACTGCCTCAAGCAAGGCAGGCTCTAGTAAGCACTGTAAGCATTTCCTCTCCCAAAACACGCAGTTTTACCCGAAGAAGTCTGCTTTAGTTGCCGGTGGAACACAAGCAGCTTTTCTCCCACAGTGTACCCAAAGGGCCTTTGCCCGAAAGAAATACTATGCTCAAGGTGACCCGCATGGAGTGAAATGCCTGAACCAAGGCAGGCTCTAGTGAGGCCTCTAAACATTTCCTCTCCCAAAACACGGCAGTTTTACCCAAAGAACTCTGCTTTAGTTCCAGGTGGAACACAAGCAGCATTTCTGCCACTGTGTACTCTTTGGGCTCTTCCACGAATGAACATCTATATGCAGGGTTTCCCACGTGGAGAGAACTGCCTCAACCAAGGCAGGCTGTAGTGAGGACTGTAAGCATTTCCTCTCCCAAAACACGCAGTTTTAACGGAAGAACTCTGCTTTAGTTGCAGTTGGAACACAAGCACCTTTTATCCCAGGGTGTACACAATGCTCCTTTCCCCAAATGAAACTCTATATGCAGGGTGTCCCGCGTGGAGTGAACTACCTCAATCAAGGCAGGCTCTGCTTATGCCTCTAAGAGTTTCCTCTCCCAAAACACGCAGGTTTGCCCGAAGAACTCTGCTTTAGTTGCCGGTGGAACACAAGCAGCTTTTCTCTCACAGTGTACCCAAAGGGCCTTTGCCCGAAAGAACTTCTATGCTCAAGGTGGCCTGCATGCAGTGAAATGCCTAAACCAAGGCAGGCTCTAGAGAGGGCTCTAAGCATTTCCTCTCCCAAAACACGGCAGTTTTACCCAAAGAACTCTGCTTTAGTTCCAGGTGGAACACAAGCAGCATTACTGCCACTGTGTACTCTTTGGGCTCTTCCACGAATGAACTTCTATATGCAGGGTTTCCCTCGTGGAGCGAACTGCCTCAACCAAGGCAGGCTGTACTGAGTACTGTAAGCATTACCTCTCCCAAAATATGCAGTTTTAACGGAAGAACTCTGCTTTAGTTGCAGGTGGAACACAAGCAGCATTTCTCCCACAGTGTACACAATGCCCTTTCCCAGAAGAAGTTCTATACTCAAGGTATCCCGCGTGGAGTTAAATGCCTAAACCAAGCCAGGCTCTAGTGAGGCCTCTAAGCATTTCCCCTCCCGAAACACGGCAGTTTTACCCAAAGAAATCTGCTTTAATTCCTGTTGTAACACAAGCAGCATTTCTCCATCAGTGCACACAATGGGCACTTCCCCGAATGTACTTGTTCTGTATGCAGGGTGTCCCGCGTGGAGCGAACTGCCTCAACCAAGGCAGGCTCTAGTAAGGACTCTAAGCATTTCCTCTCCCGAAACACGCAGTTTTAACGGAAGAACTCTGCTTTAGTTGCAGGTGGAACACAAGCAGTTTTTCTCCCAGAGTGTACACAATGGGCCTTAACCCGAATGAATTTCCATACGCAGGTTGTCCCGCATGGAGTGAACTACCTCAACCAAGGCAGGCTCTACTTATGCCTCTAAGCGTTTCCTCTCCCAAAACACGCAGTTTTACCCGAAGAACTCTGCTTTAGTTGCAGGAGGAACACAAGCATCTTTTCTCCCACAGTGTACCCAAAGGGCCTTTGCCCGAAAGAAATTCTATACTCAAGGTGTCTCACGTGGAGTGAAATGCCTAAACCAAGGCAGGCTCTAGTGAGGCCTCTAAGCATTTCCTCCCCGAAAACACGGCAGATTTACCCGAAGAACTCTGCTTTAGTTCCAGGTGTAACACAAGCAGCATTTCTCCATCAGTGCACACAATGGGCACTTCCCCGAATGAACTTGTTCTATACGCAGGGTGTCCCGCGTGGAGCGAACAGCGTCAACCATGGCAGGCCCTACTGCAGTCTTTAAGCATATCCTCCCCGAAAACCTGTCAGTTTTACCCGAAGAACTCTGCTTTAGTTCCAGGTGTACGACAAGCAGCATTTCTCCATCAGTGCACACAATGGGCACTTCCCCGAATGAACTTGTTCTATATGCAGGGTGTCCCGTGTGGCGCGAACAGCCTCAAACATGGCAGGCTCTACTGTGGTTTCTAAAGCTTTCCTCTCTGAAAACGCGGCACTTTTACCCAAAGAAATCTGCCTTAAATGCAGGTGGAACACAAGCTGCATTTCTCCCACACTGTACACAAAGGGCCTTTCCCCGAATGAACTTCTATATGCAGGGTGTCCAGCGTGCAGCGAACTGCCTCAAGCAAGGCAGGCTCTAGTAAGGACTGTAAGCATTTCCTCTCCCAAAACACGCAGTTTTACCCGAAGAACTCTGCTTTAGTTGCCGGTGGAACACAAGCAGCTTTTCTCCCACAGTGTACCCAAAGGGCCTTTGCCCGAAAGAAATTCTATACTCAAGGTGTCTCACGTGGAGTGAAATGCCTAAACCAAGGCAGGCTCTAGTGAGGCCTCTAAGCATTTCCTCCCCGAAAACACGGCAGATTTACCCGAAGAACTCTGCTTTAGTTCCAGGTGTAACACAAGCAGCATTTCTCCATCAGTGCACACAATGGGCACCTCCCCGAATGAACTTGTTCTATATGCAGGTTGTCCCGTGTGGCGCGAACAGCCTCAAACATGGCAGGCTCTACTGTGGTTTCTAAGGCTTTCCTTTCTGAAAACGCGGCACTTTTACCCAAAGAACTCTGCCTTAAATGCAGTTGGAACACAAGCTGCATTTCTCCCACACTGTACACAAAGGGCCTTTCCCCGAATGAACTTCTATATGCAGGATGTCCAGCGTGCAGCGAACTGCCTCAAGCCAGGCAGGCTCTAGTAAGGACTGTAAGCATTTCCTCTCCCAAAACACGCAGTTTTACCCGAAGAACTCTGCTTTAGTTGCCGGTGGAACACAAGCAGCTTTTCTCCCACAGTGTACCCAAAGGGCCTTTGCCCGTAAGAACTTCTATGCTCAAGGTGTCCCGCGTGGAGTGAAATGCCTGAACCAAGGCAGGCTCTAGTGAGGCCTGTAAGCATTTCCTCTCCCAAAACACGGCAGTTTTACCCAAAGAACTCTGCTTTAGTACCAGGTGTATCACAAGCAGCATTTCTCCATCAGTGCACACAATGGGCATTTCCCGAATGATCTTGTTGTATACGCAGGGTGTCCCGCGTGCAGCGAACAGCCTCAACCATGGCAGGCTCTACTGTGGTCCCTAAGGCTTTCCTCTCTGAAAACGCGGCACTTTTACCCAAAGAACTCTGCCTTAAATGCAGGTGGAACACAAGCTGCATTTCTCCCACACTGTACACAAAGGGCCCTTCCCTGAATGAACTTCTATATGCAGGGTGTCCCACGTGCAGTGAACTGCCTCAAGCAAGGCAGGCTCTAGTAAGCACTGTAAGCATTTCCTCTCCCAAAACACGCAGTTTTACCCGAAGAAGTCTGCTTTAGTTGCCGGTGGAACACAAGCAGCTTTTCTCCCACAGTGTACCCAAAGGGCCTTTGCCCGAAAGAAATACTATGCTCAAGGTGACCCGCATGGAGTGAAATGCCTGAACCAAGGCAGGCTCTAGTGAGGCCTCTAAACATTTCCTCTCCCAAAACACGGCAGTTTTACCCAAAGAACTCTGCTTTAGTTGCAGGTGGAACACAAGCAGCATTTCTGCCACTGTGTACTCTTTGGGCTCTTCCACGAATGAACATCTATATGCAGGGTTTCCCACGTGGAGAGAACTGCCTCAACCAAGGCAGGCTGTAGTGAGGACTGTAAGCATTTCCTCTCCCAAAACACGCAGTTTTAACGGAAGAACTCTGCTTTAGTTGCAGTTGGAACACAAGCACCTTTTATCCCAGGGTGTACACAATGCTCCTTTCCCCAAATGAAACTCTATATGCAGGGTGTCCCGCGTGGAGTGAACTACCTCAATCAAGGCAGGCTCTGCTTATGCCTCTAAGAGTTTCCTCTCCCAAAACACGCAGGTTTGCCCGAAGAACTCTGCTTTAGTTGCCGGTGGAACACAAGCAGCTTTTCTCTCACAGTGTACCCAAAGGGCCTTTGCCCGAAAGAACTTCTATGCTCAAGGTGGCCTGCATGCAGTGAAATGCCTAAACCAAGGCAGGCTCTAGAGAGGGCTCTAAGCATTTCCTCTCCCAAAACACGGCAGTTTTACCCAAAGAACTCTGCTTTAGTTCCAGGTGGAACACAAGCAGCATTACTGCCACTGTGTACTCTTTGGGCTCTTCCACGAATGAACTTCTATATGCAGGGTTTCCCTCGTGGAGCGAACTGCCTCAACCAAGGCAGGCTGTACTGAGTACTGTAAGCATTACCTCTCCCAAAATATGCAGTTTTAACGGAAGAACTCTGCTTTAGTTGCAGGTGGAACACAAGCAGCATTTCTCCCACAGTGTACACAATGCCCTTTCCCAGAAGAAGTTCTATACTCAAGGTATCCCGCGTGGAGTTAAATGCCTAAACCAAGCCAGGCTCTAGTGAGGCCTCTAAGCATTTCCCCTCCCGAAACACGGCAGTTTTACCCAAAGAAATCTGCTTTAATTCCTGTTGTAACACAAGCAGCATTTCTCCATCAGTGCACACAATGGGCACTTCCCCGAATGTACTTGTTCTGTATGCAGGGTGTCCCGCGTGGAGCGAACTGCCTCAACCAAGGCAGGCTCTAGTAAGGACTCTAAGCATTTCCTCTCCCGAAACACGCAGTTTTAACGGAAGAACTCTGCTTTAGTTGCAGGTGGAACACAAGCAGTTTTTCTCCCAGAGTGTACACAATGGGCCTTAACCCGAATGAATTTCCATACGCAGGTTGTCCCGCATGGAGTGAACTACCTCAACCAAGGCAGGCTCTACTTATGCCTCTAAGCGTTTCCTCTCCCAAAACACGCAGTTTTACCCGAAGAACTCTGCTTTAGTTGCAGGAGGAACACAAGCATCTTTTCTCCCACAGTGTACCCAAAGGGCCTTTGCCCGAAAGAAATTCTATACTCAAGGTGTCTCACGTGGAGTGAAATGCCTAAACCAAGGCAGGCTCTAGTGAGGCCTCTAAGCATTTCCTCCCCGAAAACACGGCAGATTTACCCGAAGAACTCTGCTTTAGTTCCAGGTGTAACACAAGCAGCATTTCTCCATCAGTGCACACAATGGGCACTTCCCCGAATGAACTTGTTCTATACGCAGGGTGTCCCGTGTGGAGCGAACAGCGTCAACCATGGCAGGCCCTACTGCAGTCTTTAAGCATATCCTCCCCGAAAACCTGTCAGTTTTACCCGAAGAACTCTGCTTTAGTTCCAGGTGTACGACAAGCAGCATTTCTCCATCAGTGCACACAATGGGCACTTCCCCGAATGAACTTGTTCTATATGCAGGGTGTCCCGTGTGGCGCGAACAGCCTCAAACATGGCAGGCTCTACTGTGGTTTCTAAAGCTTTCCTCTCTGAAAACGCGGCACTTTTACCCAAAGAAATCTGCCTTAAATGCAGGTGGAACACAAGCTGCATTTCTCCCACACTGTACACAAAGGGCCTTTCCCCGAATGAACTTCTATATGCAGGGTGTCCAGCGTGCAGCGAACTGCCTCAAGCCAGGCAGGCTCTAGTAAGGACTGTAAGCATTTCCTCTCCCAAAACACGCAGTTTTACCCGAAGAACTCTGCTTTAGTTGCCGGTGGAACACAAGCAGCTTTTCTCCCACAGTGTACCCAAAGGGCCTTTGCCCGAAAGAAATTCTATACTCAAGGTGTCTCACGTGGAGTGAAATGCCTAAACCAAGGCAGGCTCTAGTGAGGCCTCTAAGCATTTCCTCCCCGAAAACACGGCAGATTTACCCGAAGAACTCTGCTTTAGTTCCAGGTGTAACACAAGCAGCATTTCTCCATCAGTGCACACAATGGGCACCTCCCCGAATGAACTTGTTCTATATGCAGGTTGTCCCGTGTGGCGCGAACAGCCTCAAACATGGCAGGCTCTACTGTGGTTTCTAAGGCTTTCCTTTCTGAAAACGCGGCACTTTTACCCAAAGAACTCTGCCTTAAATGCAGTTGGAACACAAGCTGCATTTCTCCCACACTGTACACAAAGGGCCTTTCCCCGAATGAACTTCTATATGCAGGATGTCCAGCGTGCAGCGAACTGCCTCAAGCCAGGCAGGCTCTAGTAAGGACTGTAAGCATTTCCTCTCCCAAAACACGCAGTTTTACCCGAAGAACTCTGCTTTAGTTGCCGGTGGAACACAAGCAGCTTTTCTCCCACAGTGTACCCAAAGGGCCTTTGCCCGTAAGAACTTCTATGCTCAAGGTGTCCCGCGTGGAGTGAAATGCCTGAACCAAGGCAGGCTCTAGTGAGGCCTGTAAGCATTTCCTCTCCCAAAACACGGCAGTTTTACCCAAAGAACTCTGCTTTAGTACCAGGTGTATCACAAGCAGCATTTCTCAATCAGTGCACACAATGGGCATTTCCCGAATGATCTTGTTGTATACGCAGGGTGTCCCGCGTGCAGCGAACAGCCTCAACCATGGCAGGCTCTACTGTGGTCCCTAAGGCTTTCCTCTCTGAAAACGCGGCACTTTTACCCAAAGAACTCTGCCTTAAATGCAGGTGGAACACAAGCTGCATTTCTCCCACACTGTACACAAAGGGCCCTTCCCTGAATGAACTTCTATATGCAGGGTGTCCCACGTGCAGTGAACTGCCTCAAGCAAGGCAGGCTCTAGTAAGCACTGTAAGCATTTCCTCTCCCAAAACACGCAGTTTTACCCGAAGAAGTCTGCTTTAGTTGCCGGTGGAACACAAGCAGCTTTTCTCCCACAGTGTACCCAAAGGGCCTTTGCCCGTAAGAACTTCTATGCTCAAGGTGTCCCACGTGGAGTGAAATGCCTGAACCAAGCCAGGCTCTAGTGAGGCCTGTAAGCATTTCCTCTCCCAAAACACGGCAGTTTTACCCAAAGAACTCTGCTTTAGTACCAGGTGTATCACAAGCAGCATTTCTCAATCAGTGCACACAATGGGCATTTCCCGAATGAACTTGTTGTATACGCAGGGTGTCCCGCGTGCAGCGAACAGCCTCAACCATGGCAGGCTCTACTGTGGTCCCTAAGGCTTTCCTCTCTGAAAACGCGGCACTTTTACCCAAAGAACTCTGCCTTAAATGCAGGTGGAACACAAGCTGCATTTCTCCCACACTGTACCCAAAGGGCCCTTCCCTGAATGAACTTCTATATGCAGGGTGACCCACGTGCAGCGAACTGCCTCAAGCAAGGCAGGCTCTAGTAAGCACTGTAAGCATTTCATCTCCCAAAACACGCAGTTTTACCCGAAGAAGTCTACTTTAGTTGCCAGTGGAACACAAGCAGCTTTTCTCCCACAGTGTACCCAAAGGGCCTTTGCCCGCAAGAACTACTATGCTCAAGGTGACCCGCATGGAGTGAAATGGCTAAACCAAGGCAGGCTCTAGTGAGGCCTCTAAACATTTCCTCTCCCAAAACACGGCAGTTTTACCCAAAGAACTCTGCTTTAGTTGCAGGTGGAACACAAGCAGCATTTCTGCCACTGTGTACTCTTTGGGCTCTTCCACGAATGAACATCTATATGCAGGGTTTCCCACGTGGAGAGAACTGCCTCAACCAAGGCAGGCTGTAGTGAGGACTGTAAGCATTTCCTCTCCCAAAACACGCAGTTTTAACGGAAGAACTCTGCTTTAGTTGCAGTTGGAACATAAGCACCTTTTATCCCAGGGTGTACACAATGCTCCTTTCCCCAAATGAAACTCTATACGCAGGGTGTCCCGCGTGGAGTGAACTACCTCAATCAAGGCAGGCTCTACTTATGCCTCTAAGAGTTTCCTCTCCCAAAACACGCAGTTTTGCCCGAAGAAATCTGCTTTAGTTGCCGGTGGAACACAAGCAGCTTTTCTCTCACAGTGTACCCAAAGGTCCTTTGCCCGAAAGAACTTCCATGCTCAAGGTGGCCCGCATGCAGTGAAATGCCTAAACCAAGGCAGGCTCTAGAGAGGGCTCTAAGCATTTCCTCTCCCAAAACACGGCAGTTTTACCCAAAGAACTCTGCTTTAGTTCCAGGTGGAACACAAGCAGCATTTCTGCCACTGTGTACTCTTTGGGCTCTTCCACGAATGAACTTCTATATGCAGGGTTTCCCTCGTGGAGCGAACTGCCTCAACCAAGGCAGGCTGTACTGAGTACTGTAAGCATTTCCTCTCCCAAAATATGCAGTTTTAACGGAAGAACTCTGCTTTAGTTGCAGGTGGAACACAAGCAGCATTTCTCCCACAGTGTACACAATGCCCTTTCCCAGAAGAAGTTCTATACTCAAGGTATCCCGCGTGGAGTTAAATGCCTAAAACAAGCCAGGCTCTAGTGAGGCCTCTAAGCATTTCCCCTCCCGAAACACGGCAGTTTTACCCAAAGAAATCTGCTTTAATTCCTGTTGTAACACAAGCAGCATTTCTCCATCAGTGCACACAATGGGCACTTCCCCGAATGTACTTGTTCTGTATGCAGGGTGTCCCGCGTGGAGCGAACTGCCTCAACCAAGGCAGGCTCTAGTAAGGACTCTAAGCATTTCCTCTCCCGAAACACGCAGTTTTAACGGAAGAACTCTGCTTTAGTTGCAGGTGGAACACAAGCAGTTTTTCTCCCAGAGTGTACACAATGGGCCTTAACCCGAATGAATTTCCATACGCAGGTTGTCCCGCATGGAGTGAACTACCTCAACCAAGGCAGGCTCTACTTATGCCTCTAAGCGTTTCCTCTCCCAAAACACGCAGTTTTACCCGAAGAACTCTGCTTTAGTTGCAGGAGGAACACAAGCATCTTTTCTCCCACAGTGTACCCAAAGGGCCTTTGCCCGAAAGAAATTCTATACTCAAGGTGTCTCACGTGGAGTGAAATGCCTAAACCAAGGCAGGCTCTAGTGAGGCCTCTAAGCATTTCCTCCCCGAAAACACGGCAGATTTACCCGAAGAACTCTGCTTTAGTTCCAGGTGTAACACAAGCAGCATTTCTCCATCAGTGCACACAATGGGCACTTCCCCGAATGAACTTGTTCTATATGCAGGTTGTCCCGTGTGGCGCGAACAGCCTCAAACATGGCAGGCTCTACTGTGGTTTCTAAGGCTTTCCTTTCTGAAAACGCGGCACTTTTACCCAAAGAACTCTGCCTTAAATGCAGTTGGAACACAAGCTGCATTTCTCCCACACTGTACACAAAGGGCCTTTCCCCGAATGAACTTCTATATGCAGGGTGTCCAGCGTGCAGCGAACTGCCTCAAGCCAGGCAGGCTCTAGTAAGGACTGTAAGCATTTCCTCTCCCAAAACACGCAGTTTTACCCGAAGAACTCTGCTTTAGTTGCCGGTGGAACACAAGCAGCTTTTCTCCCACAGTGTACCCAAAGGGCCTTTGCCCGTAAGAACTTCTATGCTCAAGGTGTCCCGCGTGGAGTGAAATGCCTGAACCAAGGCAGGCTCTAGTGAGGCCTGTAAGCATTTCCTCTCCCAAAACACGGCAGTTTTACCCAAAGAACTCTGCTTTAGTACCAGGTGTATCACAAGCAGCATTTCTCAATCAGTGCACACAATGGGCATTTCCCGAATGATCTTGTTGTATACGCAGGGTGTCCCGCGTGCAGCGAACAGCCTCAACCATGGCAGGCTCTACTGTGGTTTCTAAAGCTTTCCTCTCTGAAAACGCGGCACTTTTACCCAAAGAACTCTGCCTTAAATGCAGTTGGAACACAAGCTGCATTTCTCCCACACTGTACACAAAGGGCCTTTCCCCGAATGAACTTCTATATGCAGGGTGTCCAGCGTGCAGCGAACTGCCTCAAGCAAGGCAGGCTCTAGTAAGGACTGTAAGCATTTCCTCTCCCAAAACACGCAGTTTTACCCGAAGAACTCTGCTTTAGTTGCCGGTGGAACACAAGCAGCTTTTCTCCCACAGTGTACCCAAAGGGCCTTTGCCCGAAAGAAATTCTATACTCAAGGTGTCTCACGTGGAGTGAAATGCCTAAACCAAGGCAGGCTCTAGTGAGGCCTCTAAGCATTTCCTCCCCGAAAACACGGCAGATTTACCCGAAGAACTCTGCTTTAGTTCCAGGTGTAACACAAGCAGCATTTCTCCATCAGTGCACACAATGGGCACTTCCCCGAATGAACTTGTTCTATATGCAGGTTGTCCCGTGTGGCGCGAACAGCCTCAAACATGGCAGGCTCTACTGTGGTTTCTAAGGCTTTCCTTTCTGCAAACGCGGCACTTTTACCCAAAGAACTCTGCCTTAAATGCAGTTGGAACACAAGCTGCATTTCTCCCACACTGTACACAAAGGGCCTTTCCCCGAATGAACTTCTATATGCAGGATGTCCAGCGTGCAGCGAACTGCCTCAAGCCAGGCAGGCTCTAGTAAGGACTGTAAGCATTTCCTCTCCCAAAACACGCAGTTTTACCCGAAGAACTCTGCTTTAGTTGCCGGTGGAACACAAGCAGCTTTTCTCCCACAGTGTACCCAAAGGGCCTTTGCCCGTAAGAACTTCTATGCTCAAGGTGTCCCGCGTGGAGTGAAATGCCTGAACCAAGGCAGGCTCTAGTGAGGCCTGTAAGCATTTCCTCTCCCAAAACACGGCAGTTTTACCCAAAGAACTCTGCTTTAGTACCAGGTGTATCACAAGCAGCATTTCTCAATCAGTGCACACAATGGGCATTTCCCGAATGATCTTGTTGTATACGCAGGGTGTCCCGCGTGCAGCGAACAGCCTCAACCATGGCAGGCTCTACTGTGGTCCCTAAGGCTTTCCTCTCTGAAAACGCGGCACTTTTACCCAAAGAACTCTGCCTTAAATGCAGGTGGAACACAAGCTGCATTTCTCCCACACTGTACACAAAGGGCCCTTCCCTGAATGAACTTCTATATGCAGGGTGTCCCACGTGCAGTGAACTGCCTCAAGCAAGGCAGGCTCTAGTAAGCACTGTAAGCATTTCCTCTCCCAAAACACGCAGTTTTACCCGAAGAAGTCTGCTTTAGTTGCCGGTGGAACACAAGCAGCTTTTCTCCCACAGTGTACCCAAAGGGCCTTTGCCCGAAAGAAATACTATGCTCAAGGTGACCCGCATGGAGTGAAATGCCTGAACCAAGGCAGGCTCTAGTGAGGCCTCTAAACATTTCCTCTCCCAAAACACGGCAGTTTTACCCAAAGAACTCTGCTTTAGTTGCAGGTGGAACACAAGCAGCATTTCTGCCACTGTGTACTCTTTGGGCTCTTCCACGAATGAACATCTATATGCAGGGTTTCCCACGTGGAGAGAACTGCCTCAACCAAGGCAGGCTGTAGTGAGGACTGTAAGCATTTCCTCTCCCAAAACACGCAGTTTTAACGGAAGAACTCTGCTTTAGTTGCAGTTGGAACACAAGCACCTTTTATCCCAGGGTGTACACAATGCTCCTTTCCCCAAATGAAACTCTATATGCAGGGTGTCCCGCGTGGAGTGAACTACCTCAATCAAGGCAGGCTCTGCTTATGCCTCTAAGAGTTTCCTCTCCCAAAACACGCAGGTTTGCCCGAAGAACTCTGCTTTAGTTGCCGGTGGAACACAAGCAGCTTTTCTCTCACAGTGTACCCAAAGGGCCTTTGCCCGAAAGAACTTCTATGCTCAAGGTGGCCTGCATGCAGTGAAATGCCTAAACCAAGGCAGGCTCTAGAGAGGGCTCTAAGCATTTCCTCTCCCAAAACACGGCAGTTTTACCCAAAGAACTCTGCTTTAGTTCCAGGTGGAACACAAGCAGCATTACTGCCACTGTGTACTCTTTGGGCTCTTCCACGAATGAACTTCTATATGCAGGGTTTCCCTCGTGGAGCGAACTGCCTCAACCAAGGCAGGCTGTACTGAGTACTGTAAGCATTACCTCTCCCAAAATATGCAGTTTTAACGGAAGAACTCTGCTTTAGTTGCAGGTGGAACACAAGCAGCATTTCTCCCACAGTGTACACAATGCCCTTTCCCAGAAGAAGTTCTATACTCAAGGTATCCCGCGTGGAGTTAAATGCCTAAACCAAGCCAGGCTCTAGTGAGGCCTCTAAGCATTTCCCCTCCCGAAACACGGCAGTTTTACCCAAAGAAATCTGCTTTAATTCCTGTTGTAACACAAGCAGCATTTCTCCATCAGTGCACACAATGGGCACTTCCCCGAATGTACTTGTTCTGTATGCAGGGTGTCCCGCGTGGAGCGAACTGCCTCAACCAAGGCAGGCTCTAGTAAGGACTCTAAGCATTTCCTCTCCCGAAACACGCAGTTTTAACGGAAGAACTCTGCTTTAGTTGCAGGTGGAACACAAGCAGTTTTTCTCCCAGAGTGTACACAATGGGCCTTAACCCGAATGAATTTCCATACGCAGGTTGTCCCGCATGGAGTGAACTACCTCAACCAAGGCAGGCTCTACTTATGCCTCTAAGCGTTTCCTCTCCCAAAACACGCAGTTTTACCCGAAGAACTCTGCTTTAGTTGCAGGAGGAACACAAGCATCTTTTCTCCCACAGTGTACCCAAAGGGCCTTTGCCCGAAAGAAATTCTATACTCAAGGTGTCTCACGTGGAGTGAAATGCCTAAACCAAGGCAGGCTCTAGTGAGGCCTCTAAGCATTTCCTCCCCGAAAACACGGCAGATTTACCCGAAGAACTCTGCTTTAGTTCCAGGTGTAACACAAGCAGCATTTCTCCATCAGTGCACACAATGGGCACTTCCCCGAATGAACTTGTTCTATACGCAGGGTGTCCCGCGTGGAGCGAACAGCGTCAACCATGGCAGGCCCTACTGCAGTCTTTAAGCATATCCTCCCCGAAAACCTGTCAGTTTTACCCGAAGAACTCTGCTTTAGTTCCAGGTGAACGACAAGCAGCATTTCTCCATCAGTGCACACAATGGGCACTTCCCCGAATGAACTTGTTCTATATGCAGGGTGTCCCGTGTGGCGCGAACAGCCTCAAACATGGCAGGCTCTACTGTGGTTTCTAAAGCTTTCCTCTCTGAAAACGCGGCACTTTTACCCAAAGAAATCTGCCTTAAATGCAGGTGGAACACAAGCTGCATTTCTCCCACACTGTACACAAAGGGCCTTTCCCCGAATGAACTTCTATATGCAGGGTGTCCACAGTGCAGCGCACTGCCTCAAGCAAGGCAGGCTCTGGTAAGGACTGTAAGCATTTCCTCTCCCAAAACACGCAGTTTTACCCGAAGAACTCTGCTTTAGTTGCCGGTGGAACACAAGCAGCTTTTCTCCCACAGTGTACCCAAAGGGCCTTTGCCCGTAAGAACTTCTATGCTCAAGGTGTCCCGCGTGGAGTGAAATGCCTGAACCAAGGCAGGCTCTAGTGAGGCCTGTAAGCATTTCCTCTCCCAAAACACGGCAGTTTTACCCAAAGAACTCTGCTTTAGTACCAGGTGTATCACAAGCAGCATTTCTCAATCAGTGCACACAATGGGCATTTCCCGAATGATCTTGTTGTATACGCAGGGTGTCCCGCGTGCAGCGAACAGCCTCAACCATGGCAGGCTCTACTGTGGTCCCTAAGGCTTTCCTCTCTGAAAACACGGCACTTTTACCCAAAGAACTCTGCCTTAATTGCAGGTGGAACACAAGCTGCATTTCTCCCACACTGTACACAAAGGGCCCTTCCCTGAATGTACTTCTATATGCAGGGTGTCCCACGTGCAGCGAACTGCCTCAAGCAAGGCAGGCTCTAGTAAGCACTGTAAGCATTTCCTCTCCCAAAACACGCAGTTTTACCCGAAGAAGTCTGCTTTAGTTGCCGGTGGAACACAAGCAGCTTTTCTCCCACAGTGTACCCAAAGGGCCTTTGCCCGAAAGAACTACAATGCTCAAAGTGACCCGCATGGAGTGAAATGCCTAAACAAAGGCAGGCTCTAGTGAGGCCTCTAAACATTTCCTCTCCCAAAACACGGCAGTTTTACCCAAAGAACTCTGCTTTAGTTGCAGGTGGAACACAAGCAGCATTTCTGCCACTGTGTACTCTTTGGGCTCTTCCACGAATGAACTTCTATATGCAGGGTTTCCCACGTGGAGAGAACTGCCTCAACCAAGGCAGGCTGTAGTGAGGACTGTAAGCATTTCCTCTCCCAAAACACGCAGTTTTAACGGAAGAACTCTGCTTTAGTTGCAGTTGGAACACAAGCACCTTTTATCCCAGGGTGTACACAATGCTCCTTTCCCCAAATGAAACTCTATATGCAGGGTGTCCCGCGTGGAGTGAACTACCTCAATCAAGGCAGGCTCTGCTTATGCCTCTAAGAGTTTCCTCTCCCAAAACACGCAGTTTTGCCCGAAGAACTCTGCTTTAGTTGCCGGTGGAACACAAGCAGCTTTTCTCCCACAGTGTACCCAAAGGGCCTTTGCCCGTAAGAACTTCTATGCTCAAGGTGTCCCGCGTGGAGTGAAATGCCTGAACCAAGGCAGGCTCTAGTGAGGCCTCTAAACATTTCCTCTCCCAAAACACGGCAGTTTTACCCAAAGAACTCTGCTTTAGTTCCAGGTGGAACACAAGCAGCATTACTGCCACTGTGTACTCTTTGGGCTCTTCCACGAATGAACTTCTATATGCAGGGTTTCCCTCGTGGAGCGAACTGCCTCAACCAAGGCAGGCTGTACTGAGTACTGTAAGCATTACCTCTCCCAAAATATGCAGTTTTAACGGAAGAACTCTGCTTTAGTTGCAGGTGGAACACAAGCAGCATTTCTCCCACAGTGTACACAATGCCCTTTCCCAGAAGAAGTTCTATACTCAAGGTATCCCGCGTGGAGTTAAATGCCTAAACCAAGCCAGGCTCTAGTGAGGCCTCTAAGCATTTCCCCTCCCGAAACACGGCAGTTTTACCCAAAGAAATCTGCTTTAATTCCTGTTGTAACACAAGCAGCATTTCTCCATCAGTGCACACAATGGGCACTTCCCCGAATGTACTTGTTCTGTATGCAGGGTGTCCCGCGTGGAGCGAACTGCCTCAACCAAGGCAGGCTCTAGTAAGGACTCTAAGCATTTCCTCTCCCGAAACACGCAGTTTTAACGGAAGAACTCTGCTTTAGTTGCAGGTGGAACACAAGCAGTTTTTCTCCCAGAGTGTACACAATGGGCCTTAACCCGAATGAATTTCCATACGCAGGTTGTCCCGCATGGAGTGAACTACCTCAACCAAGGCAGGCTCTACTTATGCCTCTAAGCGTTTCCTCTCCCAAAACACGCAGTTTTACCCGAAGAACTCTGCTTTAGTTGCAGGAGGAACACAAGCATCTTTTCTCCCACAGTGTACCCAAAGGGCCTTTGCCCGAAAGAAATTCTATACTCAAGGTGTCTCACGTGGAGTGAAATGCCTAAACCAAGGCAGGCTCTAGTGAGGCCTCTAAGCATTTCCTCCCCGAAAACACGGCAGATTTACCCGAAGAACTCTGCTTTAGTTCCAGGTGTAACACAAGCAGCATTTCTCCATCAGTGCACACAATGGGCACTTCCCCGAATGAACTTGTTCTATACGCAGGGTGTCCCGCGTGGAGCGAACAGCGTCAACCATGGCAGGCCCTACTGCAGTCTTTAAGCATATCCTCCCCGAAAACCTGTCAGTTTTACCCGAAGAACTCTGCTTTAGTTCCAGGTGTACGACAAGCAGCATTTCTCCATCAGTGCACACAATGGGCACTTCCCCGAATGAACTTGTTCTATATGCAGGGTGTCCCGTGTGGCGCGAACAGCCTCAAACATGGCAGGCTCTACTGTGGTTTCTAAAGCTTTCCTCTCTGAAAACGCGGCACTTTTACCCAAAGAAATCTGCCTTAAATGCAGGTGGAACACAAGCTGCATTTCTCCCACACTGTACACAAAGGGCCTTTCCCCGAATGAACTTCTATATGCAGGGTGTCCAGCGTGCAGCGAACTGCCTCAAGCAAGGCAGGCTCTACTAAGGACTGTAAGCATTTCCTCTCCCAAAACACGCAGTTTTACCCGAAGAACTCTGCTTTAGTTGCCGGTGGAACACAAGCAGCTTTTCTCCCACAGTGTAACCAAAGGGCCTTTGCCCGTAAGAACTTCTATGCTCAAGGTGTCCCGCGTGGAGTGAAATGCCTGAACCAAGGCAGGCTCTAGTGAGGCCTCTAAGCATTTCCTCCCCGAAAACACGGCAGATTTACCCGAAGAACTCTGCTTTAGTTCCAGGTGTAACACAAGCAGCATTTCTCCATCAGTGCACACAATGGGCACTTCCCCGAATGAACTTGTTCTATATGCAGGTTGTCCCGTGTGGCGCGAACAGCCTCAAACATGGCAGGCTCTACTGTGGTTTCTAAGGCTTTCCTTTCTGAAAACGCGGCACTTTTACCCAAAGAACTCTGCCTTAAATGCAGGTGGAACACAAGCTGCATTTCTCCCACACTGTACACAAAGGGCCTTTCCCCGAATGAACTTCTATATGCAGGGTGTCCAGCGTGCAGCGAACTGCCTCAAGTAAGGCAGGCTCTAGTAAGGACTGTAAGCATTTCCTCTCCCAAAACACGCAGTTTTACCCGAAGAACTCTGCTTTAGTTGCCGGTGGAACACAAGCAGCTTTTCTCCCACAGTGTACCAAAAGGGCCTTTGCCCGTAAGAACTTCTATGCTCAAGGTGTCCCACGTGGAGTGAAATGCCTGAACCAAGCCAGGCTCTAGTGAGGCCTGTAAGCATTTCCTCTCCCAAAACACGGCAGTTTTACCCAAAGAACTCTGCTTTAGTACCAGGTGTATCACAAGCAGCATTTCTCAATCAGTGCACACAATGGGCATTTCCCGAATGAACTTGTTGTATACGCAGGGTGTCCCGCGTGCAGCGAACAGCCTCAACCATGGCAGGCTCTACTGTGGTCCCTAAGGCTTTCCTCTCTGAAAACGCGGCACTTTTACCCAAAGAACTCTGCCTTAAATGCAGGTGGAACACAAGCTGCATTTCTCCCACACTGTACACAAAGGGCCCTTCCCTGAATGAACTTCTATATGCAGGGTGACCCACGTGCAGCGAACTGCCTCAAGCAAGGCAGGCTCTAGTAAGCACTGTAAGCATTTCATCTCCCAAAACACGCAGTTTTACCCGAAGAAGTCTACTTTAGTTGCCAGTGGAACACAAGCAGCTTTTCTCCCACAGTGTACCCAAAGGGCCTTTGCCCGCAAGAACTACTATGCTCAAGGTGACCCGCATGGAGTGAAATGGCTAAACCAAGGCAGGCTCTAGTGAGGCCTCTAAACATTTCCCCTCCCAAAACACGGCAGTTTTACCCAAAGAACTCTGCTTTAGTTCCAGGTGGAACACAAGCAGCATTTCTGCCACTGTGTACTCTTTGGGCTCTTCCACGAATGAACATCTATATGCAGGGTTTCCCACGTGGAGAGAACTGCCTCAACCAAGGCAGGCTGTAGTGAGGACTGTAAGCATTTCCTCTCCCAAAACACGCAGTTTTAACGGAAGAACTCTGCTTTAGTTGCAGTTGGAACATAAGCACCTTTTATCCCAGGGTGTACACAATGCTCCTTTCCCCAAATGAAACTCTATACGCAGGGTGTCCCGCGTGGAGTGAACTACCTCAATCAAGGCAGGATCTACTTATGCCTCTAAGAGTTTCCTCTCCCAAAACACGCAGTTTTGCCCGAAGAAATCTGCTTTAGTTGCCGGTGGAACACAAGCAGCTTTTCTCTCACAGTGTACCCAAAGGTCCTTTGCCCGAAAGAACTTCCATGCTCAAGGTGGCCCGCATGCAGTGAAATGCCTAAACCAAGGCAGGCTCTAGAGAGGGCTCTAAGCATTTCCTCTCCCAAAACACGGCAGTTTTACCCAAAGAACTCTGCTTTAGTTCCAGGTGGAACACAAGCAGCATTTCTGCCACTGTGTACTCTTTGGGCTCTTCCACGAATGAACTTCTATATGCAGGGTTTCCCTCGTGGAGCGAACTGCCTCAACCAAGGCAGGCTGTACTGAGTACTGTAAGCATTTCCTCTCCCAAAATATGCAGTTTTAACGGAAGAACTCTGCTTTAGTTGCAGGTGGAACACAAGCAGCATTTCTCCCACAGTGTACACAATGCCCTTTCCCAGAAGAAGTTCTATACTCAAGGTATCCCGCGTGGAGTTAAATGCCTAAACCAAGCCAGGCTCTAGTGAGGCCTCTAAGCATTTCCCCTCCCGAAACACGGCAGTTTTACCCAAAGAAATCTGCTTTAATTCCTGTTGTAACACAAGCAGCATTTCTCCATCAGTGCACACAATGGGCACTTCCCCGAATGTACTTGTTCTGTATGCAGGGTGTCCCGCGTGGAGCGAACTGCCTCAACCAAGGCAGGCTCTAGTAAGGACTCTAAGCATTTCCTCTCCCGAAACACGCAGTTTTAACGGAAGAACTCTGCTTTAGTTGCAGGTGGAACACAAGCAGTTTTTCTCCCAGAGTGTACACAATGGGCCTTAACCCGAATGAATTTCCATACGCAGGTTGTCCCGCATGGAGTGAACTACCTCAACCAAGGCAGGCTCTACTTATGCCTCTAAGCGTTTCCTCTCCCAAAACACGCAGTTTTACCCGAAGAACTCTGCTTTAGTTGCAGGAGGAACACAAGCATCTTTTCTCCCACAGTGTACCCAAAGGGCCTTTGCCCGAAAGAAATTCTATACTCAAGGTGTCTCACGTGGAGTGAAATGCCTAAACCAAGGCAGGCTCTAGTGAGGCCTCTAAGCATTTCCTCCCCGAAAACACGGCAGATTTACCCGAAGAACTCTGCTTTAGTTCCAGGTGTAACACAAGCAGCATTTCTCCATCAGTGCACACAATGGGCACTTCCCCGAATGAACTTGTTCTATATGCAGGTTGTCCCGTGTGGCGCGAACAGCCTCAAACATGGCAGGCTCTACTGTGGTTTCTAAGGCTTTCCTTTCTGAAAACGCGGCACTTTTACCCAAAGAACTCTGCCTTAAATGCAGTTGGAACACAAGCTGCATTTCTCCCACACTGTACACAAAGGGCCTTTCCCCGAATGAACTTCTATATGCAGGGTGTCCAGCGTGCAGCGAACTGCCTCAAGCCAGGCAGGCTCTAGTAAGGACTGTAAGCATTTCCTCTCCCAAAACACGCAGTTTTACCCGAAGAACTCTGCTTTAGTTGCCGGTGGAACACAAGCAGCTTTTCTCCCACAGTGTACCCAAAGGGCCTTTGCCCGTAAGAACTTCTATGCTCAAGGTGTCCCGCGTGGAGTGAAATGCCTGAACCAAGGCAGGCTCTAGTGAGGCCTGTAAGCATTTCCTCTCCCAAAACACGGCAGTTTTACCCAAAGAACTCTGCTTTAGTACCAGGTGTATCACAAGCAGCATTTCTCAATCAGTGCACACAATGCGCATTTCCCGAATGATCTTGTTGTATACGCAGGGTGTCCCGCGTGCAGCGAACAGCCTCAACCATGGCAGGCTCTACTGTGGTTTCTAAAGCTTTCCTCTCTGAAAACGCGGCACTTTTACCCAAAGAACTCTGCCTTAAATGCAGTTGGAACACAAGCTGCATTTCTCCCACACTGTACACAAAGGGCCTTTCCCCGAATGAACTTCTATATGCAGGGTGTCCAGCGTGCAGCGAACTGCCTCAAGCCAGGCAGGCTCTAGTAAGGACTGTAAGCATTTCCTCTCCCAAAACACGCAGTTTTACCCGAAGAACTCTGCTTTAGTTGCCGGTGGAACACAAGCAGCTTTTCTCCCACAGTGTACCCAAAGGGCCTTTGCCCGAAAGAAATTCTATACTCAAGGTGTCTCACGTGGAGTGAAATGCCTAAACCAAGGCAGGCTCTAGTGAGGCCTCTAAGCATTTCCTCCCCGAAAACACGGCAGATTTACCCGAAGAACTCTGCTTTAGTTCCAGGTGTAACACAAGCAGCATTTCTCCATCAGTGCACACAATGGGCACTTCCCCGAATGAACTTGTTCTATATGCAGGTTGTCCCGTGTGGCGCGAACAGCCTCAAACATGGCAGGCTCTACTGTGGTTTCTAAGGCTTTCCTTTCTGAAAACGCGGCACTTTTACCCAAAGAACTCTGCCTTAAATGCAGTTGGAACACAAGCTGCATTTCTCCCACACTGTACACAAAGGGCCTTTCCCCGAATGAACTTCTATATGCAGGATGTCCAGCGTGCAGCGAACTGCCTCAAGCCAGGCAGGCTCTAGTAAGGACTGTAAGCATTTCCTCTCCCAAAACACGCAGTTTTACCCGAAGAACTCTGCTTTAGTTGCCGGTGGAACACAAGCAGCTTTTCTCCCACAGTGTACCCAAAGGGCCTTTGCCCGTAAGAACTTCTATGCTCAAGGTGTCCCGCGTGGAGTGAAATGCCTGAACCAAGGCAGGCTCTAGTGAGGCCTGTAAGCATTTCCTCTCCCAAAACACGGCAGTTTTACCCAAAGAACTCTGCTTTAGTACCAGGTGTATCACAAGCAGCATTTCTCAATCAGTGCACACAATGGGCATTTCCCGAATGATCTTGTTGTATACGCAGGGTGTCCCGCGTGCAGCGAACAGCCTCAACCATGGCAGGCTCTACTGTGGTCCCTAAGGCTTTCCTCTCTGAAAACGCGGCACTTTTACCCAAAGAACTCTGCCTTAAATGCAGGTGGAACACAAGCTGCATTTCTCCCACACTGTACACAAAGGGCCCTTCCCTGAATGAACTTCTATATGCAGGGTGTCCCACGTGCAGTGAACTGCCTCAAGCAAGGCAGGCTCTAGTAAGCACTGTAAGCATTTCCTCTCCCAAAACACGCAGTTTTACCCGAAGAAGTCTGCTTTAGTTGCCGGTGGAACACAAGCAGCTTTTCTCCCACAGTGTACCCAAAGGGCCTTTGCCCGAAAGAAATACTATGCTCAAGGTGACCCGCATGGAGTGAAATGCCTGAACCAAGGCAGGCTCTAGTGAGGCCTCTAAACATTTCCTCTCCCAAAACACGGCAGTTTTACCCAAAGAACTCTGCTTTAGTTGCAGGTGGAACACAAGCAGCATTTCTGCCACTGTGTACTCTTTGGGCTCTTCCACGAATGAACATCTATATGCAGGGTTTCCCACGTGGAGAGAACTGCCTCAACCAAGGCAGGCTGTAGTGAGGACTGTAAGCATTTCCTCTCCCAAAACACGCAGTTTTAACGGAAGAACTCTGCTTTAGTTGCAGTTGGAACACAAGCACCTTTTATCCCAGGGTGTACACAATGCTCCTTTCCCCAAATGAAACTCTATATGCAGGGTGTCCCGCGTGGAGTGAACTACCTCAATCAAGGCAGGCTCTGCTTATGCCTCTAAGAGTTTCCTCTCCCAAAACACGCAGGTTTGCCCGAAGAACTCTGCTTTAGTTGCCGGTGGAACACAAGCAGCTTTTCTCTCACAGTGTACCCAAAGGGCCTTTGCCCGAAAGAACTTCTATGCTCAAGGTGGCCTGCATGCAGTGAAATGCCTAAACCAAGGCAGGCTCTAGAGAGGGCTCTAAGCATTTCCTCTCCCAAAACACGGCAGTTTTACCCAAAGAACTCTGCTTTAGTTCCAGGTGGAACACAAGCAGCATTACTGCCACTGTGTACTCTTTGGGCTCTTCCACGAATGAACTTCTATATGCAGGGTTTCCCTCGTGGAGCGAACTGCCTCAACCAAGGCAGGCTGTACTGAGTACTGTAAGCATTACCTCTCCCAAAATATGCAGTTTGAACGGAAGAACTCTGCTTTAGTTGCAGGTGGAACACAAGCAGCATTTCTCCCACAGTGTACACAATGCCCTTTCCCAGAAGAAGTTCTATACTCAAGGTATCCCGCGTGGAGTTAAATGCCTAAACCAAGCCAGGCTCTAGTGAGGCCTCTAAGCATTTCCCCTCCCGAAACACGGCAGTTTTACCCAAAGAAATCTGCTTTAATTCCTGTTGTAACACAAGCAGCATTTCTCCATCAGTGCACACAATGGGCACTTCCCCGAATGTACTTGTTCTGTATGCAGGGTGTCCCGCGTGGAGCGAACTGCCTCAACCAAGGCAGGCTCTAGTAAGGACTCTAAGCATTTCCTCTCCCGAAACACGCAGTTTTAACGGAAGAACTCTGCTTTAGTTGCAGGTGGAACACAAGCAGTTTTTCTCCCAGAGTGTACACAATGGGCCTTAACCCGAATGAATTTCCATACGCAGGTTGTCCCGCATGGAGTGAACTACCTCAACCAAGGCAGGCTCTACTTATGCCTCTAAGCGTTTCCTCTCCCAAAACACGCAGTTTTACCCGAAGAACTCTGCTTTAGTTGCAGGAGGAACACAAGCATCTTTTCTCCCACAGTGTACCCAAAGGGCCTTTGCCCGAAAGAAATTCTATACTCAAGGTGTCTCACGTGGAGTGAAATGCCTAAACCAAGGCAGGCTCTAGTGAGGCCTCTAAGCATTTCCTCCCCGAAAACACGGCAGATTTACCCGAAGAACTCTGCTTTAGTTCCAGGTGTAACACAAGCAGCATTTCTCCATCAGTGCACACAATGGGCACTTCCCCGAATGAACTTGTTCTATATGCAGGTTGTCCCGTGTGGCGCGAACAGCCTCAAACATGGCAGGCTCTACTGTGGTTTCTAAGGCTTTCCTTTCTGCAAACGCGGCACTTTTACCCAAAGAACTCTGCCTTAAATGCAGTTGGAACACAAGCTGCATTTCTCCCACACTGTACACAAAGGGCCTTTCCCCGAATGAACTTCTATATGCAGGATGTCCAGCGTGCAGCGAACTGCCTCAAGCCAGGCAGGCTCTAGTAAGGACTGTAAGCATTTCCTCTCCCAAAACACGCAGTTTTACCCGAAGAACTCTGCTTTAGTTGCCGGTGGAACACAAGCAGCTTTTCTCCCACAGTGTACCCAAAGGGCCTTTGCCCGTAAGAACTTCTATGCTCAAGGTGTCCCGCGTGGAGTGAAATGCCTGAACCAAGGCAGGCTCTAGTGAGGCCTGTAAGCATTTCCTCTCCCAAAACACGGCAGTTTTACCCAAAGAACTCTGCTTTAGTACCAGGTGTATCACAAGCAGCATTTCTCAATCAGTGCACACAATGGGCATTTCCCGAATGATCTTGTTGTATACGCAGGGTGTCCCGCGTGCAGCGAACAGCCTCAACCATGGCAGGCTCTACTGTGGTCCCTAAGGCTTTCCTCTCTGAAAACGCGGCACTTTTACCCAAAGAACTCTGCCTTAAATGCAGGTGGAACACAAGCTGCATTTCTCCCACACTGTACACAAAGGGCCCTTCCCTGAATGAACTTCTATATGCAGGGTGTCCCACGTGCAGTGAACTGCCTCAAGCAAGGCAGGCTCTAGTAAGCACTGTAAGCATTTCCTCTCCCAAAACACGCAGTTTTACCCGAAGAAGTCTGCTTTAGTTGCCGGTGGAACACAAGCAGCTTTTCTCCCACAGTGTACCCAAAGGGCCTTTGCCCGAAAGAAATACTATGCTCAAGGTGACCCGCATGGAGTGAAATGCCTGAACCAAGGCAGGCTCTAGTGAGGCCTCTAAACATTTCCTCTCCCAAAACACGGCAGTTTTACCCAAAGAACTCTGCTTTAGTTGCAGGTGGAACACAAGCAGCATTTCTGCCACTGTGTACTCTTTGGGCTCTTCCACGAATGAACATCTATATGCAGGGTTTCCCACGTGGAGAGAACTGCCTCAACCAAGGCAGGCTGTAGTGAGGACTGTAAGCATTTCCTCTCCCAAAACACGCAGTTTTAACGGAAGAACTCTGCTTTAGTTGCAGTTGGAACACAAGCACCTTTTATCCCAGGGTGTACACAATGCTCCTTTCCCCAAATGAAACTCTATATGCAGGGTGTCCCGCGTGGAGTGAACTACCTCAATCAAGGCAGGCTCTGCTTATGCCTCTAAGAGTTTCCTCTCCCAAAACACGCAGGTTTGCCCGAAGAACTCTGCTTTAGTTGCCGGTGGAACACAAGCAGCTTTTCTCTCACAGTGTACCCAAAGGGCCTTTGCCCGAAAGAACTTCTATGCTCAAGGTGGCCTGCATGCAGTGAAATGCCTAAACCAAGGCAGGCTCTAGAGAGGGCTCTAAGCATTTCCTCTCCCAAAACACGGCAGTTTTACCCAAAGAACTCTGCTTTAGTTCCAGGTGGAACACAAGCAGCATTACTGCCACTGTGTACTCTTTGGGCTCTTCCACGAATGAACTTCTATATGCAGGGTTTCCCTCGTGGAGCGAACTGCCTCAACCAAGGCAGGCTGTACTGAGTACTGTAAGCATTACCTCTCCCAAAATATGCAGTTTGAACGGAAGAACTCTGCTTTAGTTGCAGGTGGAACACAAGCAGCATTTCTCCCACAGTGTACACAATGCCCTTTCCCAGAAGAAGTTCTATACTCAAGGTATCCCGCGTGGAGTTAAATGCCTAAACCAAGCCAGGCTCTAGTGAGGCCTCTAAGCATTTCCCCTCCCGAAACACGGCAGTTTTACCCAAAGAAATCTGCTTTAATTCCTGTTGTAACACAAGCAGCATTTCTCCATCAGTGCACACAATGGGCACTTCCCCGAATGTACTTGTTCTGTATGCAGGGTGTCCCGCGTGGAGCGAACTGCCTCAACCAAGGCAGGCTCTAGTAAGGACTCTAAGCATTTCCTCTCCCGAAACACGCAGTTTTAACGGAAGAACTCTGCTCTAGTTGCAGGTGGAACACAAGCAGTTTTTCTCCCAGAGTGTACACAATGGGCCTTAACCCGAATGAATTTCCATACGCAGGTTGTCCCGCATGGAGTGAACTACCTCAACCAAGGCAGGCTCTACTTATGCCTCTAAGCGTTTCCTCTCCCAAAACACGCAGTTTTACCC
This sequence comes from Mesoplodon bidens, assembly GCF_964165515.1. Taxonomy (NCBI): domain Eukaryota; kingdom Metazoa; phylum Chordata; class Mammalia; order Artiodactyla; family Ziphiidae; genus Mesoplodon; species Mesoplodon bidens. Next base: position 318,786 of record NW_027671150.1, read on the forward strand.
GAAGAGCTCTGCTTTAGTTGCAGGAGGAACACAAGCATCTTTTCTCCCACAGTGTACCCAAAGGGCCTTTGCCCGAAAGAAATTCTATACTCAAGGTGTCTCACGTGGAGTGAAATGCCTAAACCAAGGCAGGCTCTAGTGAGGCCTCTAAGCATTTCCTCCCCGAAAACACGGCAGATTTACCCGAAGAACTCTGCTTTAGTTCCAGGTGTAACACAAGCAGCATTTCTCCATCAGTGCACACAATGGGCACTTCCCCGAATGAACTTGTTCTATATGCAGGTTGTCCCGTGTGGCGCGAACAGCCTCAAACATGGCAGGCTCTACTGTGGTTTCTAAGGCTTTCCTTTCTGAAAACGCGGCACTTTTACCCAAAGAACTCTGCCTTAAATGCAGTTGGAACACAAGCTGCATTTCTCCCACACTGTACACAAAGGGCCTTTCCCCGAATGAACTTCTATATGCAGGATGTCCAGCGTGCAGCGAACTGCCTCAAGCCAGGCAGGCTCTAGTAAGGACTGTAAGCATTTCCTCTCCCAAAACACGCAGTTTTACCCGAAGAACTCTGCTTTAGTTGCCGGTGGAACACAAGCAGCTTTTCTCCCACAGTGTACCCAAAGGGCCTTTGCCCGTAAGAACTTCTATGCTCAAGGTGTCCCGCGTGGAGTGAAATGCCTGAACCAAGGCAGGCTCTAGTGAGGCCTGTAAGCATTTCCTCTCCCAAAACACGGCAGTTTTACCCAAAGAACTCTGCTTTAGTACCAGGTGTATCACAAGCAGCATTTCTCAATCAGTGCACACAATGGGCATTTCCCGAATGATCTTGTTGTATACGCAGGGTGTCCCGCGTGCAGCGAACAGCCTCAACCATGGCAGGCTCTACTGTGGTCCCTAAGGCTTTCCTCTCTGAAAACGCGGCACTTTTACCCAAAGAACTCTGCCTTAAATGCAGGTGGAACACAAGCTGCATTTCTCCCACACTGTACACAAAGGGCCCTTCCCTGAATGAACTTCTATATGCAGGGTGTCCCACGTGCAGTGAACTGCCTCAAGCAAGGCAGGCTCTAGTAAGCACTGTAAGCATTTCCTCTCCCAAAACACGCAGTTTTACCCGAAGAAGTCTGCTTTAGTTGCCGGTGGAACACAAGCAGCTTTTCTCCCACAGTGTACCCAAAGGGCCTTTGCCCGAAAGAAATACTATGCTCAAGGTGACCCGCATGGAGTGAAATGCCTGAACCAAGGCAGGCTCTAGTGAGGCCTCTAAACATTTCCTCTCCCAAAACACGGCAGTTTTACCCAAAGAACTCTGCTTTAGTTCCAGGTGGAACACAAGCAGCATTTCTGCCACTGTGTACTCTTTGGGCTCTTCCACGAATGAACATCTATATGCAGGGTTTCCCACGTGGAGAGAACTGCCTCAACCAAGGCAGGCTGTAGTGAGGACTGTAAGCATTTCCTCTCCCAAAACACGCAGTTTTAACGGAAGAACTCTGCTTTAGTTGCAGTTGGAACACAAGCACCTTTTATCCCAGGGTGTACACAATGCTCCTTTCCCCAAATGAAACTCTATATGCAGGGTGTCCCGCGTGGAGTGAACTACCTCAATCAAGGCAGGCTCTGCTTATGCCTCTAAGAGTTTCCTCTCCCAAAACACGCAGTTTTGCCCGAAGAACTCTGCTTTAGTTGCCGGTGGAACACAAGCAGCTTTTCTCTCACAGTGTACCCAAAGGGCCTTTGCCCGAAAGAACTTCTATGCTCAAGGTGGCCTGCATGCAGTGAAATGCCTAAACCAAGGCAGGCTCTAGAGAGGGCTCTAAGCATTTCCTCTCCCAAAACACGGCAGTTTTACCCAAAGAACTCTGCTTTAGTTCCAGGTGGAACACAAGCAGCATTACTGCCACTGTGTACTCTTTGGGCTCTTCCACGAATGAACTTCTATATGCAGGGTTTCCCTCGTGGAGCGAACTGCCTCAACCAAGGCAGGCTGTACTGAGTACTGTAAGCATTACCTCTCCCAAAATATGCAGTTTTAACGGAAGAACTCTGCTTTAGTTGCAGGTGGAACACAAGCAGCATTTCTCCCACAGTGTACACAATGCCCTTTCCCAGAAGAAGTTCTATACTCAAGGTATCCCGCGTGGAGTTAAATGCCTAAACCAAGCCAGGCTCTAGTGAGGCCTCTAAGCATTTCCCCTCCCGAAACACGGCAGTTTTACCCAAAGAAATCTGCTTTAATTCCTGTTGTAACACAAGCAGCATTTCTCCATCAGTGCACACAATGGGCACTTCCCCGAATGTACTTGTTCTGTATGCAGGGTGTCCCGCGTGGAGCGAACTGCCTCAACCAAGGCAGGCTCTAGTAAGGACTCTAAGCATTTCCTCTCCCGAAACACGCAGTTTTAACGGAAGAACTCTGCTTTAGTTGCAGGTGGAACACAAGCAGTTTTTCTCCCAGAGTGTACACAATGGGCCTTAACCCGAATGAATTTCCATACGCAGGTTGTCCCGCATGGAGTGAACTACCTCAACCAAGGCAGGCTCTACTTATGCCTCTAAGCGTTTCCTCTCCCAAAACACGCAGTTTTACCCGAAGAACTCTGCTTTAGTTGCAGGAGGAACACAAGCATCTTTTCTCCCACAGTGTACCCAAAGGGCCTTTGCCCGAAAGAAATTCTATACTCAAGGTGTCTCACGTGGAGTGAAATGCCTAAACCAAGGCAGGCTCTAGTGAGGCCTCTAAGCATTTCCTCCCCGAAAACACGGCAGATTTACCCGAAGAACTCTGCTTTAGTTCCAGGTGTAACACAAGCAGCATTTCTCCATCAGTGCACACAATGGGCACTTCCCCGAATGAACTTGTTCTATATGCAGGTTGTCCCGTGTGGCGCGAACAGCCTCAACCATGGCAGGCTCTACTGTGGTCCCTAAGGCTTTCCTCTCTGAAAACGCGGCACTTTTACCCAAAGAACTCTGCCTTAAATGCAGGTGGAACACAAGCTGCATTTCTCCCACACTGTACACAAAGGGCCCTTCCCTGAATGAACTTCTATATGCAGGGTGTCCCACGTGCAGTGAACTGCCTCAAGCAAGGCAGGCTCTAGTAAGCACTGTAAGCATTTCCTCTCCCAAAACACGCAGTTTTACCCGAAGAAGTCTGCTTTAGTTGCCGGTGGAACACAAGCAGCTTTTCTCCCACAGTGTACCCAAAGGGCCTTTGCCCGAAAGAAATACTATGCTCAAGGTGACCCGCATGGAGTGAAATGCCTGAACCAAGGCAGGCTCTAGTGAGGCCTCTAAACATTTCCTCTCCCAAAACACGGCAGTTTTACCCAAAGAACTCTGCTTTAGTTCCAGGTGGAACACAAGCAGCATTTCTGCCACTGTGTACTCTTTGGGCTCTTCCACGAATGAACATCTATATGCAGGGTTTCCCACGTGGAGAGAACTGCCTCAACCAAGGCAGGCTGTAGTGAGGACTGTAAGCATTTCCTCTCCCAAAACACGCAGTTTTAACGGAAGAACTCTGCTTTAGTTGCAGTTGGAACACAAGCACCTTTTATCCCAGGGTGTACACAATGCTCCTTTCCCCAAATGAAACTCTATATGCAGGGTGTCCCGCGTGGAGTGAACTACCTCAATCAAGGCAGGCTCTGCTTATGCCTCTAAGAGTTTCCTCTCCCAAAACACGCAGTTTTGCCCGAAGAACTCTGCTTTAGTTGCCGGTGGAACACAAGCAGCTTTTCTCTCACAGTGTACCCAAAGGGCCTTTGCCCGAAAGAACTTCTATGCTCAAGGTGGCCTGCATGCAGTGAAATGCCTAAACCAAGGCAGGCTCTAGAGAGGGCTCTAAGCATTTCCTCTCCCAAAACACGGCAGTTTTACCCAAAGAACTCTGCTTTAGTTCCAGGTGGAACACAAGCAGCATTACTGCCACTGTGTACTCTTTGGGCTCTTCCACGAATGAACTTCTATATGCAGGGTTTCCCTCGTGGAGCGAACTGCCTCAACCAAGGCAGGCTGTACTGAGTACTGTAAGCATTACCTCTCCCAAAATATGCAGTTTTAACGGAAGAACTCTGCTTTAGTTGCAGGTGGAACACAAGCAGCATTTCTCCCACAGTGTACACAATGCCCTTTCCCAGAAGAAGTTCTATACTCAAGGTATCCCGCGTGGAGTTAAATGCCTAAACCAAGCCAGGCTCTAGTGAGGCCTCTAAGCATTTCCCCTCCCGAAACACGGCAGTTTTACCCAAAGAAATCTGCTTTAATTCCTGTTGTAACACAAGCAGCATTTCTCCATCAGTGCACACAATGGGCACTTCCCCGAATGTACTTGTTCTGTATGCAGGGTGTCCCGCGTGGAGCGAACTGCCTCAACCAAGGCAGGCTCTAGTAAGGACTCTAAGCATTTCCTCTCCCGAAACACGCAGTTTTAACGGAAGAACTCTGCTTTAGTTGCAGGTGGAACACAAGCAGTTTTTCTCCCAGAGTGTACACAATGGGCCTTAACCCGAATGAATTTCCATACGCAGGTTGTCCCGCATGGAGTGAACTACCTCAACCAAGGCAGGCTCTACTTATGCCTCTAAGCGTTTCCTCTCCCAAAACACGCAGTTTTACCCGAAGAACTCTGCTTTAGTTGCAGGAGGAACACAAGCATCTTTTCTCCCACAGTGTACCCAAAGGGCCTTTGCCCGAAAGAAATTCTATACTCAAGGTGTCTCACGTGGAGTGAAATGCCTAAACCAAGGCAGGCTCTAGTGAGGCCTCTAAGCATTTCCTCCCCGAAAACACGGCAGATTTACCCGAAGAACTCTGCTTTAGTTCCAGGTGTAACACAAGCAGCATTTCTCCATCAGTGCACACAATGGGCACTTCCCCGAATGAACTTGTTCTATATGCAGGTTGTCCCGTGTGGCGCGAACAGCCTCAAACATGGCAGGCTCTACTGTGGTTTCTAAGGCTTTCCTTTCTGAAAACGCGGCACTTTTACCCAAAGAACTCTGCCTTAAATGCAGGTGGAACACAAGCTGCATTTCTCCCACACTGTACACAAAGGGCCTTTCCCCGAATGAACTTCTATATGCAGGATGTCCAGCGTGCAGCGAACTGCCTCAAGCCAGGCAGGCTCTAGTAAGGACTGTAAGCATTTCCTCTCCCAAAACACGCAGTTTTACCCGAAGAACTCTGCTTTAGTTGCCGGTGGAACACAAGCAGCTTTTCTCCCACAGTGTACCCAAAGGGCCTTTGCCCGTAAGAACTTCTATGCTCAAGGTGTCCCGCGTGGAGTGAAATGCCTGAACCAAGGCAGGCTCTAGTGAGGCCTGTAAGCATTTCCTCTCCCAAAACACGGCAGTTTTACCCAAAGAACTCTGCTTTAGTACCAGGTGTATCACAAGCAGCATTTCTCAATCAGTGCACACAATGGGCATTTCCCGAATGATCTTGTTGTATACGCAGGGTGTCCCGCGTGCAGCGAACAGCCTCAACCATGGCAGGCTCTACTGTGGTCCCTAAGGCTTTCCTCTCTGAAAACGCGGCACTTTTACCCAAAGAGCTCTGCCTTAAATGCAGGTGGAACACAAGCTGCATTTCTCCCACACTGTACACAAAGGGCCCTTCCCTGAATGAACTTCTATATGCAGGGTGTCCCACGTGCAGTGAACTGCCTCAAGCAAGGCAGGCTCTAGTAAGCACTGTAAGCATTTCCTCTCCCAAAACACGCAGTTTTACCCGAAGAAGTCTGCTTTAGTTGCCGGTGGAACACAAGCAGCTTTTCTCCCACAGTGTACCCAAAGGGCCTTTGCCCGAAAGAAATACTATGCTCAAGGTGACCCGCATGGAGTGAAATGCCTGAACCAAGGCAGGCTCTAGTGAGGCCTCTAAACATTTCCTCTCCCAAAACACGGCAGTTTTACCCAAAGAACTCTGCTTTAGTTCCAGGTGGAACACAAGCAGCATTTCTGCCACTGTGTACTCTTTGGGCTCTTCCACGAATGAACATCTATATGCAGGGTTTCCCACGTGGAGAGAACTGCCTCAACCAAGGCAGGCTGTAGTGAGGACTGTAAGCATTTCCTCTCCCAAAACATGCAGTTTTAACGGAAGAACTCTGCTTTAGTTGCAGTTGGAACACAAGCACCTTTTATCCCAGGGTGTACACAATGCTCCTTTCCCCAAATGAAACTCTATATGCAGGGTGTCCCGCGTGGAGTGAACTACCTCAATCAAGGCAGGCTCTGCTTATGCCTCTAAGAGTTTCCTCTCCCAAAACACGCAGGTTTGCCCGAAGAACTCTGCTTTAGTTGCCGGTGGAACACAAGCAGCTTTTCTCTCACAGTGTACCCAAAGGGCCTTTGCCCGAAAGAACTTCTATGCTCAAGGTGGCCTGCATGCAGTGAAATGCCTAAACCAAGGCAGGCTCTAGAGAGGGCTCTAAGCATTTCCTCTCCCAAAACACGGCAGTTTTACCCAAAGAACTCTGCTTTAGTTCCAGGTGGAACACAAGCAGCATTACTGCCACTGTGTACTCTTTGGGCTCTTCCACGAATGAACTTCTATATGCAGGGTTTCCCTCGTGGAGCGAACTGCCTCAACCAAGGCAGGCTGTACTGAGTACTCTAAGCATTTCCTCTCCCAAAATATGCAGTTTTAACGGAAGAACTCTGCTTTAGTTGCAGGTGGAACACAAGCAGCATTTGTCCCACAGTGTACACAATGCCCTTTCCCAGAAGAAGTTCTATACTCAAGGTATCCCGCGTGGAGTTAAATGCCTAAACCAAGCCAGGCTCTAGTGAGGCCTCTAAGCATTTCCCCTCCCGAAACACGGCAGTTTTACCCAAAGAAATCTGCTTTAATTCCTGTTGTAACACAAGCAGCATTTCTCCATCAGTGCACACAATGGGCACTTCCCCGAATGTACTTGTTCTGTATGCAGGGTGTCCCGCGTGGAGCGAACTGCCTCAACCAAGGCAGGCTCTAGTAAGGACTCTAAGCATTTCCTCTCCCGAAACACGCAGTTTTAACGGAAGAACTCTGCTTTAGTTGCAGGTGGAACACAAGCAGTTTTTCTCCCAGAGTGTACACAATGGGCCTTAACCCGAATGAATTTCCATACGCAGGTTGTCCCGCATGGAGTGAACTACCTCAACCAAGGCAGGCTCTACTTATGCCTCTAAGCGTTTCCTCTCCCAAAACACGCAGTTTTACCCGAAGAACTCTGCTTTAGTTGCAGGAGGAACACAAGCATCTTTTCTCCCACAGTGTACCCAAAGGGCCTTTGCCCGAAAGAAATTCTATACTCAAGGTGTCTCACGTGGAGTGAAATGCCTAAACCAAGGCAGGCTCTAGTGAGGCCTCTAAGCATTTCCTCCCCGAAAACACGGCAGATTTACCCGAAGAACTCTGCTTTAGTTCCAGGTGTAACACAAGCAGCATTTCTCCATCAGTGCACACAATGGGCACTTCCCCGAATGAACTTGTTCTATATGCAGGTTGTCCCGTGTGGCGCGAACAGCCTCAAACATGGCAGGCTCTACTGTGGTTTCTAAGGCTTTCCTTTCTGAAAACGCGGCACTTTTACCCAAAGAACTCTGCCTTAAATGCAGGTGGAACACAAGCTGCATTTCTCCCACACTGTACACAAAGGGCCTTTCCCCGAATGAACTTCTATATGCAGGGTGTCCAGCGTGCAGCGAACTGCCTCAAGTAAGGCAGGCTCTAGTAAGGACTGTAAGCATTTCCTCTCCCAAAACACGCAGTTTTACCCGAAGAAGTCTGCTTTAGTTGCCGGTGGAACACAAGCAGCTTTTCTCCCACAGTGTACCCAAAGGGCCTTTGCCCGTAAGAACTTCTATGCTCAAGGTGTCCCACGTGGAGTGAAATGCCTGAACCAAGCCAGGCTCTAGTGAGGCCTGTAAGCATTTCCTCTCCCAAAACACGGCAGTTTTACCCAAAGAACTCTGCTTTAGTACCAGGTGTATCTCAAGCAGCATTTCTCAATCAGTGCACACAATGGGCATTTCCCGAATGAACTTGTTGTATACGCAGGGTGTCCCGCGTGCAGCGAACAGCCTCAACCATGGCAGGCTCTACTGTGGTCCCTAAGGCTTTCCTCTCTGAAAACGCGGCACTTTTACCCAAAGAACTCTGCCTTAAATGCAGGTGGAACACAAGCTGCATTTCTCCCACACTGTACCCAAAGGGCCCTTCCCTGAATGAACTTCTATATGCAGGGTGACCCACGTGCAGCGAACTGCCTCAAGCAAGGCAGGCTCTAGTAAGCACTGTAAGCATTTCATCTCCCAAAACACGCAGTTTTACCCGAAGAAGTCTACTTTAGTTGCCAGTGGAACACAAGCAGCTTTTCTCCCACAGTGTACCCAAAGGGCCTTTGCCCGCAAGAACTACTATGCTCAAGGTGACCCGCATGGAGTGAAATGGCTAAACCAAGGCAGGCTCTAGTGAGGCCTCTAAACATTTCCTCTCCCAAAACACGGCAGTTTTACCCAAAGAACTCTGCTTTAGTTCCAGGTGGAACACAAGCAGCATTTCTGCCACTGTGTACTCTTTGGGCTCTTCCACGAATGAACATCTATATGCAGGGTTTCCCACGTGGAGAGAACTGCCTCAACCAAGGCAGGCTGTAGTGAGGACTGTAAGCATTTCCTCTCCCAAAACACGCAGTTTTAACGGAAGAACTCTGCTTTAGTTGCAGTTGGAACATAAGCACCTTTTATCCCAGGGTGTACACAATGCTCCTTTCCCCAAATGAAACTCTATACGCAGGGTGTCCCGCGTGGAGTGAACTACCTCAATCAAGGCAGGATCTACTTATGCCTCTAAGAGTTTCCTCTCCCAAAACACGCAGTTTTGCCCGAAGAAATCTGCTTTAGTTGCCGGTGGAACACAAGCAGCTTTTCTCTCACAGTGTACCCAAAGGTCCTTTGCCCGAAAGAACTTCCATGCTCAAGGTGGCCCGCATGCAGTGAAATGCCTAAACCAAGGCAGGCTCTAGAGAGGGCTCTAAGCATTTCCTCTCCCAAAACACGGCAGTTTTACCCAAAGAACTCTGCTTTAGTTCCAGGTGGAACACAAGCAGCATTTCTGCCACTGTGTACTCTTTGGGCTCTTCCACGAATGAACTTCTATATGCAGGGTTTCCCTCGTGGAGCGAACTGCCTCAACCAAGGCAGGCTGTACTGAGTACTGTAAGCATTTCCTCTCCCAAAATATGCAGTTTTAACGGAAGAACTCTGCTTTAGTTGCAGGTGGAACACAAGCAGCATTTCTCCCACAGTGTACACAATGCCCTTTCCCAGAAGAAGTTCTATACTCAAGGTATCCCGCGTGGAGTTAAATGCCTAAACCAAGCCAGGCTCTAGTGAGGCCTCTAAGCATTTCCCCTCCCGAAACACGGCAGTTTTACCCAAAGAAATCTGCTTTAATTCCTGTTGTAACACAAGCAGCATTTCTCCATCAGTGCACACAATGGGCACTTCCCCGAATGTACTTGTTCTGTATGCAGGGTGTCCCGCGTGGAGCGAACTGCCTCAACCAAGGCAGGCTCTAGTAAGGACTCTAAGCATTTCCTCTCCCGAAACACGCAGTTTTAACGGAAGAACTCTGCTTTAGTTGCAGGTGGAACACAAGCAGTTTTTCTCCCAGAGTGTACACAATGGGCCTTAACCCGAATGAATTTCCATACGCAGGTTGTCCCGCATGGAGTGAACTACCTCAACCAAGGCAGGCTCTACTTATGCCTCTAAGCGTTTCCTCTCCCAAAACACGCAGTTTTACCCGAAGAACTCTGCTTTAGTTGCAGGAGGAACACAAGCATCTTTTCTCCCACAGTGTACCCAAAGGGCCTTTGCCCGAAAGAAATTCTATACTCAAGGTGTCTCACGTGGAGTGAAATGCCTAAACCAAGGAAGGCTCTAGTGAGGCCTCTAAGCATTTCCTCCCCGAAAACACGGCAGATTTACCCGAAGAACTCTGCTTTAGTTCCAGGTGTAACACAAGCAGCATTTCTCCATCAGTGCACACAATGGGCACTTCCCCGAATGAACTTGTTCTATATGCAGGTTGTCCCGTGTGGCGCGAACAGCCTCAAACATGGCAGGCTCTACTGTGGTTTCTAAGGCTTTCCTTTCTGAAAACGCGGCACTTTTACCCAAAGAACTCTGCCTTAAATGCAGTTGGAACACAAGCTGCATTTCTCCCACACTGTACACAAAGGGCCTTTCCCCGAATGAACTTCTATATGCAGGGTGTCCAGCGTGCAGCGAACTGCCTCAAGCCAGGCAGGCTCTAGTAAGGACTGTAAGCATTTCCTCTCCCAAAACACGCAGTTTTACCCGAAGAACTCTGCTTTAGTTGCCGGTGGAACACAAGCAGCTTTTCTCCCACAGTGTACCCAAAGGGCCTTTGCCCGTAAGAACTTCTATGCTCAAGGTGTCCCGCGTGGAGTGAAATGCCTGAACCAAGGCAGGCTCTAGTGAGGCCTGTAAGCATTTCCTCTCCCAAAACACGGTAGTTTTACCCAAAGAACTCTGCTTTAGTACCAGGTGTATCACAAGCAGCATTTCTCAATCAGTGCACACAATGGGCATTTCCCGAATGATCTTGTTGTATACGCAGGGTGTCCCGCGTGCAGCGAACAGCCTCAACCATGGCAGGCTCTACTGTGGTTTCTAAAGCTTTCCTCTCTGAAAACGCGGCACTTTTACCCAAAGAACTCTGCCTTAAATGCAGTTGGAACACAAGCTGCATTTCTCCCACACTGTACACAAAGGGCCTTTCCCCGAATGAACTTCTATATGCAGGGTGTCCAGCGTGCAGCGAACTGCCTCAAGCAAGGCAGGCTCTAGTAAGGACTGTAAGCATTTCCTCTCCCAAAACACGCAGTTTTACCCGAAGAACTCTGCTTTAGTTGCCGGTGGAACACAAGCAGCTTTTCTCCCACAGTGTACCCAAAGGGCCTTTGCCCGAAAGAAATTCTATACTCAAGGTGTCTCACGTGGAGTGAAATGCCTAAACCAAGGCAGGCTCTAGTGAGGCCTCTAAGCATTTCCTCCCCGAAAACACGGCAGATTTACCCGAAGAACTCTGCTTTAGTTCCAGGTGTAACACAAGCAGCATTTCTCCATCAGTGCACACAATGGGCACTTCCCCGAATGAACTTGTTCTATATGCAGGTTGTCCCGTGTGGCGCGAACAGCCTCAAACATGGCAGGCTCTACTGTGGTTTCTAAGGCTTTCCTTTCTGAAAACGCGGCACTTTTACCCAAAGAACTCTGCCTTAAATGCAGTTGGAACACAAGCTGCATTTCTCCCACACTGTACACAAAGGGCCTTTCCCCGAATGAACTTCTATATGCAGGATGTCCAGCGTGCAGCGAACTGCCTCAAGCCAGGCAGGCTCTAGTAAGGACTGTAAGCATTTCCTCTCCCAAAACACGCAGTTTTACCCGAAGAACTCTGCTTTAGTTGCCGGTGGAACACAAGCAGCTTTTCTCCCACAGTGTACCCAAAGGGCCTTTGCCCGTAAGAACTTCTATGCTCAAGGTGTCCCGCGTGGAGTGAAATGCCTGAACCAAGGCAGGCTCTAGTGAGGCCTGTAAGCATTTCCTCTCCCAAAACACGGCAGTTTTACCCAAAGAACTCTGCTTTAGTACCAGGTGTATCACAAGCAGCATTTCTCAATCAGTGCACACAATGGGCATTTCCCGAATGATCTTGTTGTATACGCAGGGTGTCCCGCGTGCAGCGAACAGCCTCAACCATGGCAGGCTCTACTGTGGTCCCTAAGGCTTTCCTCTCTGAAAACGCGGCACTTTTACCCAAAGAACTCTGCCTTAAATGCAGGTGGAACACAAGCTGCATTTCTCCCACACTGTACACAAAGGGCCCTTCCCTGAATGAACTTCTATATGCAGGGTGTCCCACGTGCAGTGAACTGCCTCAAGCAAGGCAGGCTCTAGTAAGCACTGTAAGCATTTCCTCTCCCAAAACACGCAGTTTTACCCGAAGAAGTCTGCTTTAGTTGCCGGTGGAACACAAGCAGCTTTTCTCCCACAGTGTACCCAAAGGGCCTTTGCCCGAAAGAAATACTATGCTCAAGGTGACCCGCATGGAGTGAAATGCCTGAACCAAGGCAGGCTCTAGTGAGGCCTCTAAACATTTCCTCTCCCAAAACACGGCAGTTTTACCCAAAGAACTCTGCTTTAGTTGCAGGTGGAACACAAGCAGCATTTCTGCCACTGTGTACTCTTTGGGCTCTTCCACGAATGAACATCTATATGCAGGGTTTCCCACGTGGAGAGAACTGCCTCAACCAAGGCAGGCTGTAGTGAGGACTGTAAGCATTTCCTCTCCCAAAACACGCAGTTTTAACGGAAGAACTCTGCTTTAGTTGCAGTTGGAACACAAGCACCTTTTATCCCAGGGTGTACACAATGCTCCTTTCCCCAAATGAAACTCTATATGCAGGGTGTCCCGCGTGGAGTGAACTACCTCAATCAAGGCAGGCTCTGCTTATGCCTCTAAGAGTTTCCTCTCCCAAAACACGCAGGTTTGCCCGAAGAACTCTGCTTTAGTTGCCGGTGGAACACAAGCAGCTTTTCTCTCACAGTGTACCCAAAGGGCCTTTGCCCGAAAGAACTTCTATGCTCAAGGTGGCCTGCATGCAGTGAAATGCCTAAACCAAGGCAGGCTCTAGAGAGGGCTCTAAGCATTTCCTCTCCCAAAACACGGCAGTTTTACCCAAAGAACTCTGCTTTAGTTCCAGGTGGAACACAAGCAGCATTACTGCCACTGTGTACTCTTTGGGCTCTTCCACGAATGAACTTCTATATGCAGGGTTTCCCTCGTGGAGCGAACTGCCTCAACCAAGGCAGGCTGTACTGAGTACTGTAAGCATTACCTCTCCCAAAATATGCAGTTTTAACGGAAGAACTCTGCTTTAGTTGCAGGTGGAACACAAGCAGCATTTCTCCCACAGTGTACACAATGCCCTTTCCCAGAAGAAGTTCTATACTCAAGGTATCCCGCGTGGAGTTAAATGCCTAAACCAAGCCAGGCTCTAGTGAGGCCTCTAAGCATTTCCCCTCCCGAAACACGGCAGTTTTACCCAAAGAAATCTGCTTTAATTCCTGTTGTAACACAAGCAGCATTTCTCCATCAGTGCACACAATGGGCACTTCCCCGAATGTACTTGTTCTGTATGCAGGGTGTCCCGCGTGGAGCGAACTGCCTCAACCAAGGCAGGCTCTAGTAAGGACTCTAAGCATTTCCTCTCCCGAAACACGCAGTTTTAACGGAAGAACTCTGCTTTAGTTGCAGGTGGAACACAAGCAGTTTTTCTCCCAGAGTGTACACAATGGGCCTTAACCCGAATGAATTTCCATACGCAGGTTGTCCCGCATGGAGTGAACTACCTCAACCAAGGCAGGCTCTACTTATGCCTCTAAGCGTTTCCTCTCCCAAAACACGCAGTTTTACCCGAAGAACTCTGCTTTAGTTGCAGGAGGAACACAAGCATCTTTTCTCCCACAGTGTACCCAAAGGGCCTTTGCCCGAAAGAAATTCTATACTCAAGGTGTCTCACGTGGAGTGAAATGCCTAAACCAAGGCAGGCTCTAGTGAGGCCTCTAAGCATTTCCTCCCCGAAAACACGGCAGATTTACCCGAAGAACTCTGCTTTAGTTCCAGGTGTAACACAAGCAGCATTTCTCCATCAGTGCACACAATGGGCACTTCCCCGAATGAACTTGTTCTATATGCAGGTTGTCCCGTGTGGCGCGAACAGCCTCAACCATGGCAGGCTCTACTGTGGTCCCTAAGGCTTTCCTCTCTGAAAACGCGGCACTTTTACCCAAAGAACTCTGCCTTAAATGCAGGTGGAACACAAGCTGCATTTCTCCCACACTGTACACAAAGGGCCCTTCCCTGAATGAACTTCTATATGCAGGGTGTCCCACGTGCAGTGAACTGCCTCAAGCAAGGCAGGCTCTAGTAAGCACTGTAAGCATTTCCTCTCCCAAAACACGCAGTTTTACCCGAAGAAGTCTGCTTTAGTTGCCGGTGGAACACAAGCAGCTTTTCTCCCACAGTGTACCCAAAGGGCCTTTGCCCGAAAGAAATACTATGCTCAAGGTGACCCGCATGGAGTGAAATGCCTGAACCAAGGCAGGCTCTAGTGAGGCCTCTAAACATTTCCTCTCCCAAAACACGGCAGTTTTACCCAAAGAACTCTGCTTTAGTTCCAGGTGGAACACAAGCAGCATTTCTGCCACTGTGTACTCTTTGGGCTCTTCCACGAATGAACATCTATATGCAGGGTTTCCCACGTGGAGAGAACTGCCTCAACCAAGGCAGGCTGTAGTGAGGACTGTAAGCATTTCCTCTCCCAAAACACGCAGTTTTAACGGAAGAACTCTGCTTTAGTTGCAGTTGGAACACAAGCACCTTTTATCCCAGGGTGTACAAAATGCTCCTTTCCCCAAATGAAACTCTATATGCAGGGTGTCCCGCGTGGAGTGAACTACCTCAATCAAGGCAGGCTCTGCTTATGCCTCTAAGAGTTTCCTCTCCCAAAACACGCAGTTTTGCCCGAAGAACTCTGCTTTAGTTGCCGGTGGAACACAAGCAGCTTTTCTCCCACAGTGTACCCAAAGGGCCTTTGCCCGAAAGAAATTCTATACTCAAGGTGTCTCACGTGGAGTGAAATGCCTAAACCAAGGCAGGCTCTAGTGAGGCCTCTAAGCATTTCCTCCCCGAAAACACGGCAGATTTACCCGAAGAACTCTGCTTTAGTTCCAGGTGTAACACAAGCAGCATTTCTCCATCAGTGCACACAATGGGCACTTCCCCGAATGAACTTGTTCTATATGCAGGTTGTCCCGTGTGGCGCGAACAGCCTCAAACATGGCAGGCTCTACTGTGGTTTCTAAGGCTTTCCTTTCTGAAAACGCGGCACTTTTACCCAAAGAACTCTGCCTTAAATGCAGTTGGAACACAAGCTGCATTTCTCCCACACTGTACACAAAGGGCCTTTCCCCGAATGAACTTCTATATGCAGGATGTCCAGCGTGCAGCGAACTGCCTCAAGCCAGGCAGGCTCTAGTAAGGACTGTAAGCATTTCCTCTCCCAAAACACGCAGTTTTACCCGAAGAACTCTGCTTTAGTTGCCGGTGGAACACAAGCAGCTTTTCTCCCACAGTGTACCCAAAGGGCCTTTGCCCGTAAGAACTTCTATGCTCAAGGTGTCCCGCGTGGAGTGAAATGCCTGAACCAAGGCAGGCTCTAGTGAGGCCTGTAAGCATTTCCTCTCCCAAAACACGGCAGTTTTACCCAAAGAACTCTGCTTTAGTACCAGGTGTATCACAAGCAGCATTTCTCAATCAGTGCACACAATGGGCATTTCCCGAATGATCTTGTTGTATACGCAGGGTGTCCCGCGTGCAGCGAACAGCCTCAACCATGGCAGGCTCTACTGTGGTCCCTAAGGCTTTCCTCTCTGAAAACGCGGCACTTTTACCCAAAGAACTCTGCCTTAAATGCAGGTGGAACACAAGCTGCATTTCTCCCACACTGTACACAAAGGGCCCTTCCCTGAATGAACTTCTATATGCAGGGTGTCCCACGTGCAGTGAACTGCCTCAAGCAAGGCAGGCTCTAGTAAGCACTGTAAGCATTTCCTCTCCCAAAACACGCAGTTTTACCCGAAGAAGTCTGCTTTAGTTGCCGGTGGAACACAAGCAGCTTTTCTCCCACAGTGTACCCAAAGGGCCTTTGCCCGAAAGAAATACTATGCTCAAGGTGACCCGCATGGAGTGAAATGCCTGAACCAAGGCAGGCTCTAGTGAGGCCTCTAAACATTTCCTCTCCCAAAACACGGCAGTTTTACCCAAAGAACTCTGCTTTAGTTGCAGGTGGAACACAAGCAGCATTTCTGCCACTGTGTACTCTTTGGGCTCTTCCACGAATGAACATCTATATGCAGGGTTTCCCACGTGGAGAGAACTGCCTCAACCAAGGCAGGCTGTAGTGAGGACTGTAAGCATTTCCTCTCCCAAAACACGCAGTTTTAACGGAAGAACTCTGCTTTAGTTGCAGTTGGAACACAAGCACCTTTTATCCCAGGGTGTACACAATGCTCCTTTCCCCAAATGAAACTCTATATGCAGGGTGTCCCGAGTGGAGTGAACTACCTCAATCAAGGCAGGCTCTGCTTATGCCTCTAAGAGTTTCCTCTCCCAAAACACGCAGGTTTGCCCGAAGAACTCTGCTTTAGTTGCCGGTGGAACACAAGCAGCTTTTCTCTCACAGTGTACCCAAAGGGCCTTTGCCCGAAAGAACTTCTATGCTCAAGGTGGCCTGCATGCAGTGAAATGCCTAAACCAAGGCAGGCTCTAGAGAGGGCTCTAAGCATTTCCTCTCCCAAAACACGGCAGTTTTACCCAAAGAACTCTGCTTTAGTTCCAGGTGGAACACAAGCAGCATTACTGCCACTGTGTACTCTTTGGGCTCTTCCACGAATGAACTTCTATATGCAGGGTTTCCCTCGTGGAGCGAACTGCCTCAACCAAGGCAGGCTGTACTGAGTACTGTAAGCATTACCTCTCCCAAAATATGCAGTTTTAACGGAAGAACTCTGCTTTAGTTGCAGGTGGAACACAAGCAGCATTTCTCCCACAGTGTACACAATGCCCTTTCCCAGAAGAAGTTCTATACTCAAGGTATCCCGCGTGGAGTTAAATGCCTAAACCAAGCCAGGCTCTAGTGAGGCCTCTAAGCATTTCCCCTCCCGAAACACGGCAGTTTTACCCAAAGAAATCTGCTTTAATTCCTGTTGTAACACAAGCAGCATTTCTCCATCAGTGCACACAATGGGCACTTCCCCGAATGTACTTGTTCTGTATGCAGGGTGTCCCGCGTGGAGCGAACTGCCTCAACCAAGGCAGGCTCTAGTAAGGACTCTAAGCATTTCCTCTCCCGAAACACGCAGTTTTAACGGAAGAACTCTGCTTTAGTTGCAGGTGGAACACAAGCAGTTTTTCTCCCAGAGTGTACACAATGGGCCTTAACCCGAATGAATTTCCATACGCAGGTTGTCCCGCATGGAGTGAACTACCTCAACCAAGGCAGGCTCTACTTATGCCTCTAAGCGTTTCCTCTCCCAAAACACGCAGTTTTACCCGAAGAACTCTGCTTTAGTTGCAGGAGGAACACAAGCATCTTTTCTCCCACAGTGTACCCAAAGGGCCTTTGCCCGAAAGAAATTCTATACTCAAGGTGTCTCACGTGGAGTGAAATGCCTAAACCAAGGCAGGCTCTAGTGAGGCCTCTAAGCATTTCCTCCCCGAAAACACGGCAGATTTACCCGAAGAACTCTGCTTTAGTTCCAGGTGTAACACAAGCAGCATTTCTCCATCAGTGCACACAATGGGCACTTCCCCGAATGAACTTGTTCTATATGCAGGTTGTCCCGTGTGGCGCGAACAGCCTCAAACATGGCAGGCTCTACTGTGGTTTCTAAGGCTTTCCTTTCTGAAAACGCGGCACTTTTACCCAAAGAACTCTGCCTTAAATGCAGGTGGAACACAAGCTGCATTTCTCCCACACTGTACACAAAGGGCCTTTCCCCGAATGAACTTCTATATGCAGGATGTCCAGCGTGCAGCGAACTGCCTCAAGCCAGGCAGGCTCTAGTAAGGACTGTAAGCATTTCCTCTCCCAAAACACGCAGTTTTACCCGAAGAACTCTGCTTTAGTTGCCGGTGGAACACAAGCAGCTTTTCTCCCACAGTGTACCCAAAGGGCCTTTGCCCGTAAGAACTTCTATGCTCAAGGTGTCCCGCGTGGAGTGAAATGCCTGAACCAAGGCAGGCTCTAGTGAGGCCTGTAAGCATTTCCTCTCCCAAAACACGGCAGTTTTACCCAAAGAACTCTGCTTTAGTACCAGGTGTATCACAAGCAGCATTTCTCAATCAGTGCACACAATGGGCATTTCCCGAATGATCTTGTTGTATACGCAGGGTGTCCCGCGTGCAGCGAACAGCCTCAACCATGGCAGGCTCTACTGTGGTCCCTAAGGCTTTCCTCTCTGAAAACGCGGCACTTTTACCCAAAGAGCTCTGCCTTAAATGCAGGTGGAACACAAGCTGCATTTCTCCCACACTGTACACAAAGGGCCCTTCCCTGAATGAACTTCTATATGCAGGGTGTCCCACGTGCAGTGAACTGCCTCAAGCAAGGCAGGCTCTAGTAAGCACTGTAAGCATTTCCTCTCCCAAAACACGCAGTTTTACCCGAAGAAGTCTGCTTTAGTTGCCGGTGGAACACAAGCAGCTTTTCTCCCACAGTGTACCCAAAGGGCCTTTGCCCGAAAGAAATACTATGCTCAAGGTGACCCGCATGGAGTGAAATGCCTGAACCAAGGCAGGCTCTAGTGAGGCCTCTAAACATTTCCTCTCCCAAAACACGGCAGTTTTACCCAAAGAACTCTGCTTTAGTTCCAGGTGGAACACAAGCAGCATTTCTGCCACTGTGTACTCTTTGGGCTCTTCCACGAATGAACATCTATATGCAGGGTTTCCCACGTGGAGAGAACTGCCTCAACCAAGGCAGGCTGTAGTGAGGACTGTAAGCATTTCCTCTCCCAAAACACGCAGTTTTAACGGAAGAACTCTGCTTTAGTTGCAGTTGGAACACAAGCACCTTTTATCCCAGGGTGTACAAAATGCTCCTTTCCCCAAATGAAACTCTATATGCAGGGTGTCCCGCGTGGAGTGAACTACCTCAATCAAGGCAGGCTCTGCTTATGCCTCTAAGAGTTTCCTCTCCCAAAACACGCAGTTTTGCCCGAAGAACTCTGCTTTAGTTGCCGGTGGAACACAAGCAGCTTTTCTCCCACAGTGTACCCAAAGGGCCTTTGCCCGAAAGAAATTCTATACTCAAGGTGTCTCACGTGGAGTGAAATGCCTAAACCAAGGCAGGCTCTAGTGAGGCCTCTAAGCATTTCCTCCCCGAAAACACGGCAGATTTACCCGAAGAACTCTGCTTTAGTTCCAGGTGTAACACAAGCAGCATTTCTCCATCAGTGCACACAATGGGCACTTCCCCGAATGAACTTGTTCTATATGCAGGTTGTCCCGTGTGGCGCGAACAGCCTCAAACATGGCAGGCTCTACTGTGGTTTCTAAGGCTTTCCTTTCTGAAAACGCGGCACTTTTACCCAAAGAACTCTGCCTTAAATGCAGTTGGAACACAAGCTGCATTTCTCCCACACTGTACACAAAGGGCCTTTCCCCGAATGAACTTCTATATGCAGGATGTCCAGCGTGCAGCGAACTGCCTCAAGCCAGGCAGGCTCTAGTAAGGACTGTAAGCATTTCCTCTCCCAAAACACGCAGTTTTACCCGAAGAACTCTGCTTTAGTTGCCGGTGGAACACAAGCAGCTTTTCTCCCACAGTGTACCCAAAGGGCCTTTGCCCGTAAGAACTTCTATGCTCAAGGTGTCCCGCGTGGAGTGAAATGCCTGAACCAAGGCAGGCTCTAGTGAGGCCTGTAAGCATTTCCTCTCCCAAAACACGGCAGTTTTACCCAAAGAACTCTGCTTTAGTACCAGGTGTATCACAAGCAGCATTTCTCAATCAGTGCACACAATGGGCATTTCCCGAATGATCTTGTTGTATACGCAGGGTGTCCCGCGTGCAGCGAACAGCCTCAACCATGGCAGGCTCTACTGTGGTCCCTAAGGCTTTCCTCTCTGAAAACGCGGCACTTTTACCCAAAGAACTCTGCCTTAAATGCAGGTGGAACACAAGCTGCATTTCTCCCACACTGTACACAAAGGGCCCTTCCCTGAATGAACTTCTATATGCAGGGTGTCCCACGTGCAGTGAACTGCCTCAAGCAAGGCAGGCTCTAGTAAGCACTGTAAGCATTTCCTCTCCCAAAACACGCAGTTTTACCCGAAGAAGTCTGCTTTAGTTGCCGGTGGAACACAAGCAGCTTTTCTCCCACAGTGTACCCAAAGGGCCTTTGCCCGAAAGAAATACTATGCTCAAGGTGACCCGCATGGAGTGAAATGCCTGAACCAAGGCAGGCTCTAGTGAGGCCTCTAAACATTTCCTCTCCCAAAACACGGCAGTTTTACCCAAAGAACTCTGCTTTAGTTGCAGGTGGAACACAAGCAGCATTTCTGCCACTGTGTACTCTTTGGGCTCTTCCACGAATGAACATCTATATGCAGGGTTTCCCACGTGGAGAGAACTGCCTCAACCAAGGCAGGCTGTAGTGAGGACTGTAAGCATTTCCTCTCCCAAAACACGCAGTTTTAACGGAAGAACTCTGCTTTAGTTGCAGTTGGAACACAAGCACCTTTTATCCCAGGGTGTACACAATGCTCCTTTCCCCAAATGAAACTCTATATGCAGGGTGTCCCGAGTGGAGTGAACTACCTCAATCAAGGCAGGCTCTGCTTATGCCTCTAAGAGTTTCCTCTCCCAAAACACGCAGGTTTGCCCGAAGAACTCTGCTTTAGTTGCCGGTGGAACACAAGCAGCTTTTCTCTCACAGTGTACCCAAAGGGCCTTTGCCCGAAAGAACTTCTATGCTCAAGGTGGCCTGCATGCAGTGAAATGCCTAAACCAAGGCAGGCTCTAGAGAGGGCTCTAAGCATTTCCTCTCCCAAAACACGGCAGTTTTACCCAAAGAACTCTGCTTTAGTTCCAGGTGGAACACAAGCAGCATTACTGCCACTGTGTACTCTTTGGGCTCTTCCACGAATGAACTTCTATATGCAGGGTTTCCCTCGTGGAGCGAACTGCCTCAACCAAGGCAGGCTGTACTGAGTACTGTAAGCATTACCTCTCCCAAAATATGCAGTTTTAACGGAAGAACTCTGCTTTAGTTGCAGGTGGAACACAAGCAGCATTTCTCCCACAGTGTACACAATGCCCTTTCCCAGAAGAAGTTCTATACTCAAGGTATCCCGCGTGGAGTTAAATGCCTAAACCAAGCCAGGCTCTAGTGAGGCCTCTAAGCATTTCCCCTCCCGAAACACGGCAGTTTTACCCAAAGAAATCTGCTTTAATTCCTGTTGTAACACAAGCAGCATTTCTCCATCAGTGCACACAATGGGCACTTCCCCGAATGTACTTGTTCTGTATGCAGGGTGTCCCGCGTGGAGCGAACTGCCTCAACCAAGGCAGGCTCTAGTAAGGACTCTAAGCATTTCCTCTCCCGAAACACGCAGTTTTAACGGAAGAACTCTGCTTTAGTTGCAGGTGGAACACAAGCAGTTTTTCTCCCAGAGTGTACACAATGGGCCTTAACCCGAATGAATTTCCATACGCAGGTTGTCCCGCATGGAGTGAACTACCTCAACCAAGGCAGGCTCTACTTATGCCTCTAAGCGTTTCCTCTCCCAAAACACGCAGTTTTACCCGAAGAACTCTGCTTTAGTTGCAGGAGGAACACAAGCATCTTTTCTCCCACAGTGTACCCAAAGGGCCTTTGCCCGAAAGAAATTCTATACTCAAGGTGTCTCACGTGGAGTGAAATGCCTAAACCAAGGCAGGCTCTAGTGAGGCCTCTAAGCATTTCCTCCCCGAAAACACGGCAGATTTACCCGAAGAACTCTGCTTTAGTTCCAGGTGTAACACAAGCAGCATTTCTCCATCAGTGCACACAATGGGCACTTCCCCGAATGAACTTGTTCTATATGCAGGTTGTCCCGTGTGGCGCGAACAGCCTCAACCATGGCAGGCTCTACTGTGGTCCCTAAGGCTTTCCTCTCTGAAAACGCGGCACTTTTACCCAAAGAACTCTGCCTTAAATGCAGGTGGAACACAAGCTGCATTTCTCCCACACTGTACACAAAGGGCCCTTCCCTGAATGAACTTCTATATGCAGGGTGTCCCACGTGCAGTGAACTGCCTCAAGCAAGGCAGGCTCTAGTAAGCACTGTAAGCATTTCCTCTCCCAAAACACGCAGTTTTACCCGAAGAAGTCTGCTTTAGTTGCCGGTGGAACACAAGCAGCTTTTCTCCCACAGTGTACCCAAAGGGCCTTTGCCCGAAAGAAATACTATGCTCAAGGTGACCCGCATGGAGTGAAATGCCTGAACCAAGGCAGGCTCTAGTGAGGCCTCTAAACATTTCCTCTCCCAAAACACGGCAGTTTTACCCAAAGAACTCTGCTTTAGTTCCAGGTGGAACACAAGCAGCATTTCTGCCACTGTGTACTCTTTGGGCTCTTCCACGAATGAACATCTATATGCAGGGTTTCCCACGTGGAGAGAACTGCCTCAACCAAGGCAGGCTGTAGTGAGGACTGTAAGCATTTCCTCTCCCAAAACACGCAGTTTTAACGGAAGAACTCTGCTTTAGTTGCAGTTGGAACACAAGCACCTTTTATCCCAGGGTGTACACAATGCTCCTTTCCCCAAATGAAACTCTATATGCAGGGTGTCCCGCGTGGAGTGAACTACCTCAATCAAGGCAGGCTCTGCTTATGCCTCTAAGAGTTTCCTCTCCCAAAACACGCAGGTTTGCCCGAAGAACTCTGCTTTAGTTGCCGGTGGAACACAAGCAGCTTTTCTCTCACAGTGTACCCAAAGGGCCTTTGCCCGAAAGAACTTCTATGCTCAAGGTGGCCTGCATGCAGTGAAATGCCTAAACCAAGGCAGGCTCTAGAGAGGGCTCTAAGCATTTCCTCTCCCAAAACACGGCAGTTTTACCCAAAGAACTCTGCTTTAGTTCCAGGTGGAACACAAGCAGCATTACTGCCACTGTGTACTCTTTGGGCTCTTCCACGAATGAACTTCTATATGCAGGGTTTCCCTCGTGGAGCGAACTGCCTCAACCAAGGCAGGCTGTACTGAGTACTGTAAGCATTACCTCTCCCAAAATATGCAGTTTTAACGGAAGAACTCTGCTTTAGTTGCAGGTGGAACACAAGCAGCATTTCTCCCACAGTGTACACAATGCCCTTTCCCAGAAGAAGTTCTATACTCAAGGTATCCCGCGTGGAGTTAAATGCCTAAACCAAGCCAGGCTCTAGTGAGGCCTCTAAGCATTTCCCCTCCCGAAACACGGCAGTTTTACCCAAAGAAATCTGCTTTAATTCCTGTTGTAACACAAGCAGCATTTCTCCATCAGTGCACACAATGGGCACTTCCCCGAATGTACTTGTTCTGTATGCAGGGTGTCCCGCGTGGAGCGAACTGCCTCAACCAAGGCAGGCTCTAGTAAGGACTCTAAGCATTTCCTCTCCCGAAACACGCAGTTTTAACGGAAGAACTCTGCTTTAGTTGCAGGTGGAACACAAGCAGTTTTTCTCCCAGAGTGTACACAATGGGCCTTAACCCGAATGAATTTCCATACGCAGGTTGTCCCGCATGGAGTGAACTACCTCAACCAAGGCAGGCTCTACTTATGCCTCTAAGCGTTTCCTCTCCCAAAACACGCAGTTTTACCCGAAGAACTCTGCTTTAGTTGCAGGAGGAACACAAGCATCTTTTCTCCCACAGTGTACCCAAAGGGCCTTTGCCCGAAAGAAATTCTATACTCAAGGTGTCTCACGTGGAGTGAAATGCCTAAACCAAGGCAGGCTCTAGTGAGGCCTCTAAGCATTTCCTCCCCGAAAACACGGCAGATTTACCCGAAGAACTCTGCTTTAGTTCCAGGTGTAACACAAGCAGCATTTCTCCATCAGTGCACACAATGGGCACTTCCCCGAATGAACTTGTTCTATATGCAGGTTGTCCCGTGTGGCGCGAACAGCCTCAAACATGGCAGGCTCTACTGTGGTTTCTAAGGCTTTCCTTTCTGAAAACGCGGCACTTTTACCCAAAGAACTCTGCCTTAAATGCAGGTGGAACACAAGCTGCATTTCTCCCACACTGTACACAAAGGGCCTTTCCCCGAATGAACTTCTATATGCAGGATGTCCAGCGTGCAGCGAACTGCCTCAAGCCAGGCAGGCTCTAGTAAGGACTGTAAGCATTTCCTCTCCCAAAACACGCAGTTTTACCCGAAGAACTCTGCTTTAGTTGCCGGTGGAACACAAGCAGCTTTTCTCCCACAGTGTACCCAAAGGGCCTTTGCCCGTAAGAACTTCTATGCTCAAGGTGTCCCGCGTGGAGTGAAATGCCTGAACCAAGGCAGGCTCTAGTGAGGCCTGTAAGCATTTCCTCTCCCAAAACACGGCAGTTTTACCCAAAGAACTCTGCTTTAGTACCAGGTGTATCACAAGCAGCATTTCTCAATCAGTGCACACAATGGGCATTTCCCGAATGATCTTGTTGTATACGCAGGGTGTCCCGCGTGCAGCGAACAGCCTCAACCATGGCAGGCTCTACTGTGGTCCCTAAGGCTTTCCTCTCTGAAAACGCGGCACTTTTACCCAAAGAGCTCTGCCTTAAATGCAGGTGGAACACAAGCTGCATTTCTCCCACACTGTACACAAAGGGCCCTTCCCTGAATGAACTTCTATATGCAGGGTGTCCCACGTGCAGTGAACTGCCTCAAGCAAGGCAGGCTCTAGTAAGCACTGTAAGCATTTCCTCTCCCAAAACACGCAGTTTTACCCGAAGAAGTCTGCTTTAGTTGCCGGTGGAACACAAGCAGCTTTTCTCCCACAGTGTACCCAAAGGGCCTTTGCCCGAAAGAAATACTATGCTCAAGGTGACCCGCATGGAGTGAAATGCCTGAACCAAGGCAGGCTCTAGTGAGGCCTCTAAACATTTCCTCTCCCAAAACACGGCAGTTTTACCCAAAGAACTCTGCTTTAGTTCCAGGTGGAACACAAGCAGCATTTCTGCCACTGTGTACTCTTTGGGCTCTTCCACGAATGAACATCTATATGCAGGGTTTCCCACGTGGAGAGAACTGCCTCAACCAAGGCAGGCTGTAGTGAGGACTGTAAGCATTTCCTCTCCCAAAACATGCAGTTTTAACGGAAGAACTCTGCTTTAGTTGCAGTTGGAACACAAGCACCTTTTATCCCAGGGTGTACACAATGCTCCTTTCCCCAAATGAAACTCTATATGCAGGGTGTCCCGCGTGGAGTGAACTACCTCAATCAAGGCAGGCTCTGCTTATGCCTCTAAGAGTTTCCTCTCCCAAAACACGCAGGTTTGCCCGAAGAACTCTGCTTTAGTTGCCGGTGGAACACAAGCAGCTTTTCTCTCACAGTGTACCCAAAGGGCCTTTGCCCGAAAGAACTTCTATGCTCAAGGTGGCCTGCATGCAGTGAAATGCCTAAACCAAGGCAGGCTCTAGAGAGGGCTCTAAGCATTTCCTCTCCCAAAACACGGCAGTTTTACCCAAAGAACTCTGCTTTAGTTCCAGGTGGAACACAAGCAGCATTACTGCCACTGTGTACTCTTTGGGCTCTTCCACGAATGAACTTCTATATGCAGGGTTTCCCTCGTGGAGCGAACTGCCTCAACCAAGGCAGGCTGTACTGAGTACTCTAAGCATTTCCTCTCCCAAAATATGCAGTTTTAACGGAAGAACTCTGCTTTAGTTGCAGGTGGAACACAAGCAGCATTTCTCCCACAGTGTACACAATGCCCTTTCCCAGAAGAAGTTCTATACTCAAGGTATCCCGCGTGGAGTTAAATGCCTAAACCAAGCCAGGCTCTAGTGAGGCCTCTAAGCATTTCCCCTCCCGAAACACGGCAGTTTTACCCAAAGAAATCTGCTTTAATTCCTGTTGTAACACAAGCAGCATTTCTCCATCAGTGCACACAATGGGCACTTCCCCGAATGTACTTGTTCTGTATGCAGGGTGTCCCGCGTGGAGCGAACTGCCTCAACCAAGGCAGGCTCTAGTAAGGACTCTAAGCATTTCCTCTCCCGAAACACGCAGTTTTAACGGAAGAACTCTGCTTTAGTTGCAGGTGGAACACAAGCAGTTTTTCTCCCAGAGTGTACACAATGGGCCTTAACCCGAATGAATTTCCATACGCAGGTTGTCCCGCATGGAGTGAACTACCTCAACCAAGGCAGGCTCTACTTATGCCTCTAAGCGTTTCCTCTCCCAAAACACGCAGTTTTACCCGAAGAACTCTGCTTTAGTTGCAGGAGGAACACAAGCATCTTTTCTCCCACAGTGTACCCAAAGGGCCTTTGCCCGAAAGAAATTCTATACTCAAGGTGTCTCACGTGGAGTGAAATGCCTAAACCAAGGCAGGCTCTAGTGAGGCCTCTAAGCATTTCCTCCCCGAAAACACGGCAGATTTACCCGAAGAACTCTGCTTTAGTTCCAGGTGTAACACAAGCAGCATTTCTCCATCAGTGCACACAATGGGCACTTCCCCGAATGAACTTGTTCTATATGCAGGTTGTCCCGTGTGGCGCGAACAGCCTCAAACATGGCAGGCTCTACTGTGGTTTCTAAGGCTTTCCTTTCTGAAAACGCGGCACTTTTACCCAAAGAACTCTGCCTTAAATGCAGGTGGAACACAAGCTGCATTTCTCCCACACTGTACACAAAGGGCCTTTCCCCGAATGAACTTCTATATGCAGGGTGTCCAGCGTGCAGCGAACTGCCTCAAGTAAGGCAGGCTCTAGTAAGGACTGTAAGCATTTCCTCTCCCAAAACACGCAGTTTTACCCGAAGAAGTCTGCTTTAGTTGCCGGTGGAACACAAGCAGCTTTTCTCCCACAGTGTACCCAAAGGGCCTTTGCCCGTAAGAACTTCTATGCTCAAGGTGTCCCACGTGGAGTGAAATGCCTGAACCAAGCCAGGCTCTAGTGAGGCCTGTAAGCATTTCCTCTCCCAAAACACGGCAGTTTTACCCAAAGAACTCTGCTTTAGTACCAGGTGTATCTCAAGCAGCATTTCTCAATCAGTGCACACAATGGGCATTTCCCGAATGAACTTGTTGTATACGCAGGGTGTCCCGCGTGCAGCGAACAGCCTCAACCATGGCAGGCTCTACTGTGGTCCCTAAGGCTTTCCTCTCTGAAAACGCGGCACTTTTACCCAAAGAACTCTGCCTTAAATGCAGGTGGAACACAAGCTGCATTTCTCCCACACTGTACACAAAGGGCCCTTCCCTGAATGAACTTCTATATGCAGGGTGACCCACGTGCAGCGAACTGCCTCAAGCAAGGCAGGCTCTAGTAAGCACTGTAAGCATTTCATCTCCCAAAACACGCAGTTTTACCCGAAGAAGTCTACTTTAGTTGCCAGTGGAACACAAGCAGCTTTTCTCCCACAGTGTACCCAAAGGGCCTTTGCCCGCAAGAACTACTATGCTCAAGGTGACCCGCATGGAGTGAAATGGCTAAACCAAGGCAGGCTCTAGTGAGGCCTCTAAACATTTCCTCTCCCAAAACACGGCAGTTTTACCCAAAGAACTCTGCTTTAGTTCCAGGTGGAACACAAGCAGCATTTCTGCCACTGTGTACTCTTTGGGCTCTTCCACGAATGAACATCTATATGCAGGGTTTCCCACGTGGAGAGAACTGCCTCAACCAAGGCAGGCTGTAGTGAGGACTGTAAGCATTTCCTCTCCCAAAACACGCAGTTTTAACGGAAGAACTCTGCTTTAGTTGCAGTTGGAACATAAGCACCTTTTATCCCAGGGTGTACACAATGCTCCTTTCCCCAAATGAAACTCTATACGCAGGGTGTCCCGCGTGGAGTGAACTACCTCAATCAAGGCAGGATCTACTTATGCCTCTAAGAGTTTCCTCTCCCAAAACACGCAGTTTTGCCCGAAGAAATCTGCTTTAGTTGCCGGTGGAACACAAGCAGCTTTTCTCTCACAGTGTACCCAAAGGTCCTTTGCCCGAAAGAACTTCCATGCTCAAGGTGGCCCGCATGCAGTGAAATGCCTAAACCAAGGCAGGCTCTAGAGAGGGCTCTAAGCATTTCCTCTCCCAAAACACGGCAGTTTTACCCAAAGAACTCTGCTTTAGTTCCAGGTGGAACACAAGCAGCATTTCTGCCACTGTGTACTCTTTGGGCTCTTCCACGAATGAACTTCTATATGCAGGGTTTCCCTCGTGGAGCGAACTGCCTCAACCAAGGCAGGCTGTACTGAGTACTGTAAGCATTTCCTCTCCCAAAATATGCAGTTTTAACGGAAGAACTCTGCTTTAGTTGCAGGTGGAACACAAGCAGCATTTCTCCCACAGTGTACACAATGCCCTTTCCCAGAAGAAGTTCTATACTCAAGGTATCCCGCGTGGAGTTAAATGCCTAAACCAAGCCAGGCTCTAGTGAGGCCTCTAAGCATTTCCCCTCCCGAAACACGGCAGTTTTACCCAAAGAAATCTGCTTTAATTCCTGTTGTAACACAAGCAGCATTTCTCCATCAGTGCACACAATGGGCACTTCCCCGAATGTACTTGTTCTGTATGCAGGGTGTCCCGCGTGGAGCGAACTGCCTCAACCAAGGCAGGCTCTAGTAAGGACTCTAAGCATTTCCTCTCCCGAAACACG
Source organism: Mesoplodon bidens (assembly GCF_964165515.1). Lineage (NCBI taxonomy): Eukaryota > Metazoa > Chordata > Mammalia > Artiodactyla > Ziphiidae > Mesoplodon > Mesoplodon bidens. Next base: position 347,258 of record NW_027671150.1, read on the forward strand.
CAGTTTTAACGGAAGAACTCTGCTTTAGTTGCAGGTGGAACACAAGCAGTTTTTCTCCCAGAGTGTACACAATGGGCCTTAACCCGAATGAATTTCCATACGCAGGTTGTCCCGCATGGAGTGAACTACCTCAACCAAGGCAGGCTCTACTTATGCCTCTAAGCGTTTCCTCTCCCAAAACACGCAGTTTTACCCGAAGAACTCTGCTTTAGTTGCAGGAGGAACACAAGCATCTTTTCTCCCACAGTGTACCCAAAGGGCCTTTGCCCGAAAGAAATTCTATACTCAAGGTGTCTCACGTGGAGTGAAATGCCTAAACCAAGGCAGGCTCTAGTGAGGCCTCTAAGCATTTCCTCCCCGAAAACACGGCAGATTTACCCGAAGAACTCTGCTTTAGTTCCAGGTGTAACACAAGCAGCATTTCTCCATCAGTGCACACAATGGGCACTTCCCCGAATGAACTTGTTCTATATGCAGGTTGTCCCGTGTGGCGCGAACAGCCTCAAACATGGCAGGCTCTACTGTGGTTTCTAAGGCTTTCCTTTCTGCAAACGCGGCACTTTTACCCAAAGAACTCTGCCTTAAATGCAGTTGGAACACAAGCTGCATTTCTCCCACACTGTACACAAAGGGCCTTTCCCCGAATGAACTTCTATATGCAGGATGTCCAGCGTGCAGCGAACTGCCTCAAGCCAGGCAGGCTCTAGTAAGGACTGTAAGCATTTCCTCTCCCAAAACACGCAGTTTTACCCGAAGAACTCTGCTTTAGTTGCCGGTGGAACACAAGCAGCTTTTCTCCCACAGTGTACCCAAAGGGCCTTTGCCCGTAAGAACTTCTATGCTCAAGGTGTCCCGCGTGGAGTGAAATGCCTGAACCAAGGCAGGCTCTAGTGAGGCCTGTAAGCATTTCCTCTCCCAAAACACGGCAGTTTTACCCAAAGAACTCTGCTTTAGTACCAGGTGTATCACAAGCAGCATTTCTCAATCAGTGCACACAATGGGCATTTCCCGAATGATCTTGTTGTATACGCAGGGTGTCCCGCGTGCAGCGAACAGCCTCAACCATGGCAGGCTCTACTGTGGTCCCTAAGGCTTTCCTCTCTGAAAACGCGGCACTTTTACCCAAAGAACTCTGCCTTAAATGCAGGTGGAACACAAGCTGCATTTCTCCCACACTGTACACAAAGGGCCCTTCCCTGAATGAACTTCTATATGCAGGGTGTCCCACGTGCAGTGAACTGCCTCAAGCAAGGCAGGCTCTAGTAAGCACTGTAAGCATTTCCTCTCCCAGAACACGCAGTTTTACCCGAAGAAGTCTGCTTTAGTTGCCGGTGGAACACAAGCAGCTTTTCTCCCACAGTGTACCCAAAGGGCCTTTGCCCGAAAGAAATACTATGCTCAAGGTGACCCGCATGGAGTGAAATGCCTGAACCAAGGCAGGCTCTAGTGAGGCCTCTAAACATTTCCTCTCCGAAACACGGCAGTTTTACCCAAAGAACTCTGCTTTAGTTCCAGGTGGAACACAAGCAGCATTTCTGCCACTGTGTACTCTTTGGGCTCTTCCACGAATGAACATCTATATGCAGGGTTTCCCACGTGGAGAGAACTGCCTCAACCAAGGCAGGCTGTAGTGAGGACTGTAAGCATTTCCTCTCCCAAAACACGCAGTTTTAACGGAAGAACTCTGCTTTAGTTGCAGTTGGAACACAAGCACCTTTTATCCCAGGGTGTACACAATGCTCCTTTCCCCAAATGAAACTCTATATGCAGGGTGTCCCGCGTGGAGTGAACTACCTCAATCAAGGCAGGCTCTGCTTATGCCTCTAAGAGTTTCCTCTCCCAAAACACGCAGGTTTGCCCGAAGAACTCTGCTTTAGTTGCCGGTGGAACACAAGCAGCTTTTCTCTCACAGTGTACCCAAAGGGCCTTTGCCCGAAAGAACTTCTATGCTCAAGGTGGCCTGCATGCAGTGAAATGCCTAAACCAAGGCAGGCTCTAGAGAGGGCTCTAAGCATTTCCTCTCCCAAAACACGGCAGTTTTACCCAAAGAACTCTGCTTTAGTTCCAGGTGGAACACAAGCAGCATTACTGCCACTGTGTACTCTTTGGGCTCTTCCACGAATGAACTTCTATATGCAGGGTTTCCCTCGTGGAGCGAACTGCCTCAACCAAGGCAGGCTGTACTGAGTACTGTAAGCATTACCTCTCCCAAAATATGCAGTTTTAACGGAAGAACTCTGCTTTAGTTGCAGGTGGAACACAAGCAGCATTTCTCCCACAGTGTACACAATGCCCTTTCCCAGAAGAAGTTCTATACTCAAGGTATCCCGCGTGGAGTTAAATGCCTAAACCAAGCCAGGCTCTAGTGAGGCCTCTAAGCATTTCCCCTCCCGAAACACGGCAGTTTTACCCAAAGAAATCTGCTTTAATTCCTGTTGTAACACAAGCAGCATTTCTCCATCAGTGCACACAATGGGCACTTCCCCGAATGTACTTGTTCTGTATGCAGGGTGTCCCGCGTGGAGCGAACTGCCTCAACCAAGGCAGGCTCTAGTAAGGACTCTAAGCATTTCCTCTCCCGAAACACGCAGTTTTAACGGAAGAACTCTGCTTTAGTTGCAGGTGGAACACAAGCAGTTTTTCTCCCAGAGTGTACACAATGGGCCTTAACCCGAATGAATTTCCATACGCAGGTTGTCCCGCATGGAGTGAACTACCTCAACCAAGGCAGGCTCTACTTATGCCTCTAAGCGTTTCCTCTCCCAAAACACGCAGTTTTACCCGAAGAACTCTGCTTTAGTTGCAGGAGGAACACAAGCATCTTTTCTCCCACAGTGTACCCAAAGGGCCTTTGCCCGAAAGAAATTCTATACTCAAGGTGTCTCACGTGGAGTGAAATGCCTAAACCAAGGCAGGCTCTAGTGAGGCCTCTAAGCATTTCCTCCCCGAAAACACGGCAGATTTACCCGAAGAACTCTGCTTTAGTTCCAGGTGTAACACAAGCAGCATTTCTCCATCAGTGCACACAATGGGCACTTCCCCGAATGAACTTGTTCTATATGCAGGTTGTCCCGTGTGGCGCGAACAGCCTCAAACATGGCAGGCTCTACTGTGGTTTCTAAGGCTTTCCTTTCTGCAAACGCGGCACTTTTACCCAAAGAACTCTGCCTTAAATGCAGTTGGAACACAAGCTGCATTTCTCCCACACTGTACACAAAGGGCCTTTCCCCGAATGAACTTCTATATGCAGGATGTCCAGCGTGCAGCGAACTGCCTCAAGCCAGGCAGGCTCTAGTAAGGACTGTAAGCATTTCCTCTCCCAAAACACGCAGTTTTACCCGAAGAACTCTGCTTTAGTTGCCGGTGGAACACAAGCAGCTTTTCTCCCACAGTGTACCCAAAGGGCCTTTGCCCGTAAGAACTTCTATGCTCAAGGTGTCCCGCGTGGAGTGAAATGCCTGAACCAAGGCAGGCTCTAGTGAGGCCTGTAAGCATTTCCTCTCCCAAAACACGGCAGTTTTACCCAAAGAACTCTGCTTTAGTACCAGGTGTATCACAAGCAGCATTTCTCAATCAGTGCACACAATGGGCATTTCCCGAATGATCTTGTTGTATACGCAGGGTGTCCCGCGTGCAGCGAACAGCCTCAACCATGGCAGGCTCTACTGTGGTCCCTAAGGCTTTCCTCTCTGAAAACGCGGCACTTTTACCCAAAGAACTCTGCCTTAAATGCAGGTGGAACACAAGCTGCATTTCTCCCACACTGTACACAAAGGGCCCTTCCCTGAATGAACTTCTATATGCAGGGTGTCCCACGTGCAGTGAACTGCCTCAAGCAAGGCAGGCTCTAGTAAGCACTGTAAGCATTTCCTCTCCCAGAACACGCAGTTTTACCCGAAGAAGTCTGCTTTAGTTGCCGGTGGAACACAAGCAGCTTTTCTCCCACAGTGTACCCAAAGGGCCTTTGCCCGAAAGAAATACTATGCTCAAGGTGACCCGCATGGAGTGAAATGCCTGAACCAAGGCAGGCTCTAGTGAGGCCTCTAAACATTTCCTCTCCGAAACACGGCAGTTTTACCCAAAGAACTCTGCTTTAGTTCCAGGTGGAACACAAGCAGCATTTCTGCCACTGTGTACTCTTTGGGCTCTTCCACGAATGAACATCTATATGCAGGGTTTCCCACGTGGAGAGAACTGCCTCAACCAAGGCAGGCTGTAGTGAGGACTGTAAGCATTTCCTCTCCCAAAACACGCAGTTTTAACGGAAGAACTCTGCTTTAGTTGCAGTTGGAACACAAGCACCTTTTATCCCAGGGTGTACACAATGCTCCTTTCCCCAAATGAAACTCTATATGCAGGGTGTCCCGCGTGGAGTGAACTACCTCAATCAAGGCAGGCTCTGCTTATGCCTCTAAGAGTTTCCTCTCCCAAAACACGCAGGTTTGCCCGAAGAACTCTGCTTTAGTTGCCGGTGGAACACAAGCAGCTTTTCTCTCACAGTGTACCCAAAGGGCCTTTGCCCGAAAGAACTTCTATGCTCAAGGTGGCCTGCATGCAGTGAAATGCCTAAACCAAGGCAGGCTCTAGAGAGGGCTCTAAGCATTTCCTCTCCCAAAACACGGCAGTTTTACCCAAAGAACTCTGCTTTAGTTCCAGGTGGAACACAAGCAGCATTACTGCCACTGTGTACTCTTTGGGCTCTTCCACGAATGAACTTCTATATGCAGGGTTTCCCTCGTGGAGCGAACTGCCTCAACCAAGGCAGGCTGTACTGAGTACTGTAAGCATTACCTCTCCCAAAATATGCAGTTTTAACGGAAGAACTCTGCTTTAGTTGCAGGTGGAACACAAGCAGCATTTCTCCCACAGTGTACACAATGCCCTTTCCCAGAAGAAGTTCTATACTCAAGGTATCCCGCGTGGAGTTAAATGCCTAAACCAAGCCAGGCTCTAGTGAGGCCTCTAAGCATTTCCCCTCCCGAAACACGGCAGTTTTACCCAAAGAAATCTGCTTTAATTCCTGTTGTAACACAAGCAGCATTTCTCCATCAGTGCACACAATGGGCACTTCCCCGAATGTACTTGTTCTGTATGCAGGGTGTCCCGCGTGGAGCGAACTGCCTCAACCAAGGCAGGCTCTAGTAAGGACTCTAAGCATTTCCTCTCCCGAAACACGCAGTTTTAACGGAAGAACTCTGCTTTAGTTGCAGGTGGAACACAAGCAGTTTTTCTCCCAGAGTGTACACAATGGGCCTTAACCCGAATGAATTTCCATACGCAGGTTGTCCCGCATGGAGTGAACTACCTCAACCAAGGCAGGCTCTACTTATGCCTCTAAGCGTTTCCTCTCCCAAAACACGCAGTTTTACCCGAAGAACTCTGCTTTAGTTGCAGGAGGAACACAAGCATCTTTTCTCCCACAGTGTACCCAAAGGGCCTTTGCCCGAAAGAAATTCTATACTCAAGGTGTCTCACGTGGAGTGAAATGCCTAAACCAAGGCAGGCTCTAGTGAGGCCTCTAAGCATTTCCTCCCCGAAAACACGGCAGATTTACCCGAAGAACTCTGCTTTAGTTCCAGGTGTAACACAAGCAGCATTTCTCCATCAGTGCACACAATGGGCACTTCCCCGAATGAACTTGTTCTATATGCAGGTTGTCCCGTGTGGCGCGAACAGCCTCAAACATGGCAGGCTCTACTGTGGTTTCTAAGGCTTTCCTTTCTGCAAACGCGGCACTTTTACCCAAAGAACTCTGCCTTAAATGCAGTTGGAACACAAGCTGCATTTCTCCCACACTGTACACAAAGGGCCTTTCCCCGAATGAACTTCTATATGCAGGATGTCCAGCGTGCAGCGAACTGCCTCAAGCCAGGCAGGCTCTAGTAAGGACTGTAAGCATTTCCTCTCCCAAAACACGCAGTTTTACCCGAAGAACTCTGCTTTAGTTGCCGGTGGAACACAAGCAGCTTTTCTCCCACAGTGTACCCAAAGGGCCTTTGCCCGTAAGAACTTCTATGCTCAAGGTGTCCCGCGTGGAGTGAAATGCCTGAACCAAGGCAGGCTCTAGTGAGGCCTGTAAGCATTTCCTCTCCCAAAACACGGCAGTTTTACCCAAAGAACTCTGCTTTAGTACCAGGTGTATCACAAGCAGCATTTCTCAATCAGTGCACACAATGGGCATTTCCCGAATGATCTTGTTGTATACGCAGGGTGTCCCGCGTGCAGCGAACAGCCTCAACCATGGCAGGCTCTACTGTGGTCCCTAAGGCTTTCCTCTCTGAAAACGCGGCACTTTTACCCAAAGAACTCTGCCTTAAATGCAGGTGGAACACAAGCTGCATTTCTCCCACACTGTACACAAAGGGCCCTTCCCTGAATGAACTTCTATATGCAGGGTGTCCCACGTGCAGTGAACTGCCTCAAGCAAGGCAGGCTCTAGTAAGCACTGTAAGCATTTCCTCTCCCAAAACACGCAGTTTTACCCGAAGAAGTCTGCTTTAGTTGCCGGTGGAACACAAGCAGCTTTTCTCCCACAGTGTACCCAAAGGGCCTTTGCCCGAAAGAAATACTATGCTCAAGGTGACCCGCATGGAGTGAAATGCCTGAACCAAGGCAGGCTCTAGTGAGGCCTCTAAACATTTCCTCTCCCAAAACACGGCAGTTTTACCCAAAGAACTCTGCTTTAGTTGCAGGTGGAACACAAGCAGCATTTCTGCCACTGTGTACTCTTTGGGCTCTTCCACGAATGAACATCTATATGCAGGGTTTCCCACGTGGAGAGAACTGCCTCAACCAAGGCAGGCTGTAGTGAGGACTGTAAGCATTTCCTCTCCCAAAACACGCAGTTTTAACGGAAGAACTCTGCTTTAGTTGCAGTTGGAACACAAGCACCTTTTATCCCAGGGTGTACACAATGCTCCTTTCCCCAAATGAAACTCTATATGCAGGGTGTCCCGCGTGGAGTGAACTACCTCAATCAAGGCAGGCTCTGCTTATGCCTCTAAGAGTTTCCTCTCCCAAAACACGCAGGTTTGCCCGAAGAACTCTGCTTTAGTTGCCGGTGGAACACAAGCAGCTTTTCTCTCACAGTGTACCCAAAGGGCCTTTGCCCGAAAGAACTTCTATGCTCAAGGTGGCCTGCATGCAGTGAAATGCCTAAACCAAGGCAGGCTCTAGAGAGGGCTCTAAGCATTTCCTCTCCCAAAACACGGCAGTTTTACCCAAAGAACTCTGCTTTAGTTCCAGGTGGAACACAAGCAGCATTACTGCCACTGTGTACTCTTTGGGCTCTTCCACGAATGAACTTCTATATGCAGGGTTTCCCTCGTGGAGCGAACTGCCTCAACCAAGGCAGGCTGTACTGAGTACTGTAAGCATTACCTCTCCCAAAATATGCAGTTTTAATGGAAGAACTCTGCTTTAGTTGCAGGTGGAACACAAGCAGCATTTCTCCCACAGTGTACACAATGCCCTTTCCCAGAAGAAGTTCTATACTCAAGGTATCCCGCGTGGAGTTAAATGCCTAAACCAAGCCAGGCTCTAGTGAGGCCTCTAAGCATTTCCCCTCCCGAAACACGGCAGTTTTACCCAAAGAAATCTGCTTTAATTCCTGTTGTAACACAAGCAGCATTTCTCCATCAGTGCACACAATGGGCACTTCCCCGAATGTACTTGTTCTGTATGCAGGGTGTCCCGCGTGGAGCGAACTGCCTCAACCAAGGCAGGCTCTAGTAAGGACTCTAAGCATTTCCTCTCCCGAAACACGCAGTTTTAACGGAAGAACTCTGCTTTAGTTGCAGGTGGAACACAAGCAGTTTTTCTCCCAGAGTGTACACAATGGGCCTTAACCCGAATGAATTTCCATACGCAGGTTGTCCCGCATGGAGTGAACTACCTCAACCAAGGCAGGCTCTACTTATGCCTCTAAGCGTTTCCTCTCCCAAAACACGCAGTTTTACCCGAAGAACTCTGCTTTAGTTGCAGGAGGAACACAAGCATCTGTTCTCCCACAGTGTACCCAAAGGGCCTTTGCCCGAAAGAAATTCTATACTCAAGGTGTCTCACGTGGAGTGAAATGCCTAAACCAAGGCAGGCTCTAGTGAGGCCTCTAAGCATTTCCTCCCCGAAAACACGGCAGATTTACCCGAAGAACTCTGCTTTAGTTCCAGGTGTAACACAAGCAGCATTTCTCCATCAGTGCACACAATGGGCACTTCCCCGAATGAACTTGTTCTATACGCAGGGTGTCCCGCGTGGAGCGAACAGCGTCAACCATGGCAGGCCCTACTGCAGTCTTTAAGCATATCCTCCCCGAAAACCTGTCAGTTTTACCCGAAGAACTCTGCTTTAGTTCCAGGTGTACGACAAGCAGCATTTCTCCATCAGTGCACACAATGGGCACTTCCCCGAATGAACTTGTTCTATATGCAGGGTGTCCCGTGTGGCGCGAACAGCCTCAAACATGGCAGGCTCTACTGTGGTTTCTAAAGCTTTCCTCTCTGAAAACGCGGCACTTTTACCCAAAGAAATCTGCCTTAAATGCAGGTGGAACACAAGCTGCATTTCTCTCACACTGTACACAAAGGGCCTTTCCCCGAATGAACTTCTATATGCAGGGTGTCCAGCGTGCAGCGAACTGCCTCAAGCAAGGCAGGCTCTAGTAAGGACTGTAAGCATTTCCTCTCCCAAAACACGCAGTTTTACCCGAAGAACTCTGCTTTAGTTGCCGGTGGAACACAAGCAGCTTTTCTCCCACAGTGTACCCAAAGGGCCTTTGCCCGAAAGAAATTCTATACTCAAGGTGTCTCACGTGGAGTGAAATGCCTAAACCAAGGCAGGCTCTAGTGAGGCCTCTAAGCATTTCCTCCCCGAAAACACGGCAGATTTACCCGAAGAACTCTGCTTTAGTTCCAGGTGTAACACAAGCAGCATTTCTCCATCAGTGCACACAATGGGCACTTCCCCGAATGAACTTGTTCTATATGCAGGTTGTCCCGTGTGGCGCGAACAGCCTCAAACATGGCAGGCTCTACTGTGGTTTCTAAGGCTTTCCTTTCTGAAAACGCGGCACTTTTACCCAAAGAACTCTGCCTTAAATGCAGTTGGAACACAAGCTGCATTTCTCCCACACTGTACACAAAGGGCCTTTCCCCGAATGAACTTCTATATGCAGGATGTCCAGCGTGCAGCGAACTGCCTCAAGCCAGGCAGGCTCTAGTAAGGACTGTAAGCATTTCCTCTCCCAAAACACGCAGTTTTACCCGAAGAACTCTGCTTTAGTTGCCGGTGGAACACAAGCAGCTTTTCTCCCACAGTGTACCCAAAGGGCCTTTGCCCGTAAGAACTTCTATGCTCAAGGTGTCCCGCGTGGAGTGAAATGCCTGAACCAAGGCAGGCTCTAGTGAGGCCTGTAAGCATTTCCTCTCCCAAAACACGGCAGTTTTACCCAAAGAACTCTGCTTTAGTACCAGGTGTATCACAAGCAGCATTTCTCAATCAGTGCACACAATGGGCATTTCCCGAATGATCTTGTTGTATACGCAGGGTGTCCCGCGTGCAGCGAACAGCCTCAACCATGGCAGGCTCTACTGTGGTCCCTAAGGCTTTCCTCTCTGAAAACGCGGCACTTTTACCCAAAGAACTCTGCCTTAAATGCAGGTGGAACACAAGCTGCATTTCTCCCACACTGTACACAAAGGGCCCTTCCCTGAATGAACTTCTATATGCAGGGTGTCCCACGTGCAGTGAACTGCCTCAAGCAAGGCAGGCTCTAGTAAGCACTGTAAGCATTTCCTCTCCCAAAACACGCAGTTTTACCCGAAGAAGTCTGCTTTAGTTGCCGGTGGAACACAAGCAGCTTTTCTCCCACAGTGTACCCAAAGGGCCTTTGCCCGAAAGAAATACTATGCTCAAGGTGACCCGCATGGAGTGAAATGCCTGAACCAAGGCAGGCTCTAGTGAGGCCTCTAAACATTTCCTCTCCCAAAACACGGCAGTTTTACCCAAAGAACTCTGCTTTAGTTGCAGGTGGAACACAAGCAGCATTTCTGCCACTGTGTACTCTTTGGGCTCTTCCACGAATGAACATCTATATGCAGGGTTTCCCACGTGGAGAGAACTGCCTCAACCAAGGCAGGCTGTAGTGAGGACTGTAAGCATTTCCTCTCCCAAAACACGCAGTTTTAACGGAAGAACTCTGCTTTAGTTGCAGTTGGAACACAAGCACCTTTTATCCCAGGGTGTACACAATGCTCCTTTCCCCAAATGAAACTCTATATGCAGGGTGTCCCGCGTGGAGTGAACTACCTCAATCAAGGCAGGCTCTGCTTATGCCTCTAAGAGTTTCCTCTCCCAAAACACGCAGGTTTGCCCGAAGAACTCTGCTTTAGTTGCCGGTGGAACACAAGCAGCTTTTCTCTCACAGTGTACCCAAAGGGCCTTTGCCCGAAAGAACTTCTATGCTCAAGGTGGCCTGCATGCAGTGAAATGCCTAAACCAAGGCAGGCTCTAGAGAGGGCTCTAAGCATTTCCTCTCCCAAAACACGGCAGTTTTACCCAAAGAACTCTGCTTTAGTTCCAGGTGGAACACAAGCAGCATTACTGCCACTGTGTACTCTTTGGGCTCTTCCACGAATGAACTTCTATATGCAGGGTTTCCCTCGTGGAGCGAACTGCCTCAACCAAGGCAGGCTGTACTGAGTACTGTAAGCATTACCTCTCCCAAAATATGCAGTTTTAACGGAAGAACTCTGCTTTAGTTGCAGGTGGAACACAAGCAGCATTTCTCCCACAGTGTACACAATGCCCTTTCCCAGAAGAAGTTCTATACTCAAGGTATCCCGCGTGGAGTTAAATGCCTAAACCAAGCCAGGCTCTAGTGAGGCCTCTAAGCATTTCCCCTCCCGAAACACGGCAGTTTTACCCAAAGAAATCTGCTTTAATTCCTGTTGTAACACAAGCAGCATTTCTCCATCAGTGCACACAATGGGCACTTCCCCGAATGTACTTGTTCTGTATGCAGGGTGTCCCGCGTGGAGCGAACTGCCTCAACCAAGGCAGGCTCTAGTAAGGACTCTAAGCATTTCCTCTCCCGAAACACGCAGTTTTAACGGAAGAACTCTGCTTTAGTTGCAGGTGGAACACAAGCAGTTTTTCTCCCAGAGTGTACACAATGGGCCTTAACCCGAATGAATTTCCATACGCAGGTTGTCCCGCATGGAGTGAACTACCTCAACCAAGGCAGGCTCTACTTATGCCTCTAAGCGTTTCCTCTCCCAAAACACGCAGTTTTACCCGAAGAACTCTGCTTTAGTTGCAGGAGGAACACAAGCATCTTTTCTCCCACAGTGTACCCAAAGGGCCTTTGCCCGAAAGAAATTCTATACTCAAGGTGTCTCACGTGGAGTGAAATGCCTAAACCAAGGCAGGCTCTAGTGAGGCCTCTAAGCATTTCCTCCCCGAAAACACGGCAGATTTACCCGAAGAACTCTGCTTTAGTTCCAGGTGTAACACAAGCAGCATTTCTCCATCAGTGCACACAATGGGCACTTCCCCGAATGAACTTGTTCTATATGCAGGTTGTCCCGTGTGGCGCGAACAGCCTCAAACATGGCAGGCTCTACTGTGGTTTCTAAGGCTTTCCTTTCTGCAAACGCGGCACTTTTACCCAAAGAACTCTGCCTTAAATGCAGTTGGAACACAAGCTGCATTTCTCCCACACTGTACACAAAGGGCCTTTCCCCGAATGAACTTCTATATGCAGGATGTCCAGCGTGCAGCGAACTGCCTCAAGCCAGGCAGGCTCTAGTAAGGACTGTAAGCATTTCCTCTCCCAAAACACGCAGTTTTACCCGAAGAACTCTGCTTTAGTTGCCGGTGGAACACAAGCAGCTTTTCTCCCACAGTGTACCCAAAGGGCCTTTGCCCGTAAGAACTTCTATGCTCAAGGTGTCCCGCGTGGAGTGAAATGCCTGAACCAAGGCAGGCTCTAGTGAGGCCTGTAAGCATTTCCTCTCCCAAAACACGGCAGTTTTACCCAAAGAACTCTGCTTTAGTACCAGGTGTATCACAAGCAGCATTTCTCAATCAGTGCACACAATGGGCATTTCCCGAATGATCTTGTTGTATACGCAGGGTGTCCCGCGTGCAGCGAACAGCCTCAACCATGGCAGGCTCTACTGTGGTCCCTAAGGCTTTCCTCTCTGAAAACGCGGCACTTTTACCCAAAGAACTCTGCCTTAAATGCAGGTGGAACACAAGCTGCATTTCTCCCACACTGTACACAAAGGGCCCTTCCCTGAATGAACTTCTATATGCAGGGTGTCCCACGTGCAGTGAACTGCCTCAAGCAAGGCAGGCTCTAGTAAGCACTGTAAGCATTTCCTCTCCCAAAACACGCAGTTTTACCCGAAGAAGTCTGCTTTAGTTGCCGGTGGAACACAAGCAGCTTTTCTCCCACAGTGTACCCAAAGGGCCTTTGCCCGAAAGAAATACTATGCTCAAGGTGACCCGCATGGAGTGAAATGCCTGAACCAAGGCAGGCTCTAGTGAGGCCTCTAAACATTTCCTCTCCCAAAACACGGCAGTTTTACCCAAAGAACTCTGCTTTAGTTGCAGGTGGAACACAAGCAGCATTTCTGCCACTGTGTACTCTTTGGGCTCTTCCACGAATGAACATCTATATGCAGGGTTTCCCACGTGGAGAGAACTGCCTCAACCAAGGCAGGCTGTAGTGAGGACTGTAAGCATTTCCTCTCCCAAAACACGCAGTTTTAACGGAAGAACTCTGCTTTAGTTGCAGTTGGAACACAAGCACCTTTTATCCCAGGGTGTACACAATGCTCCTTTCCCCAAATGAAACTCTATATGCAGGGTGTCCCGCGTGGAGTGAACTACCTCAATCAAGGCAGGCTCTGCTTATGCCTCTAAGAGTTTCCTCTCCCAAAACACGCAGGTTTGCCCGAAGAACTCTGCTTTAGTTGCCGGTGGAACACAAGCAGCTTTTCTCTCACAGTGTACCCAAAGGGCCTTTGCCCGAAAGAACTTCTATGCTCAAGGTGGCCTGCATGCAGTGAAATGCCTAAACCAAGGCAGGCTCTAGAGAGGGCTCTAAGCATTTCCTCTCCCAAAACACGGCAGTTTTACCCAAAGAACTCTGCTTTAGTTCCAGGTGGAACACAAGCAGCATTACTGCCACTGTGTACTCTTTGGGCTCTTCCACGAATGAACTTCTATATGCAGGGTTTCCCTCGTGGAGCGAACTGCCTCAACCAAGGCAGGCTGTACTGAGTACTGTAAGCATTACCTCTCCCAAAATATGCAGTTTTAACGGAAGAACTCTGCTTTAGTTGCAGGTGGAACACAAGCAGCATTTCTCCCACAGTGTACACAATGCCCTTTCCCAGAAGAAGTTCTATACTCAAGGTATCCCGCGTGGAGTTAAATGCCTAAACCAAGCCAGGCTCTAGTGAGGCCTCTAAGCATTTCCCCTCCCGAAACACGGCAGTTTTACCCAAAGAAATCTGCTTTAATTCCTGTTGTAACACAAGCAGCATTTCTCCATCAGTGCACACAATGGGCACTTCCCCGAATGTACTTGTTCTGTATGCAGGGTGTCCCGCGTGGAGCGAACTGCCTCAACCAAGGCAGGCTCTAGTAAGGACTCTAAGCATTTCCTCTCCCGAAACACGCAGTTTTAACGGAAGAACTCTGCTTTAGTTGCAGGTGGAACACAAGCAGTTTTTCTCCCAGAGTGTACACAATGGGCCTTAACCCGAATGAATTTCCATACGCAGGTTGTCCCGCATGGAGTGAACTACCTCAACCAAGGCAGGCTCTACTTATGCCTCTAAGCGTTTCCTCTCCCAAAACACGCAGTTTTACCCGAAGAACTCTGCTTTAGTTGCAGGAGGAACACAAGCATCTTCTCTCCCACAGTGTACCCAAAGGGCCTTTGCCCGAAAGAAATTCTATACTCAAGGTGTCTCACGTGGAGTGAAATGCCTAAACCAAGGCAGGCTCTAGTGAGGCCTCTAAGCATTTCCTCCCCGAAAACACGGCAGATTTACCCGAAGAACTCTGCTTTAGTTCCAGGTGTAACACAAGCAGCATTTCTCCATCAGTGCACACAATGGGCACTTCCCCGAATGAACTTGTTCTATACGCAGGGTGTCCCGCGTGGAGCGAACAGCGTCAACCATGGCAGGCCCTACTGCAGTCTTTAAGCATATGCTCCCCGAAAACCTGTCAGTTTTACCCGAAGAACTCTGCTTTAGTTCCAGGTGTACGACAAGCAGCATTTCTCCATCAGTGCACACAATGGGCACTTCCCCGAATGAACTTGTTCTATATGCAGGGTGTCCCGTGTGGCGCGAACAGCCTCAAACATGGCAGGCTCTACTGTGGTTTCTAAAGCTTTCCTCTCTGAAAACGCGGCACTTTTACCCAAAGAAATCTGCCTTAAATGCAGGTGGAACACAAGCTGCATTTCTCTCACACTGTACACAAAGGGCCTTTCCCCGAATGAACTTCTATATGCAGGGTGTCCAGCGTGCAGCGAACTGCCTCAAGCAAGGCAGGCTCTAGTAAGGACTGTAAGCATTTCCTCTCCCAAAACACGCAGTTTTACCCGAAGAACTCTGCTTTAGTTGCCGGTGGAACACAAGCAGCTTTTCTCCCACAGTGTACCCAAAGGGCCTTTGCCCGAAAGAAATTCTATACTCAAGGTGTCTCACGTGGAGTGAAATGCCTAAACCAAGGCAGGCTCTAGTGAGGCCTCTAAGCATTTCCTCCCCGAAAACACGGCAGATTTACCCGAAGAACTCTGCTTTAGTTCCAGGTGTAACACAAGCAGCATTTCTCCATCAGTGCACACAATGGGCACTTCCCCGAATGAACTTGTTCTATATGCAGGTTGTCCCGTGTGGCGCGAACAGCCTCAAACATGGCAGGCTCTACTGTGGTTTCTAAGGCTTTCCTTTCTGAAAACGCGGCACTTTTACCCAAAGAACTCTGCCTTAAATGCAGTTGGAACACAAGCTGCATTTCTCCCACACTGTACACAAAGGGCCTTTCCCCGAATGAACTTCTATATGCAGGATGTCCAGCGTGCAGCGAACTGCCTCAAGCCAGGCAGGCTCTAGTAAGGACTGTAAGCATTTCCTCTCCCAAAACACGCAGTTTTACCCGAAGAACTCTGCTTTAGTTGCCGGTGGAACACAAGCAGCTTTTCTCCCACAGTGTACCCAAAGGGCCTTTGCCCGTAAGAACTTCTATGCTCAAGGTGTCCCGCGTGGAGTGAAATGCCTGAACCAAGGCAGGCTCTAGTGAGGCCTGTAAGCATTTCCTCTCCCAAAACACGGCAGTTTTACCCAAAGAACTCTGCTTTAGTACCAGGTGTATCACAAGCAGCATTTCTCCATCAGTGCACACAATGGGCATTTCCCGAATGATCTTGTTGTATACGCAGGGTGTCCCGCGTGCAGCGAACAGCCTCAACCATGGCAGGCTCTACTGTGGTCCCTAAGGCTTTCCTCTCTGAAAACGCGGCACTTTTACCCAAAGAACTCTGCCTTAAATGCAGGTGGAACACAAGCTGCATTTCTCCCACACTGTACACAAAGGGCCCTTCCCTGAATGAACTTCTATATGCAGGGTGTCCCACGTGCAGTGAACTGCCTCAAGCAAGGCAGGCTCTAGTAAGCACTGTAAGCATTTCCTCTCCCAAAACACGCAGTTTTACCCGAAGAAGTCTGCTTTAGTTGCCGGTGGAACACAAGCAGCTTTTCTCCCACAGTGTACCCAAAGGGCCTTTGCCCGAAAGAAATACTATGCTCAAGGTGACCCGCATGGAGTGAAATGCCTGAACCAAGGCAGGCTCTAGTGAGGCCTCTAAACATTTCCTCTCCCAAAACACGGCAGTTTTACCCAAAGAACTCTGCTTTAGTTGCAGGTGGAACACAAGCAGCATTTCTGCCACTGTGTACTCTTTGGGCTCTTCCACGAATGAACATCTATATGCAGGGTTTCCCACGTGGAGAGAACTGCCTCAACCAAGGCAGGCTGTAGTGAGGACTGTAAGCATTTCCTCTCCCAAAACACGCAGTTTTAACGGAAGAACTCTGCTTTAGTTGCAGTTGGAACACAAGCACCTTTTATCCCAGGGTGTACACAATGCTCCTTTCCCCAAATGAAACTCTATATGCAGGGTGTCCCGCGTGGAGTGAACTACCTCAATCAAGGCAGGCTCTGCTTATGCCTCTAAGAGTTTCCTCTCCCAAAACACGCAGGTTTGCCCGAAGAACTCTGCTTTAGTTGCCGGTGGAACACAAGCAGCTTTTCTCTCACAGTGTACCCAAAGGGCCTTTGCCCGAAAGAACTTCTATGCTCAAGGTGGCCTGCATGCAGTGAAATGCCTAAACCAAGGCAGGCTCTAGAGAGGGCTCTAAGCATTTCCTCTCCCAAAACACGGCAGTTTTACCCAAAGAACTCTGCTTTAGTTCCAGGTGGAACACAAGCAGCATTACTGCCACTGTGTACTCTTTGGGCTCTTCCACGAATGAACTTCTATATGCAGGGTTTCCCTCGTGGAGCGAACTGCCTCAACCAAGGCAGGCTGTACTGAGTACTGTAAGCATTACCTCTCCCAAAATATGCAGTTTTAACGGAAGAACTCTGCTTTAGTTGCAGGTGGAACACAAGCAGCATTTCTCCCACAGTGTACACAATGCCCTTTCCCAGAAGAAGTTCTATACTCAAGGTATCCCGCGTGGAGTTAAATGCCTAAACCAAGCCAGGCTCTAGTGAGGCCTCTAAGCATTTCCCCTCCCGAAACACGGCAGTTTTACCCAAAGAAATCTGCTTTAATTCCTGTTGTAACACAAGCAGCATTTCTCCATCAGTGCACACAATGGGCACTTCCCCGAATGTACTTGTTCTGTATGCAGGGTGTCCCGCGTGGAGCGAACTGCCTCAACCAAGGCAGGCTCTAGTAAGGACTCTAAGCATTTCCTCTCCCGAAACACGCAGTTTTAACGGAAGAACTCTGCTTTAGTTGCAGGTGGAACACAAGCAGTTTTTCTCCCAGAGTGTACACAATGGGCCTTAACCCGAATGAATTTCCATACGCAGGTTGTCCCGCATGGAGTGAACTACCTCAACCAAGGCAGGCTCTACTTATGCCTCTAAGCGTTTCCTCTCCCAAAACACGCAGTTTTACCCGAAGAACTCTGCTTTAGTTGCAGGAGGAACACAAGCATCTTTTCTCCCACAGTGTACCCAAAGGGCCTTTGCCCGAAAGAAATTCTATACTCAAGGTGTCTCACGTGGAGTGAAATGCCTAAACCAAGGCAGGCTCTAGTGAGGCCTCTAAGCATTTCCTCCCCGAAAACACGGCAGATTTACCCGAAGAACTCTGCTTTAGTTCCAGGTGTAACACAAGCAGCATTTCTCCATCAGTGCACACAATGGGCACTTCCCCGAATGAACTTGTTCTATATGCAGGTTGTCCCGTGTGGCGCGAACAGCCTCAAACATGGCAGGCTCTACTGTGGTTTCTAAGGCTTTCCTTTCTGAAAACGCGGCACTTTTACCCAAAGAACTCTGCCTTAAATGCAGTTGGAACACAAGCTGCATTTCTCCCACACTGTACACAAAGGGCCTTTCCCCGAATGAACTTCTATATGCAGGATGTCCAGCGTGCAGCGAACTGCCTCAAGCCAGGCAGGCTCTAGTAAGGACTGTAAGCATTTCCTCTCCCAAAACACGCAGTTTTACCCGAAGAACTCTGCTTTAGTTGCCGGTGGAACACAAGCAGCTTTTCTCCCACAGTGTACCCAAAGGGCCTTTGCCCGTAAGAACTTCTATGCTCAAGGTGTCCCGCGTGGAGTGAAATGCCTGAACCAAGGCAGGCTCTAGTGAGGCCTGTAAGCATTTCCTCTCCCAAAACACGGCAGTTTTACCCAAAGAACTCTGCTTTAGTACCAGGTGTATCACAAGCAGCATTTCTCAATCAGTGCACACAATGGGCATTTCCCGAATGATCTTGTTGTATACGCAGGGTGTCCCGCGTGCAGCGAACAGCCTCAACCATGGCAGGCTCTACTGTGGTCCCTAAGGCTTTCCTCTCTGAAAACGCGGCACTTTTACCCAAAGAACTCTGCCTTAAATGCAGGTGGAACACAAGCTGCATTTCTCCCACACTGTACACAAAGGGCCCTTCCCTGAATGAACTTCTATATGCAGGGTGTCCCACGTGCAGTGAACTGCCTCAAGCAAGGCAGGCTCTAGTAAGCACTGTAAGCATTTCCTCTCCCAAAACACGCAGTTTTACCCGAAGAAGTCTGCTTTAGTTGCCGGTGGAACACAAGCAGCTTTTCTCCCACAGTGTACCCAAAGGGCCTTTGCCCGAAAGAAATACTATGCTCAAGGTGACCCGCATGGAGTGAAATGCCTGAACCAAGGCAGGCTCTAGTGAGGCCTCTAAACATTTCCTCTCCCAAAACACGGCAGTTTTACCCAAAGAACTCTGCTTTAGTTCCAGGTGGAACACAAGCAGCATTTCTGCCACTGTGTACTCTTTGGGCTCTTCCACGAATGAACATCTATATGCAGGGTTTCCCACGTGGAGAGAACTGCCTCAACCAAGGCAGGCTGTAGTGAGGACTGTAAGCATTTCCTCTCCCAAAACACGCAGTTTTAACGGAAGAACTCTGCTTTAGTTGCAGTTGGAACACAAGCACCTTTTATCCCAGGGTGTACACAATGCTCCTTTCCCCAAATGAAACTCTATATGCAGGGTGTCCCGCGTGGAGTGAACTACCTCAATCAAGGCAGGCTCTGCTTATGCCTCTAAGAGTTTCCTCTCCCAAAACACGCAGGTTTGCCCGAAGAACTCTGCTTTAGTTGCCGGTGGAACACAAGCAGCTTTTCTCTCACAGTGTACCCAAAGGGCCTTTGCCCGAAAGAACTTCTATGCTCAAGGTGGCCTGCATGCAGTGAAATGCCTAAACCAAGGCAGGCTCTAGAGAGGGCTCTAAGCATTTCCTCTCCCAAAACACGGCAGTTTTACCCAAAGAACTCTGCTTTAGTTCCAGGTGGAACACAAGCAGCATTACTGCCACTGTGTACTCTTTGGGCTCTTCCACGAATGAACTTCTATATGCAGGGTTTCCCTCGTGGAGCGAACTGCCTCAACCAAGGCAGGCTGTACTGAGTACTGTAAGCATTACCTCTCCCAAAATATGCAGTTTTAACGGAAGAACTCTGCTTTAGTTGCAGGTGGAACACAAGCAGCATTTCTCCCACAGTGTACACAATGCCCTTTCCCAGAAGAAGTTCTATACTCAAGGTATCCCGCGTGGAGTTAAATGCCTAAACCAAGCCAGGCTCTAGTGAGGCCTCTAAGCATTTCCCCTCCCGAAACACGGCAGTTTTACCCAAAGAAATCTGCTTTAATTCCTGTTGTAACACAAGCAGCATTTCTCCATCAGTGCACACAATGGGCACTTCCCCGAATGTACTTGTTCTGTATGCAGGGTGTCCCGCGTGGAGCGAACTGCCTCAACCAAGGCAGGCTCTAGTAAGGACTCTAAGCATTTCCTCTCCCGAAACACGCAGTTTTAACGGAAGAACTCTGCTTTAGTTGCAGGTGGAACACAAGCAGTTTTTCTCCCAGAGTGTACACAATGGGCCTTAACCCGAATGAATTTCCATACGCAGGTTGTCCCGCATGGAGTGAACTACCTCAACCAAGGCAGGCTCTACTTATGCCTCTAAGCGTTTCCTCTCCCAAAACACGCAGTTTTACCCGAAGAACTCTGCTTTAGTTGCAGGAGGAACACAAGCATCTTTTCTCCCACAGTGTACCCAAAGGGCCTTTGCCCGAAAGAAATTCTATACTCAAGGTGTCTCACGTGGAGTGAAATGCCTAAACCAAGGCAGGCTCTAGTGAGGCCTCTAAGCATTTCCTCCCCGAAAACACGGCAGATTTACCCGAAGAACTCTGCTTTAGTTCCAGGTGTAACACAAGCAGCATTTCTCCATCAGTGCACACAATGGGCACTTCCCCGAATGAACTTGTTCTATACGCAGGGTGTCCCGCGTGGAGCGAACAGCGTCAACCATGGCAGGCCCTACTGCAGTCTTTAAGCATATCCTCCCCGAAAACCTGTCAGTTTTACCCGAAGAACTCTGCTTTAGTTCCAGGTGTACGACAAGCAGCATTTCTCCATCAGTGCACACAATGGGCACTTCCCCGAATGAACTTGTTCTATATGCAGGGTGTCCCGTGTGGCGCGAACAGCCTCAAACATGGCAGGCTCTACTGTGGTTTCTAAAGCTTTCCTCTCTGAAAACGCGGCACTTTTACCCAAAGAAATCTGCCTTAAATGCAGGTGGAACACAAGCTGCATTTCTCCCACACTGTACACAAAGGGCCTTTCCCCGAATGAACTTCTATATGCAGGGTGTCCAGCGTGCAGCGAACTGCCTCAAGCCAGGCAGGCTCTAGTAAGGACTGTAAGCATTTCCTCTCCCAAAACACGCAGTTTTACCCGAAGAACTCTGCTTTAGTTGCCGGTGGAACACAAGCAGCTTTTCTCCCACAGTGTACCCAAAGGGCCTTTGCCCGAAAGAAATTCTATACTCAAGGTGTCTCACGTGGAGTGAAATGCCTAAACCAAGGCAGGCTCTAGTGAGGCCTCTAAGCATTTCCTCCCCGAAAACACGGCAGATTTACCCGAAGAACTCTGCTTTAGTTCCAGGTGTAACACAAGCAGCATTTCTCCATCAGTGCACACAATGGGCACTTCCCCGAATGAACTTGTTCTATATGCAGGTTGTCCCGTGTGGCGCGAACAGCCTCAAACATGGCAGGCTCTACTGTGGTTTCTAAGGCTTTCCTTTCTGAAAACGCGGCACTTTTACCCAAAGAACTCTGCCTTAAATGCAGTTGGAACACAAGCTGCATTTCTCCCACACTGTACACAAAGGGCCTTTCCCCGAAAGAACTTCTATATGCAGGATGTCCAGCGTGCAGCGAACTGCCTCAAGCCAGGCAGGCTCTAGTAAGGACTGTAAGCATTTCCTCTCCCAAAACACGCAGTTTTACCCGAAGAACTCTGCTTTAGTTGCCGGTGGAACACAAGCAGCTTTTCTCCCACAGTGTACCCAAAGGGCCTTTGCCCGTAAGAACTTCTATGCTCAAGGTGTCCCGCGTGGAGTGAAATGCCTGAACCAAGGCAGGCTCTAGTGAGGCCTGTAAGCATTTCCTCTCCCAAAACACGGCAGTTTTACCCAAAGAACTCTGCTTTAGTACCAGGTGTATCACAAGCAGCATTTCTCAATCAGTGCACACAATGGGCATTTCCCGAATGATCTTGTTGTATACGCAGGGTGTCCCGCGTGCAGCGAACAGCCTCAACCATGGCAGGCTCTACTGTGGTCCCTAAGGCTTTCCTCTCTGAAAACGCGGCACTTTTACCCAAAGAACTCTGCCTTAAATGCAGGTGGAACACAAGCTGCATTTCTCCCACACTGTACACAAAGGGCCCTTCCCTGAATGAACTTCTATATGCAGGGTGTCCCACGTGCAGTGAACTGCCTCAAGCAAGGCAGGCTCTAGTAAGCACTGTAAGCATTTCCTCTCCCAAAACACGCAGTTTTACCCGAAGAAGTCTGCTTTAGTTGCCGGTGGAACACAAGCAGCTTTTCTCCCACAGTGTACCCAAAGGGCCTTTGCCCGAAAGAAATACTATGCTCAAGGTGACCCGCATGGAGTGAAATGCCTGAACCAAGGCAGGCTCTAGTGAGGCCTCTAAACATTTCCTCTCCCAAAACACGGCAGTTTTACCCAAAGAACTCTGCTTTAGTTGCAGGTGGAACACAAGCAGCATTTCTGCCACTGTGTACTCTTTGGGCTCTTCCACGAATGAACATCTATATGCAGGGTTTCCCACGTGGAGAGAACTGCCTCAACCAAGGCAGGCTGTAGTGAGGACTGTAAGCATTTCCTCTCCCAAAACACGCAGTTTTAACGGAAGAACTCTGCTTTAGTTGCAGTTGGAACACAAGCACCTTTTATCCCAGGGTGTACACAATGCTCCTTTCCCCAAATGAAACTCTATATGCAGGGTGTCCCGCGTGGAGTGAACTACCTCAATCAAGGCAGGCTCTGCTTATGCCTCTAAGAGTTTCCTCTCCCAAAACACGCAGGTTTGCCCGAAGAACTCTGCTTTAGTTGCCGGTGGAACACAAGCAGCTTTTCTCTCACAGTGTACCCAAAGGGCCTTTGCCCGAAAGAACTTCTATGCTCAAGGTGGCCTGCATGCAGTGAAATGCCTAAACCAAGGCAGGCTCTAGAGAGGGCTCTAAGCATTTCCTCTCCCAAAACACGGCAGTTTTACCCAAAGAACTCTGCTTTAGTTCCAGGTGGAACACAAGCAGCATTACTGCCACTGTGTACTCTTTGGGCTCTTCCACGAATGAACTTCTATATGCAGGGTTTCCCTCGTGGAGCGAACTGCCTCAACCAAGGCAGGCTGTACTGAGTACTGTAAGCATTACCTCTCCCAAAATATGCAGTTTTAACGGAAGAACTCTGCTTTAGTTGCAGGTGGAACACAAGCAGCATTTCTCCCACAGTGTACACAATGCCCTTTCCCAGAAGAAGTTCTATACTCAAGGTATCCCGCGTGGAGTTAAATGCCTAAACCAAGCCAGGCTCTAGTGAGGCCTCTAAGCATTTCCCCTCCCGAAACACGGCAGTTTTACCCAAAGAAATCTGCTTTAATTCCTGTTGTAACACAAGCAGCATTTCTCCATCAGTGCACACAATGGGCACTTCCCCGAATGTACTTGTTCTGTATGCAGGGTGTCCCGCGTGGAGCGAACTGCCTCAACCAAGGCAGGCTCTAGTAAGGACTCTAAGCATTTCCTCTCCCGAAACACGCAGTTTTAACGGAAGAACTCTGCTTTAGTTGCAGGTGGAACACAAGCAGTTTTTCTCCCAGAGTGTACACAATGGGCCTTAACCCGAATGAATTTCCATACGCAGGTTGTCCCGCATGGAGTGAACTACCTCAACCAAGGCAGGCTCTACTTATGCCTCTAAGCGTTTCCTCTCCCAAAACACGCAGTTTTACCCGAAGAACTCTGCTTTAGTTGCAGGAGGAACACAAGCATCTTTTCTCCCACAGTGTACCCAAAGGGCCTTTGCCCGAAAGAAATTCTATACTCAAGGTGTCTCACGTGGAGTGAAATGCCTAAACCAAGGCAGGCTCTAGTGAGGCCTCTAAGCATTTCCTCCCCGAAAACACGGCAGATTTACCCGAAGAACTCTGCTTTAGTTCCAGGTGTAACACAAGCAGCATTTCTCCATCAGTGCACACAATGGGCACTTCCCCGAATGAACTTGTTCTATACGCAGGGTGTCCCGCGTGGAGCGAACAGCGTCAACCATGGCAGGCCCTACTGCAGTCTTTAAGCATATCCTCCCCGAAAACCTGTCAGTTTTACCCGAAGAACTCTGCTTTAGTTCCAGGTGTACGACAAGCAGCATTTCTCCATCAGTGCACACAATGGGCACTTCCCCGAATGAACTTGTTCTATATGCAGGGTGTCCCGTGTTGCGCGAACAGCCTCAAACATGGCAGGCTCTACTGTGGTTTCTAAAGCTTTCCTCTCTGAAAACGCGGCACTTTTACCCAAAGAAATCTGCCTTAAATGCAGGTGGAACACAAGCTGCATTTCTCCCACACTGTACACAAAGGGCCTTTCCCCGAATGAACTTCTATATGCAGGGTGTCCAGCGTGCAGCGAACTGCCTCAAGCCAGGCAGGCTCTAGTAAGGACTGTAAGCATTTCCTCTCCCAAAACACGCAGTTTTACCCGAAGAACTCTGCTTTAGTTGCCGGTGGAACACAAGCAGCTTTTCTCCCACAGTGTACCCAAAGGGCCTTTGCCCGAAAGAAATTCTATACTCAAGGTGTCTCACGTGGAGTGAAATGCCTAAACCAAGGCAGGCTCTAGTGAGGCCTCTAAGCATTTCCTCCCCGAAAACACGGCAGATTTACCCGAAGAACTCTGCTTTAGTTCCAGGTGTAACACAAGCAGCATTTCTCCATCAGTGCACACAATGGGCACTTCCCCGAATGAACTTGTTCTATATGCAGGTTGTCCCGTGTGGCGCGAACAGCCTCAAACATGGCAGGCTCTACTGTGGTTTCTAAGGCTTTCCTTTCTGAAAACGCGGCACTTTTACCCAAAGAACTCTGCCTTAAATGCAGTTGGAACACAAGCTGCATTTCTCCCACACTGTACACAAAGGGCCTTTCCCCGAATGAACTTCTATATGCAGGGTGTCCAGCGTGCAGCGAACTGCCTCAAGCCAGGCAGGCTCTAGTAAGGACTGTAAGCATTTCCTCTCCCAAAACACGCAGTTTTACCCGAAGAACTCTGCTTTAGTTGCCGGTGGAACACAAGCAGCTTTTCTCCCACAGTGTACCCAAAGGGCCTTTGCCCGTAAGAACTTCTATGCTCAAGGTGTCCCGCGTGGAGTGAAATGCCTGAACCAAGGCAGGCTCTAGTGAGGCCTGTAAGCATTTCCTCTCCCAAAACACGGCAGTTTTACCCAAAGAACTCTGCTTTAGTACCAGGTGTATCACAAGCAGCATTTCTCAATCAGTGCACACAATGGGCATTTCCCGAATGATCTTGTTGTATACGCAGGGTGTCCCGCGTGCAGCGAACAGCCTCAACCATGGCAGGCTCTACTGTGGTCCCTAAGGCTTTCCTCTCTGAAAACGCGGCACTTTTACCCAAAGAACTCTGCCTTAAATGCAGGTGGAACACAAGCTGCATTTCTCCCACACTGTACACAAAGGGCCCTTCCCTGAATGAACTTCTATATGCAGGGTGTCCCACGTGCAGTGAACTGCCTCAAGCAAGGCAGGCTCTAGTAAGCACTGTAAGCATTTCCTCTCCCAAAACACGCAGTTTTACCCGAAGAAGTCTGCTTTAGTTGCCGGTGGAACACAAGCAGCTTTTCTCCCACAGTGTACCCAAAGGGCCTTTGCCCGAAAGAAATACTATGCTCAAGGTGACCCGCATGGAGTGAAATGCCTGAACCAAGGCAGGCTCTAGTGAGGCCTCTAAACATTTCCTCTCCCAAAACACGGCAGTTTTACCCAAAGAACTCTGCTTTAGTTGCAGGTGGAACACAAGCAGCATTTCTGCCACTGTGTACTCTTTGGGCTCTTCCACGAATGAACATCTATATGCAGGGTTTCCCACGTGGAGAGAACTGCCTCAACCAAGGCAGGCTGTAGTGAGGACTGTAAGCATTTCCTCTCCCAAAACACGCAGTTTTAACGGAAGAACTCTGCTTTAGTTGCAGTTGGAACACAAGCACCTTTTATCCCAGGGTGTACACAATGCTCCTTTCCCCAAATGAAACTCTATATGCAGGGTGTCCCGCGTGGAGTGAACTACCTCAATCAAGGCAGGCTCTGCTTATGCCTCTAAGAGTTTCCTCTCCCAAAACACGCAGGTTTGCCCGAAGAACTCTGCTTTAGTTGCCGGTGGAACACAAGCAGCTTTTCTCTCACAGTGTACCCAAAGGGCCTTTGCCCGAAAGAACTTCTATGCTCAAGGTGGCCTGCATGCAGTGAAATGCCTAAACCAAGGCAGGCTCTAGAGAGGGCTCTAAGCATTTCCTCTCCCAAAACACGGCAGTTTTACCCAAAGAACTCTGCTTTAGTTCCAGGTGGAACACAAGCAGCATTACTGCCACTGTGTACTCTTTGGGCTCTTCCACGAATGAACTTCTATATGCAGGGTTTCCCTCGTGGAGCGAACTGCCTCAACCAAGGCAGGCTGTACTGAGTACTGTAAGCATTACCTCTCCCAAAATATGCAGTTTTAACGGAAGAACTCTGCTTTAGTTGCAGGTGGAACACAAGCAGCATTTCTCCCACAGTGTACACAATGCCCTTTCCCAGAAGAAGTTCTATACTCAAGGTATCCCGCGTGGAGTTAAATGCCTAAACCAAGCCAGGCTCTAGTGAGGCCTCTAAGCATTTCCCCTCCCGAAACACGGCAGTTTTACCCAAAGAAATCTGCTTTAATTCCTGTTGTAACACAAGCAGCATTTCTCCATCAGTGCACACAATGGGCACTTCCCCGAATGTACTTGTTCTGTATGCAGGGTGTCCCGCGTGGAGCGAACTGCCTCAACCAAGGCAGGCTCTAGTAAGGACTCTAAGCATTTCCTCTCCCGAAACACGCAGTTTTAACGGAAGAACTCTGCTTTAGTTGCAGGTGGAACACAAGCAGTTTTTCTCCCAGAGTGTACACAATGGGCCTTAACCCGAATGAATTTCCATACGCAGGTTGTCCCGCATGGAGTGAACTACCTCAACCAAGGCAGGCTCTACTTATGCCTCTAAGCGTTTCCTCTCCCAAAACACGCAGTTTTACCCGAAGAACTCTGCTTTAGTTGCAGGAGGAACACAAGCATCTGTTCTCCCACAGTGTACCCAAAGGGCCTTTGCCCGAAAGAAATTCTATACTCAAGGTGTCTCACGTGGAGTGAAATGCCTAAACCAAGGCAGGCTCTAGTGAGGCCTCTAAGCATTTCCTCCCCGAAAACACGGCAGATTTACCCGAAGAACTCTGCTTTAGTTCCAGGTGTAACACAAGCAGCATTTCTCCATCAGTGCACACAATGGGCACTTCCCCGAATGAACTTGTTCTATATGCAGGTTGTCCCGTGTGGCGCGAACAGCCTCAAACATGGCAGGCTCTACTGTGGTTTCTAAGGCTTTCCTTTCTGAAAACGCGGCACTTTTACCCAAAGAACTCTGCCTTAAATGCAGTTGGAACACAAGCTGCATTTCTCCCACACTGTACACAAAGGGCCTTTCCCCGAATGAACTTCTATATGCAGGATGTCCAGCGTGCAGCGAACTGCCTCAAGCCAGGCAGGCTCTAGTAAGGACTGTAAGCATTTCCTCTCCCAAAACACGCAGTTTTACCCGAAGAACTCTGCTTTAGTTGCCGGTGGAACACAAGCAGCTTTTCTCCCACAGTGTACCCAAAGGGCCTTTGCCCGTAAGAACTTCTATGCTCAAGGTGTCCCGCGTGGAGTGAAATGCCTGAACCAAGGCAGGCTCTAGTGAGGCCTGTAAGCATTTCCTCTCCCAAAACACGGCAGTTTTACCCAAAGAACTCTGCTTTAGTACCAGGTGTATCACAAGCAGCATTTCTCCATCAGTGCACACAATGGGCATTTCCCGAATGATCTTGTTGTATACGCAGGGTGTCCCGCGTGCAGCGAACAGCCTCAACCATGGCAGGCTCTACTGTGGTCCCTAAGGCTTTCCTCTCTGAAAACGCGGCACTTTTACCCAAAGAACTCTGCCTTAAATGCAGGTGGAACACAAGCTGCATTTCTCCCACACTGTACACAAAGGGCCCTTCCCTGAATGAACTTCTATATGCAGGGTGTCCCACGTGCAGTGAACTGCCTCAAGCAAGGCAGGCTCTAGTAAGCA
Organism: Mesoplodon bidens; assembly: GCF_964165515.1. Taxonomy (NCBI): domain Eukaryota; kingdom Metazoa; phylum Chordata; class Mammalia; order Artiodactyla; family Ziphiidae; genus Mesoplodon; species Mesoplodon bidens. Next base: position 374,806 of record NW_027671150.1, read on the forward strand.
CTGTAAGCATTTCCTCTCCCAAAACACGCAGTTTTACCCGAAGAAGTCTGCTTTAGTTGCCGGTGGAACACAAGCAGCTTTTCTCCCACAGTGTACCCAAAGGGCCTTTGCCCGAAAGAAATACTATGCTCAAGGTGACCCGCATGGAGTGAAATGCCTGAACCAAGGCAGGCTCTAGTGAGGCCTCTAAACATTTCCTCTCCCAAAACACGGCAGTTTTACCCAAAGAACTCTGCTTTAGTTCCAGGTGGAACACAAGCAGCATTTCTGCCACTGTGTACTCTTTGGGCTCTTCCACGAATGAACATCTATATGCAGGGTTTCCCACGTGGAGAGAACTGCCTCAACCAAGGCAGGCTGTAGTGAGGACTGTAAGCATTTCCTCTCCCAAAACACGCAGTTTTAACGGAAGAACTCTGCTTTAGTTGCAGTTGGAACACAAGCACCTTTTATCCCAGGGTGTACACAATGCTCCTTTCCCCAAATGAAACTCTATATGCAGGGTGTCCCGCGTGGAGTGAACTACCTCAATCAAGGCAGGCTCTGCTTATGCCTCTAAGAGTTTCCTCTCCCAAAACACGCAGGTTTGCCCGAAGAACTCTGCTTTAGTTGCCGGTGGAACACAAGCAGCTTTTCTCTCACAGTGTACCCAAAGGGCCTTTGCCCGAAAGAACTTCTATGCTCAAGGTGGCCTGCATGCAGTGAAATGCCTAAACCAAGGCAGGCTCTAGAGAGGGCTCTAAGCATTTCCTCTCCCAAAACACGGCAGTTTTACCCAAAGAACTCTGCTTTAGTTCCAGGTGGAACACAAGCAGCATTACTGCCACTGTGTACTCTTTGGGCTCTTCCACGAATGAACTTCTATATGCAGGGTTTCCCTCGTGGAGCGAACTGCCTCAACCAAGGCAGGCTGTACTGAGTACTGTAAGCATTACCTCTCCCAAAATATGCAGTTTTAACGGAAGAACTCTGCTTTAGTTGCAGGTGGAACACAAGCAGCATTTCTCCCACAGTGTACACAATGCCCTTTCCCAGAAGAAGTTCTATACTCAAGGTATCCCGCGTGGAGTTAAATGCCTAAACCAAGCCAGGCTCTAGTGAGGCCTCTAAGCATTTCCCCTCCCGAAACACGGCAGTTTTACCCAAAGAAATCTGCTTTAATTCCTGTTGTAACACAAGCAGCATTTCTCCATCAGTGCACACAATGGGCACTTCCCCGAATGTACTTGTTCTGTATGCAGGGTGTCCCGCGTGGAGCGAACTGCCTCAACCAAGGCAGGCTCTAGTAAGGACTCTAAGCATTTCCTCTCCCGAAACACGCAGTTTTAACGGAAGAACTCTGCTTTAGTTGCAGGTGGAACACAAGCAGTTTTTCTCCCAGAGTGTACACAATGGGCCTTAACCCGAATGAATTTCCATACGCAGGTTGTCCCGCATGGAGTGAACTACCTCAACCAAGGCAGGCTCTACTTATGCCTCTAAGCGTTTCCTCTCCCAAAACACGCAGTTTTACCCGAAGAACTCTGCTTTAGTTGCAGGAGGAACACAAGCATCTTTTCTCCCACAGTGTACCCAAAGGGCCTTTGCCCGAAAGAAATTCTATACTCAAGGTGTCTCACGTGGAGTGAAATGCCTAAACCAAGGCAGGCTCTAGTGAGGCCTCTAAGCATTTCCTCCCCGAAAACACGGCAGATTTACCCGAAGAACTCTGCTTTAGTTCCAGGTGTAACACAAGCAGCATTTCTCCATCAGTGCACACAATGGGCACTTCCCCGAATGAACTTGTTCTATACGCAGGGTGTCCCGCGTGGAGCGAACAGCGTCAACCATGGCAGGCCCTACTGCAGTCTTTAAGCATATCCTCCCCGAAAACCTGTCAGTTTTACCCGAAGAACTCTGCTTTAGTTCCAGGTGTACGACAAGCAGCATTTCTCCATCAGTGCACACAATGGGCACTTCCCCGAATGAACTTGTTCTATATGCAGGGTGTCCCGTGTGGCGCGAACAGCCTCAAACATGGCAGGCTCTACTGTGGTTTCTAAAGCTTTCCTCTCTGAAAACGCGGCACTTTTACCCAAAGAAATCTGCCTTAAATGCAGGTGGAACACAAGCTGCATTTCTCCCACACTGTACACAAAGGGCCTTTCCCCGAATGAACTTCTATATGCAGGGTGTCCAGCGTGCAGCGAACTGCCTCAAGCAAGGCAGGCTCTAGTAAGGACTGTAAGCATTTCCTCTCCCAAAACACGCAGTTTTACCCGAAGAACTCTGCTTTAGTTGCCGGTGGAACACAAGCAGCTTTTCTCCCACAGTGTACCCAAAGGGCCTTTGCCCGAAAGAAATTCTATACTCAAGGTGTCTCACGTGGAGTGAAATGCCTAAACCAAGGCAGGCTCTAGTGAGGCCTCTAAGCATTTCCTCCCCGAAAACACGGCAGATTTACCCGAAGAACTCTGCTTTAGTTCCAGGTGTAACACAAGCAGCATTTCTCCATCAGTGCACACAATGGGCACCTCCCCGAATGAACTTGTTCTATATGCAGGTTGTCCCGTGTGGCGCGAACAGCCTCAAACATGGCAGGCTCTACTGTGGTTTCTAAGGCTTTCCTTTCTGAAAACGCGGCACTTTTACCCAAAGAACTCTGCCTTAAATGCAGTTGGAACACAAGCTGCATTTCTCCCACACTGTACACAAAGGGCCTTTCCCCGAATGAACTTCTATATGCAGGATGTCCAGCGTGCAGCGAACTGCCTCAAGCCAGGCAGGCTCTAGTAAGGACTGTAAGCATTTCCTCTCCCAAAACACGCAGTTTTACCCGAAGAACTCTGCTTTAGTTGCCGGTGGAACACAAGCAGCTTTTCTCCCACAGTGTACCCAAAGGGCCTTTGCCCGTAAGAACTTCTATGCTCAAGGTGTCCCGCGTGGAGTGAAATGCCTGAACCAAGGCAGGCTCTAGTGAGGCCTGTAAGCATTTCCTCTCCCAAAACACGGCAGTTTTACCCAAAGAACTCTGCTTTAGTACCAGGTGTATCACAAGCAGCATTTCTCCATCAGTGCACACAATGGGCATTTCCCGAATGATCTTGTTGTATACGCAGGGTGTCCCGCGTGCAGCGAACAGCCTCAACCATGGCAGGCTCTACTGTGGTCCCTAAGGCTTTCCTCTCTGAAAACGCGGCACTTTTACCCAAAGAACTCTGCCTTAAATGCAGGTGGAACACAAGCTGCATTTCTCCCACACTGTACACAAAGGGCCCTTCCCTGAATGAACTTCTATATGCAGGGTGTCCCACGTGCAGTGAACTGCCTCAAGCAAGGCAGGCTCTAGTAAGCACTGTAAGCATTTCCTCTCCCAAAACACGCAGTTTTACCCGAAGAAGTCTGCTTTAGTTGCCGGTGGAACACAAGCAGCTTTTCTCCCACAGTGTACCCAAAGGGCCTTTGCCCGAAAGAAATACTATGCTCAAGGTGACCCGCATGGAGTGAAATGCCTGAACCAAGGCAGGCTCTAGTGAGGCCTCTAAACATTTCCTCTCCCAAAACACGGCAGTTTTACCCAAAGAACTCTGCTTTAGTTGCAGGTGGAACACAAGCAGCATTTCTGCCACTGTGTACTCTTTGGGCTCTTCCACGAATGAACATCTATATGCAGGGTTTCCCACGTGGAGAGAACTGCCTCAACCAAGGCAGGCTGTAGTGAGGACTGTAAGCATTTCCTCTCCCAAAACACGCAGTTTTAACGGAAGAACTCTGCTTTAGTTGCAGTTGGAACACAAGCACCTTTTATCCCAGGGTGTACACAATGCTCCTTTCCCCAAATGAAACTCTATATGCAGGGTGTCCCGCGTGGAGTGAACTACCTCAATCAAGGCAGGCTCTGCTTATGCCTCTAAGAGTTTCCTCTCCCAAAACACGCAGGTTTGCCCGAAGAACTCTGCTTTAGTTGCCGGTGGAACACAAGCAGCTTTTCTCTCACAGTGTACCCAAAGGGCCTTTGCCCGAAAGAACTTCTATGCTCAAGGTGGCCTGCATGCAGTGAAATGCCTAAACCAAGGCAGGCTCTAGAGAGGGCTCTAAGCATTTCCTCTCCCAAAACACGGCAGTTTTACCCAAAGAACTCTGCTTTAGTTCCAGGTGGAACACAAGCAGCATTACTGCCACTGTGTACTCTTTGGGCTCTTCCACGAATGAACTTCTATATGCAGGGTTTCCCTCGTGGAGCGAACTGCCTCAACCAAGGCAGGCTGTACTGAGTACTGTAAGCATTACCTCTCCCAAAATATGCAGTTTTAACGGAAGAACTCTGCTTTAGTTGCAGGTGGAACACAAGCAGCATTTCTCCCACAGTGTACACAATGCCCTTTCCCAGAAGAAGTTCTATACTCAAGGTATCCCGCGTGGAGTTAAATGCCTAAACCAAGCCAGGCTCTAGTGAGGCCTCTAAGCATTTCCCCTCCCGAAACACGGCAGTTTTACCCAAAGAAATCTGCTTTAATTCCTGTTGTAACACAAGCAGCATTTCTCCATCAGTGCACACAATGGGCACTTCCCCGAATGTACTTGTTCTGTATGCAGGGTGTCCCGCGTGGAGCGAACTGCCTCAACCAAGGCAGGCTCTAGTAAGGACTCTAAGCATTTCCTCTCCCGAAACACGCAGTTTTAACGGAAGAACTCTGCTTTAGTTGCAGGTGGAACACAAGCAGTTTTTCTCCCAGAGTGTACACAATGGGCCTTAACCCGAATGAATTTCCATACGCAGGTTGTCCCGCATGGAGTGAACTACCTCAACCAAGGCAGGCTCTACTTATGCCTCTAAGCGTTTCCTCTCCCAAAACACGCAGTTTTACCCGAAGAACTCTGCTTTAGTTGCAGGAGGAACACAAGCATCTTTTCTCCCACAGTGTACCCAAAGGGCCTTTGCCCGAAAGAAATTCTATACTCAAGGTGTCTCACGTGGAGTGAAATGCCTAAACCAAGGCAGGCTCTAGTGAGGCCTCTAAGCATTTCCTCCCGAAAACACGGCAGATTTACCCGAAGAACTCTGCTTTAGTTCCAGGTGTAACACAAGCAGCATTTCTCCATCAGTGCACACAATGGGCACTTCCCCGAATGAACTTGTTCTATACGCAGGGTGTCCCGTGTGGAGCGAACAGCGTCAACCATGGCAGGCCCTACTGCAGTCTTTAAGCATATCCTCCCCGAAAACCTGTCAGTTTTACCCGAAGAACTCTGCTTTAGTTCCAGGTGTACGACAAGCAGCATTTCTCCATCAGTGCACACAATGGGCACTTCCCCGAATGAACTTGTTCTATATGCAGGGTGTCCCGTGTGGCGCAAACAGCCTCAAACATGGCAGGCTCTACTGTGGTTTCTAAAGCTTTCCTCTCTGAAAACGCGGCACTTTTACCCAAAGAAATCTGCCTTAAATGCAGGTGGAACACAAGCTGCATTTCTCCCACACTGTACACAAAGGGCCTTTCCCCGAATGAACTTCTATATGCAGGGTGTCCAGCGTGCAGCGAACTGCCTCAAGCCAGGCAGGCTCTAGTAAGGACTGTAAGCATTTCCTCTCCCAAAACACGCAGTTTTACCCGAAGAACTCTGCTTTAGTTGCCGGTGGAACACAAGCAGCTTTTCTCCCACAGTGTACCCAAAGGGCCTTTGCCCGAAAGAAATTCTATACTCAAGGTGTCTCACGTGGAGTGAAATGCCTAAACCAAGGCAGGCTCTAGTGAGGCCTCTAAGCATTTCCTCCCCGAAAACACGGCAGATTTACCCGAAGAACTCTGCTTTAGTTCCAGGTGTAACACAAGCAGCATTTCTCCATCAGTGCACACAATGGGCACCTCCCCGAATGAACTTGTTCTATATGCAGGTTGTCCCGTGTGGCGCGAACAGCCTCAAACATGGCAGGCTCTACTGTGGTTTCTAAGGCTTTCCTTTCTGAAAACGCGGCACTTTTACCCAAAGAACTCTGCCTTAAATGCAGTTGGAACACAAGCTGCATTTCTCCCACACTGTACACAAAGGGCCTTTCCCCGAATGAACTTCTATATGCAGGATGTCCAGCGTGCAGCGAACTGCCTCAAGCCAGGCAGGCTCTAGTAAGGACTGTAAGCATTTCCTCTCCCAAAACACGCAGTTTTACCCGAAGAACTCTGCTTTAGTTGCCGGTGGAACACAAGCAGCTTTTCTCCCACAGTGTACCCAAAGGGCCTTTGCCCGTAAGAACTTCTATGCTCAAGGTGTCCCGCGTGGAGTGAAATGCCTGAACCAAGGCAGGCTCTAGTGAGGCCTGTAAGCATTTCCTCTCCCAAAACACGGCAGTTTTACCCAAAGAACTCTGCTTTAGTACCAGGTGTATCACAAGCAGCATTTCTCAATCAGTGCACACAATGGGCATTTCCCGAATGATCTTGTTGTATACGCAGGGTGTCCCGCGTGCAGCGAACAGCCTCAACCATGGCAGGCTCTACTGTGGTCCCTAAGGCTTTCCTCTCTGAAAACGCGGCACTTTTACCCAAAGAACTCTGCCTTAAATGCAGGTGGAACACAAGCTGCATTTCTCCCACACTGTACACAAAGGGCCCTTCCCTGAATGAACTTCTATATGCAGGGTGTCCCACGTGCAGTGAACTGCCTCAAGCAAGGCAGGCTCTAGTAAGCACTGTAAGCATTTCCTCTCCCAAAACACGCAGTTTTACCCGAAGAAGTCTGCTTTAGTTGCCGGTGGAACACAAGCAGCTTTTCTCCCACAGTGTACCCAAAGGGCCTTTGCCCGTAAGAACTTCTATGCTCAAGGTGTCCCACGTGGAGTGAAATGCCTGAACCAAGCCAGGCTCTAGTGAGGCCTGTAAGCATTTCCTCTCCCAAAACACGGCAGTTTTACCCAAAGAACTCTGCTTTAGTACCAGGTGTATCACAAGCAGCATTTCTCAATCAGTGCACACAATGGGCATTTCCCGAATGAACTTGTTGTATACGCAGGGTGTCCCGCGTGCAGCGAACAGCCTCAACCATGGCAGGCTCTACTGTGGTCCCTAAGGCTTTCCTCTCTGAAAACGCGGCACTTTTACCCAAAGAACTCTGCCTTAAATGCAGGTGGAACACAAGCTGCATTTCTCCCACACTGTACCCAAAGGGCCCTTCCCTGAATGAACTTCTATATGCAGGGTGACCCACGTGCAGCGAACTGCCTCAAGCAAGGCAGGCTCTAGTAAGCACTGTAAGCATTTCATCTCCCAAAACACGCAGTTTTACCCGAAGAAGTCTACTTTAGTTGCCAGTGGAACACAAGCAGCTTTTCTCCCACAGTGTACCCAAAGGGCCTTTGCCCGCAAGAACTACTATGCTCAAGGTGACCCGCATGGAGTGAAATGGCTAAACCAAGGCAGGCTCTAGTGAGGCCTCTAAACATTTCCTCTCCCAAAACACGGCAGTTTTACCCAAAGAACTCTGCTTTAGTTGCAGGTGGAACACAAGCAGCATTTCTGCCACTGTGTACTCTTTGGGCTCTTCCACGAATGAACATCTATATGCAGGGTTTCCCACGTGGAGAGAACTGCCTCAACCAAGGCAGGCTGTAGTGAGGACTGTAAGCATTTCCTCTCCCAAAACACGCAGTTTTAACGGAAGAACTCTGCTTTAGTTGCAGTTGGAACATAAGCACCTTTTATCCCAGGGTGTACACAATGCTCCTTTCCCCAAATGAAACTCTATACGCAGGGTGTCCCGCGTGGAGTGAACTACCTCAATCAAGGCAGGCTCTACTTATGCCTCTAAGAGTTTCCTCTCCCAAAACACGCAGTTTTGCCCGAAGAAATCTGCTTTAGTTGCCGGTGGAACACAAGCAGCTTTTCTCTCACAGTGTACCCAAAGGTCCTTTGCCCGAAAGAACTTCCATGCTCAAGGTGGCCCGCATGCAGTGAAATGCCTAAACCAAGGCAGGCTCTAGAGAGGGCTCTAAGCATTTCCTCTCCCAAAACACGGCAGTTTTACCCAAAGAACTCTGCTTTAGTTCCAGGTGGAACACAAGCAGCATTTCTGCCACTGTGTACTCTTTGGGCTCTTCCACGAATGAACTTCTATATGCAGGGTTTCCCTCGTGGAGCGAACTGCCTCAACCAAGGCAGGCTGTACTGAGTACTGTAAGCATTTCCTCTCCCAAAATATGCAGTTTTAACGGAAGAACTCTGCTTTAGTTGCAGGTGGAACACAAGCAGCATTTCTCCCACAGTGTACACAATGCCCTTTCCCAGAAGAAGTTCTATACTCAAGGTATCCCGCGTGGAGTTAAATGCCTAAAACAAGCCAGGCTCTAGTGAGGCCTCTAAGCATTTCCCCTCCCGAAACACGGCAGTTTTACCCAAAGAAATCTGCTTTAATTCCTGTTGTAACACAAGCAGCATTTCTCCATCAGTGCACACAATGGGCACTTCCCCGAATGTACTTGTTCTGTATGCAGGGTGTCCCGCGTGGAGCGAACTGCCTCAACCAAGGCAGGCTCTAGTAAGGACTCTAAGCATTTCCTCTCCCGAAACACGCAGTTTTAACGGAAGAACTCTGCTTTAGTTGCAGGTGGAACACAAGCAGTTTTTCTCCCAGAGTGTACACAATGGGCCTTAACCCGAATGAATTTCCATACGCAGGTTGTCCCGCATGGAGTGAACTACCTCAACCAAGGCAGGCTCTACTTATGCCTCTAAGCGTTTCCTCTCCCAAAACACGCAGTTTTACCCGAAGAACTCTGCTTTAGTTGCAGGAGGAACACAAGCATCTTTTCTCCCACAGTGTACCCAAAGGGCCTTTGCCCGAAAGAAATTCTATACTCAAGGTGTCTCACGTGGAGTGAAATGCCTAAACCAAGGCAGGCTCTAGTGAGGCCTCTAAGCATTTCCTCCCCGAAAACACGGCAGATTTACCCGAAGAACTCTGCTTTAGTTCCAGGTGTAACACAAGCAGCATTTCTCCATCAGTGCACACAATGGGCACTTCCCCGAATGAACTTGTTCTATATGCAGGTTGTCCCGTGTGGCGCGAACAGCCTCAAACATGGCAGGCTCTACTGTGGTTTCTAAGGCTTTCCTTTCTGAAAACGCGGCACTTTTACCCAAAGAACTCTGCCTTAAATGCAGTTGGAACACAAGCTGCATTTCTCCCACACTGTACACAAAGGGCCTTTCCCCGAATGAACTTCTATATGCAGGGTGTCCAGCGTGCAGCGAACTGCCTCAAGCCAGGCAGGCTCTAGTAAGGACTGTAAGCATTTCCTCTCCCAAAACACGCAGTTTTACCCGAAGAACTCTGCTTTAGTTGCCGGTGGAACACAAGCAGCTTTTCTCCCACAGTGTACCCAAAGGGCCTTTGCCCGTAAGAACTTCTATGCTCAAGGTGTCCCGCGTGGAGTGAAATGCCTGAACCAAGGCAGGCTCTAGTGAGGCCTGTAAGCATTTCCTCTCCCAAAACACGGCAGTTTTACCCAAAGAACTCTGCTTTAGTACCAGGTGTATCACAAGCAGCATTTCTCAATCAGTGCACACAATGGGCATTTCCCGAATGATCTTGTTGTATACGCAGGGTGTCCCGCGTGCAGCGAACAGCCTCAACCATGGCAGGCTCTACTGTGGTTTCTAAAGCTTTCCTCTCTGAAAACGCGGCACTTTTACCCAAAGAACTCTGCCTTAAATGCAGTTGGAACACAAGCTGCATTTCTCCCACACTGTACACAAAGGGCCTTTCCCCGAATGAACTTCTATATGCAGGGTGTCCAGCGTGCAGCGAACTGCCTCAAGCAAGGCAGGCTCTAGTAAGGACTGTAAGCATTTCCTCTCCCAAAACACGCAGTTTTACCCGAAGAACTCTGCTTTAGTTGCCGGTGGAACACAAGCAGCTTTTCTCCCACAGTGTACCCAAAGGGCCTTTGCCCGAAAGAAATTCTATACTCAAGGTGTCTCACGTGGAGTGAAATGCCTAAACCAAGGCAGGCTCTAGTGAGGCCTCTAAGCATTTCCTCCCCGAAAACACGGCAGATTTACCCGAAGAACTCTGCTTTAGTTCCAGGTGTAACACAAGCAGCATTTCTCCATCAGTGCACACAATGGGCACTTCCCCGAATGAACTTGTTCTATATGCAGGTTGTCCCGTGTGGCGCGAACAGCCTCAAACATGGCAGGCTCTACTGTGGTTTCTAAGGCTTTCCTTTCTGCAAACGCGGCACTTTTACCCAAAGAACTCTGCCTTAAATGCAGTTGGAACACAAGCTGCATTTCTCCCACACTGTACACAAAGGGCCTTTCCCCGAATGAACTTCTATATGCAGGATGTCCAGCGTGCAGCGAACTGCCTCAAGCCAGGCAGGCTCTAGTAAGGACTGTAAGCATTTCCTCTCCCAAAACACGCAGTTTTACCCGAAGAACTCTGCTTTAGTTGCCGGTGGAACACAAGCAGCTTTTCTCCCACAGTGTACCCAAAGGGCCTTTGCCCGTAAGAACTTCTATGCTCAAGGTGTCCCGCGTGGAGTGAAATGCCTGAACCAAGGCAGGCTCTAGTGAGGCCTGTAAGCATTTCCTCTCCCAAAACACGGCAGTTTTACCCAAAGAACTCTGCTTTAGTACCAGGTGTATCACAAGCAGCATTTCTCAATCAGTGCACACAATGGGCATTTCCCGAATGATCTTGTTGTATACGCAGGGTGTCCCGCGTGCAGCGAACAGCCTCAACCATGGCAGGCTCTACTGTGGTCCCTAAGGCTTTCCTCTCTGAAAACGCGGCACTTTTACCCAAAGAACTCTGCCTTAAATGCAGGTGGAACACAAGCTGCATTTCTCCCACACTGTACACAAAGGGCCCTTCCCTGAATGAACTTCTATATGCAGGGTGTCCCACGTGCAGTGAACTGCCTCAAGCAAGGCAGGCTCTAGTAAGCACTGTAAGCATTTCCTCTCCCAAAACACGCAGTTTTACCCGAAGAAGTCTGCTTTAGTTGCCGGTGGAACACAAGCAGCTTTTCTCCCACAGTGTACCCAAAGGGCCTTTGCCCGAAAGAAATACTATGCTCAAGGTGACCCGCATGGAGTGAAATGCCTGAACCAAGGCAGGCTCTAGTGAGGCCTCTAAACATTTCCTCTCCCAAAACACGGCAGTTTTACCCAAAGAACTCTGCTTTAGTTGCAGGTGGAACACAAGCAGCATTTCTGCCACTGTGTACTCTTTGGGCTCTTCCACGAATGAACATCTATATGCAGGGTTTCCCACGTGGAGAGAACTGCCTCAACCAAGGCAGGCTGTAGTGAGGACTGTAAGCATTTCCTCTCCCAAAACACGCAGTTTTAACGGAAGAACTCTGCTTTAGTTGCAGTTGGAACACAAGCACCTTTTATCCCAGGGTGTACACAATGCTCCTTTCCCCAAATGAAACTCTATATGCAGGGTGTCCCGCGTGGAGTGAACTACCTCAATCAAGGCAGGCTCTGCTTATGCCTCTAAGAGTTTCCTCTCCCAAAACACGCAGGTTTGCCCGAAGAACTCTGCTTTAGTTGCCGGTGGAACACAAGCAGCTTTTCTCTCACAGTGTACCCAAAGGGCCTTTGCCCGAAAGAACTTCTATGCTCAAGGTGGCCTGCATGCAGTGAAATGCCTAAACCAAGGCAGGCTCTAGAGAGGGCTCTAAGCATTTCCTCTCCCAAAACACGGCAGTTTTACCCAAAGAACTCTGCTTTAGTTCCAGGTGGAACACAAGCAGCATTACTGCCACTGTGTACTCTTTGGGCTCTTCCACGAATGAACTTCTATATGCAGGGTTTCCCTCGTGGAGCGAACTGCCTCAACCAAGGCAGGCTGTACTGAGTACTGTAAGCATTACCTCTCCCAAAATATGCAGTTTTAACGGAAGAACTCTGCTTTAGTTGCAGGTGGAACACAAGCAGCATTTCTCCCACAGTGTACACAATGCCCTTTCCCAGAAGAAGTTCTATACTCAAGGTATCCCGCGTGGAGTTAAATGCCTAAACCAAGCCAGGCTCTAGTGAGGCCTCTAAGCATTTCCCCTCCCGAAACACGGCAGTTTTACCCAAAGAAATCTGCTTTAATTCCTGTTGTAACACAAGCAGCATTTCTCCATCAGTGCACACAATGGGCACTTCCCCGAATGTACTTGTTCTGTATGCAGGGTGTCCCGCGTGGAGCGAACTGCCTCAACCAAGGCAGGCTCTAGTAAGGACTCTAAGCATTTCCTCTCCCGAAACACGCAGTTTTAACGGAAGAACTCTGCTTTAGTTGCAGGTGGAACACAAGCAGTTTTTCTCCCAGAGTGTACACAATGGGCCTTAACCCGAATGAATTTCCATACGCAGGTTGTCCCGCATGGAGTGAACTACCTCAACCAAGGCAGGCTCTACTTATGCCTCTAAGCGTTTCCTCTCCCAAAACACGCAGTTTTACCCGAAGAACTCTGCTTTAGTTGCAGGAGGAACACAAGCATCTTTTCTCCCACAGTGTACCCAAAGGGCCTTTGCCCGAAAGAAATTCTATACTCAAGGTGTCTCACGTGGAGTGAAATGCCTAAACCAAGGCAGGCTCTAGTGAGGCCTCTAAGCATTTCCTCCCCGAAAACACGGCAGATTTACCCGAAGAACTCTGCTTTAGTTCCAGGTGTAACACAAGCAGCATTTCTCCATCAGTGCACACAATGGGCACTTCCCCGAATGAACTTGTTCTATACGCAGGGTGTCCCGCGTGGAGCGAACAGCGTCAACCATGGCAGGCCCTACTGCAGTCTTTAAGCATATCCTCCCCGAAAACCTGTCAGTTTTACCCGAAGAACTCTGCTTTAGTTCCAGGTGAACGACAAGCAGCATTTCTCCATCAGTGCACACAATGGGCACTTCCCCGAATGAACTTGTTCTATATGCAGGGTGTCCCGTGTGGCGCGAACAGCCTCAAACATGGCAGGCTCTACTGTGGTTTCTAAAGCTTTCCTCTCTGAAAACGCGGCACTTTTACCCAAAGAAATCTGCCTTAAATGCAGGTGGAACACAAGCTGCATTTCTCCCACACTGTACACAAAGGGCCTTTCCCCGAATGAACTTCTATATGCAGGGTGTCCACAGTGCAGCGCACTGCCTCAAGCAAGGCAGGCTCTGGTAAGGACTGTAAGCATTTCCTCTCCCAAAACACGCAGTTTTACCCGAAGAACTCTGCTTTAGTTGCCGGTGGAACACAAGCAGCTTTTCTCCCACAGTGTACCCAAAGGGCCTTTGCCCGTAAGAACTTCTATGCTCAAGGTGTCCCGCGTGGAGTGAAATGCCTGAACCAAGGCAGGCTCTAGTGAGGCCTGTAAGCATTTCCTCTCCCAAAACACGGCAGTTTTACCCAAAGAACTCTGCTTTAGTACCAGGTGTATCACAAGCAGCATTTCTCAATCAGTGCACACAATGGGCATTTCCCGAATGATCTTGTTGTATACGCAGGGTGTCCCGCGTGCAGCGAACAGCCTCAACCATGGCAGGCTCTACTGTGGTCCCTAAGGCTTTCCTCTCTGAAAACACGGCACTTTTACCCAAAGAACTCTGCCTTAATTGCAGGTGGAACACAAGCTGCATTTCTCCCACACTGTACACAAAGGGCCCTTCCCTGAATGTACTTCTATATGCAGGGTGTCCCACGTGCAGCGAACTGCCTCAAGCAAGGCAGGCTCTAGTAAGCACTGTAAGCATTTCCTCTCCCAAAACACGCAGTTTTACCCGAAGAAGTCTGCTTTAGTTGCCGGTGGAACACAAGCAGCTTTTCTCCCACAGTGTACCCAAAGGGCCTTTGCCCGAAAGAACTACAATGCTCAAAGTGACCCGCATGGAGTGAAATGCCTAAACAAAGGCAGGCTCTAGTGAGGCCTCTAAACATTTCCTCTCCCAAAACACGGCAGTTTTACCCAAAGAACTCTGCTTTAGTTGCAGGTGGAACACAAGCAGCATTTCTGCCACTGTGTACTCTTTGGGCTCTTCCACGAATGAACTTCTATATGCAGGGTTTCCCACGTGGAGAGAACTGCCTCAACCAAGGCAGGCTGTAGTGAGGACTGTAAGCATTTCCTCTCCCAAAACACGCAGTTTTAACGGAAGAACTCTGCTTTAGTTGCAGTTGGAACACAAGCACCTTTTATCCCAGGGTGTACACAATGCTCCTTTCCCCAAATGAAACTCTATATGCAGGGTGTCCCGCGTGGAGTGAACTACCTCAATCAAGGCAGGCTCTGCTTATGCCTCTAAGAGTTTCCTCTCCCAAAACACGCAGTTTTGCCCGAAGAACTCTGCTTTAGTTGCCGGTGGAACACAAGCAGCTTTTCTCCCACAGTGTACCCAAAGGGCCTTTGCCCGTAAGAACTTCTATGCTCAAGGTGTCCCGCGTGGAGTGAAATGCCTGAACCAAGGCAGGCTCTAGTGAGGCCTCTAAACATTTCCTCTCCCAAAACACGGCAGTTTTACCCAAAGAACTCTGCTTTAGTTCCAGGTGGAACACAAGCAGCATTACTGCCACTGTGTACTCTTTGGGCTCTTCCACGAATGAACTTCTATATGCAGGGTTTCCCTCGTGGAGCGAACTGCCTCAACCAAGGCAGGCTGTACTGAGTACTGTAAGCATTACCTCTCCCAAAATATGCAGTTTTAACGGAAGAACTCTGCTTTAGTTGCAGGTGGAACACAAGCAGCATTTCTCCCACAGTGTACACAATGCCCTTTCCCAGAAGAAGTTCTATACTCAAGGTATCCCGCGTGGAGTTAAATGCCTAAACCAAGCCAGGCTCTAGTGAGGCCTCTAAGCATTTCCCCTCCCGAAACACGGCAGTTTTACCCAAAGAAATCTGCTTTAATTCCTGTTGTAACACAAGCAGCATTTCTCCATCAGTGCACACAATGGGCACTTCCCCGAATGTACTTGTTCTGTATGCAGGGTGTCCCGCGTGGAGCGAACTGCCTCAACCAAGGCAGGCTCTAGTAAGGACTCTAAGCATTTCCTCTCCCGAAACACGCAGTTTTAACGGAAGAACTCTGCTTTAGTTGCAGGTGGAACACAAGCAGTTTTTCTCCCAGAGTGTACACAATGGGCCTTAACCCGAATGAATTTCCATACGCAGGTTGTCCCGCATGGAGTGAACTACCTCAACCAAGGCAGGCTCTACTTATGCCTCTAAGCGTTTCCTCTCCCAAAACACGCAGTTTTACCCGAAGAACTCTGCTTTAGTTGCAGGAGGAACACAAGCATCTTTTCTCCCACAGTGTACCCAAAGGGCCTTTGCCCGAAAGAAATTCTATACTCAAGGTGTCTCACGTGGAGTGAAATGCCTAAACCAAGGCAGGCTCTAGTGAGGCCTCTAAGCATTTCCTCCCCGAAAACACGGCAGATTTACCCGAAGAACTCTGCTTTAGTTCCAGGTGTAACACAAGCAGCATTTCTCCATCAGTGCACACAATGGGCACTTCCCCGAATGAACTTGTTCTATACGCAGGGTGTCCCGCGTGGAGCGAACAGCGTCAACCATGGCAGGCCCTACTGCAGTCTTTAAGCATATCCTCCCCGAAAACCTGTCAGTTTTACCCGAAGAACTCTGCTTTAGTTCCAGGTGTACGACAAGCAGCATTTCTCCATCAGTGCACACAATGGGCACTTCCCCGAATGAACTTGTTCTATATGCAGGGTGTCCCGTGTGGCGCGAACAGCCTCAAACATGGCAGGCTCTACTGTGGTTTCTAAAGCTTTCCTCTCTGAAAACGCGGCACTTTTACCCAAAGAAATCTGCCTTAAATGCAGGTGGAACACAAGCTGCATTTCTCCCACACTGTACACAAAGGGCCTTTCCCCGAATGAACTTCTATATGCAGGGTGTCCAGCGTGCAGCGAACTGCCTCAAGCAAGGCAGGCTCTACTAAGGACTGTAAGCATTTCCTCTCCCAAAACACGCAGTTTTACCCGAAGAACTCTGCTTTAGTTGCCGGTGGAACACAAGCAGCTTTTCTCCCACAGTGTAACCAAAGGGCCTTTGCCCGTAAGAACTTCTATGCTCAAGGTGTCCCGCGTGGAGTGAAATGCCTGAACCAAGGCAGGCTCTAGTGAGGCCTCTAAGCATTTCCTCCCCGAAAACACGGCAGATTTACCCGAAGAACTCTGCTTTAGTTCCAGGTGTAACACAAGCAGCATTTCTCCATCAGTGCACACAATGGGCACTTCCCCGAATGAACTTGTTCTATATGCAGGTTGTCCCGTGTGGCGCGAACAGCCTCAAACATGGCAGGCTCTACTGTGGTTTCTAAGGCTTTCCTTTCTGAAAACGCGGCACTTTTACCCAAAGAACTCTGCCTTAAATGCAGGTGGAACACAAGCTGCATTTCTCCCACACTGTACACAAAGGGCCTTTCCCCGAATGAACTTCTATATGCAGGGTGTCCAGCGTGCAGCGAACTGCCTCAAGTAAGGCAGGCTCTAGTAAGGACTGTAAGCATTTCCTCTCCCAAAACACGCAGTTTTACCCGAAGAACTCTGCTTTAGTTGCCGGTGGAACACAAGCAGCTTTTCTCCCACAGTGTACCAAAAGGGCCTTTGCCCGTAAGAACTTCTATGCTCAAGGTGTCCCACGTGGAGTGAAATGCCTGAACCAAGCCAGGCTCTAGTGAGGCCTGTAAGCATTTCCTCTCCCAAAACACGGCAGTTTTACCCAAAGAACTCTGCTTTAGTACCAGGTGTATCACAAGCAGCATTTCTCAATCAGTGCACACAATGGGCATTTCCCGAATGAACTTGTTGTATACGCAGGGTGTCCCGCGTGCAGCGAACAGCCTCAACCATGGCAGGCTCTACTGTGGTCCCTAAGGCTTTCCTCTCTGAAAACGCGGCACTTTTACCCAAAGAACTCTGCCTTAAATGCAGGTGGAACACAAGCTGCATTTCTCCCACACTGTACACAAAGGGCCCTTCCCTGAATGAACTTCTATATGCAGGGTGACCCACGTGCAGCGAACTGCCTCAAGCAAGGCAGGCTCTAGTAAGCACTGTAAGCATTTCATCTCCCAAAACACGCAGTTTTACCCGAAGAAGTCTACTTTAGTTGCCAGTGGAACACAAGCAGCTTTTCTCCCACAGTGTACCCAAAGGGCCTTTGCCCGCAAGAACTACTATGCTCAAGGTGACCCGCATGGAGTGAAATGGCTAAACCAAGGCAGGCTCTAGTGAGGCCTCTAAACATTTCCTCTCCCAAAACACGGCAGTTTTACCCAAAGAACTCTGCTTTAGTTCCAGGTGGAACACAAGCAGCATTTCTGCCACTGTGTACTCTTTGGGCTCTTCCACGAATGAACATCTATATGCAGGGTTTCCCACGTGGAGAGAACTGCCTCAACCAAGGCAGGCTGTAGTGAGGACTGTAAGCATTTCCTCTCCCAAAACACGCAGTTTTAACGGAAGAACTCTGCTTTAGTTGCAGTTGGAACATAAGCACCTTTTATCCCAGGGTGTACACAATGCTCCTTTCCCCAAATGAAACTCTATACGCAGGGTGTCCCGCGTGGAGTGAACTACCTCAATCAAGGCAGGATCTACTTATGCCTCTAAGAGTTTCCTCTCCCAAAACACGCAGTTTTGCCCGAAGAAATCTGCTTTAGTTGCCGGTGGAATACAAGCAGCTTTTCTCTCACAGTGTACCCAAAGGTCCTTTGCCCGAAAGAACTTCCATGCTCAAGGTGGCCCGCATGCAGTGAAATGCCTAAACCAAGGCAGGCTCTAGAGAGGGCTCTAAGCATTTCCTCTCCCAAAACACGGCAGTTTTACCCAAAGAACTCTGCTTTAGTTCCAGGTGGAACACAAGCAGCATTTCTGCCACTGTGTACTCTTTGGGCTCTTCCACGAATGAACTTCTATATGCAGGGTTTCCCTCGTGGAGCGAACTGCCTCAACCAAGGCAGGCTGTACTGAGTACTGTAAGCATTTCCTCTCCCAAAATATGCAGTTTTAACGGAAGAACTCTGCTTTAGTTGCAGGTGGAACACAAGCAGCATTTCTCCCACAGTGTACACAATGCCCTTTCCCAGAAGAAGTTCTATACTCAAGGTATCCCGCGTGGAGTTAAATGCCTAAACCAAGCCAGGCTCTAGTGAGGCCTCTAAGCATTTCCCCTCCCGAAACACGGCAGTTTTACCCAAAGAAATCTGCTTTAATTCCTGTTGTAACACAAGCAGCATTTCTCCATCAGTGCACACAATGGGCACTTCCCCGAATGTACTTGTTCTGTATGCAGGGTGTCCCGCGTGGAGCGAACTGCCTCAACCAAGGCAGGCTCTAGTAAGGACTCTAAGCATTTCCTCTCCCGAAACACGCAGTTTTAACGGAAGAACTCTGCTTTAGTTGCAGGTGGAACACAAGCAGTTTTTCTCCCAGAGTGTACACAATGGGCCTTAACCCGAATGAATTTCCATACGCAGGTTGTCCCGCATGGAGTGAACTACCTCAACCAAGGCAGGCTCTACTTATGCCTCTAAGCGTTTCCTCTCCCAAAACACGCAGTTTTACCCGAAGAACTCTGCTTTAGTTGCAGGAGGAACACAAGCATCTTTTCTCCCACAGTGTACCCAAAGGGCCTTTGCCCGAAAGAAATTCTATACTCAAGGTGTCTCACGTGGAGTGAAATGCCTAAACCAAGGCAGGCTCTAGTGAGGCCTCTAAGCATTTCCTCCCCGAAAACACGGCAGATTTACCCGAAGAACTCTGCTTTAGTTCCAGGTGTAACACAAGCAGCATTTCTCCATCAGTGCACACAATGGGCACTTCCCCGAATGAACTTGTTCTATATGCAGGTTGTCCCGTGTGGCGCGAACAGCCTCAAACATGGCAGGCTCTACTGTGGTTTCTAAGGCTTTCCTTTCTGAAAACGCGGCACTTTTACCCAAAGAACTCTGCCTTAAATGCAGTTGGAACACAAGCTGCATTTCTCCCACACTGTACACAAAGGGCCTTTCCCCGAATGAACTTCTATATGCAGGGTGTCCAGCGTGCAGCGAACTGCCTCAAGCCAGGCAGGCTCTAGTAAGGACTGTAAGCATTTCCTCTCCCAAAACACGCAGTTTTACCCGAAGAACTCTGCTTTAGTTGCCGGTGGAACACAAGCAGCTTTTCTCCCACAGTGTACCCAAAGGGCCTTTGCCCGTAAGAACTTCTATGCTCAAGGTGTCCCGCGTGGAGTGAAATGCCTGAACCAAGGCAGGCTCTAGTGAGGCCTGTAAGCATTTCCTCTCCCAAAACACGGCAGTTTTACCCAAAGAACTCTGCTTTAGTACCAGGTGTATCACAAGCAGCATTTCTCAATCAGTGCACACAATGCGCATTTCCCGAATGATCTTGTTGTATACGCAGGGTGTCCCGCGTGCAGCGAACAGCCTCAACCATGGCAGGCTCTACTGTGGTTTCTAAAGCTTTCCTCTCTGAAAACGCGGCACTTTTACCCAAAGAACTCTGCCTTAAATGCAGTTGGAACACAAGCTGCATTTCTCCCACACTGTACACAAAGGGCCTTTCCCCGAATGAACTTCTATATGCAGGGTGTCCAGCGTGCAGCGAACTGCCTCAAGCCAGGCAGGCTCTAGTAAGGACTGTAAGCATTTCCTCTCCCAAAACACGCAGTTTTACCCGAAGAACTCTGCTTTAGTTGCCGGTGGAACACAAGCAGCTTTTCTCCCACAGTGTACCCAAAGGGCCTTTGCCCGAAAGAAATTCTATACTCAAGGTGTCTCACGTGGAGTGAAATGCCTAAACCAAGGCAGGCTCTAGTGAGGCCTCTAAGCATTTCCTCCCCGAAAACACGGCAGATTTACCCGAAGAACTCTGCTTTAGTTCCAGGTGTAACACAAGCAGCATTTCTCCATCAGTGCACACAATGGGCACTTCCCCGAATGAACTTGTTCTATATGCAGGTTGTCCCGTGTGGCGCGAACAGCCTCAAACATGGCAGGCTCTACTGTGGTTTCTAAGGCTTTCCTTTCTGAAAACGCGGCACTTTTACCCAAAGAACTCTGCCTTAAATGCAGTTGGAACACAAGCTGCATTTCTCCCACACTGTACACAAAGGGCCTTTCCCCGAATGAACTTCTATATGCAGGATGTCCAGCGTGCAGCGAACTGCCTCAAGCCAGGCAGGCTCTAGTAAGGACTGTAAGCATTTCCTCTCCCAAAACACGCAGTTTTACCCGAAGAACTCTGCTTTAGTTGCCGGTGGAACACAAGCAGCTTTTCTCCCACAGTGTACCCAAAGGGCCTTTGCCCGTAAGAACTTCTATGCTCAAGGTGTCCCGCGTGGAGTGAAATGCCTGAACCAAGGCAGGCTCTAGTGAGGCCTGTAAGCATTTCCTCTCCCAAAACACGGCAGTTTTACCCAAAGAACTCTGCTTTAGTACCAGGTGTATCACAAGCAGCATTTCTCAATCAGTGCACACAATGGGCATTTCCCGAATGATCTTGTTGTATACGCAGGGTGTCCCGCGTGCAGCGAACAGCCTCAACCATGGCAGGCTCTACTGTGGTCCCTAAGGCTTTCCTCTCTGAAAACGCGGCACTTTTACCCAAAGAACTCTGCCTTAAATGCAGGTGGAACACAAGCTGCATTTCTCCCACACTGTACACAAAGGGCCCTTCCCTGAATGAACTTCTATATGCAGGGTGTCCCACGTGCAGTGAACTGCCTCAAGCAAGGCAGGCTCTAGTAAGCACTGTAAGCATTTCCTCTCCCAAAACACGCAGTTTTACCCGAAGAAGTCTGCTTTAGTTGCCGGTGGAACACAAGCAGCTTTTCTCCCACAGTGTACCCAAAGGGCCTTTGCCCGAAAGAAATACTATGCTCAAGGTGACCCGCATGGAGTGAAATGCCTGAACCAAGGCAGGCTCTAGTGAGGCCTCTAAACATTTCCTCTCCCAAAACACGGCAGTTTTACCCAAAGAACTCTGCTTTAGTTGCAGGTGGAACACAAGCAGCATTTCTGCCACTGTGTACTCTTTGGGCTCTTCCACGAATGAACATCTATATGCAGGGTTTCCCACGTGGAGAGAACTGCCTCAACCAAGGCAGGCTGTAGTGAGGACTGTAAGCATTTCCTCTCCCAAAACACGCAGTTTTAACGGAAGAACTCTGCTTTAGTTGCAGTTGGAACACAAGCACCTTTTATCCCAGGGTGTACACAATGCTCCTTTCCCCAAATGAAACTCTATATGCAGGGTGTCCCGCGTGGAGTGAACTACCTCAATCAAGGCAGGCTCTGCTTATGCCTCTAAGAGTTTCCTCTCCCAAAACACGCAGGTTTGCCCGAAGAACTCTGCTTTAGTTGCCGGTGGAACACAAGCAGCTTTTCTCTCACAGTGTACCCAAAGGGCCTTTGCCCGAAAGAACTTCTATGCTCAAGGTGGCCTGCATGCAGTGAAATGCCTAAACCAAGGCAGGCTCTAGAGAGGGCTCTAAGCATTTCCTCTCCCAAAACACGGCAGTTTTACCCAAAGAACTCTGCTTTAGTTCCAGGTGGAACACAAGCAGCATTACTGCCACTGTGTACTCTTTGGGCTCTTCCACGAATGAACTTCTATATGCAGGGTTTCCCTCGTGGAGCGAACTGCCTCAACCAAGGCAGGCTGTACTGAGTACTGTAAGCATTACCTCTCCCAAAATATGCAGTTTGAACGGAAGAACTCTGCTTTAGTTGCAGGTGGAACACAAGCAGCATTTCTCCCACAGTGTACACAATGCCCTTTCCCAGAAGAAGTTCTATACTCAAGGTATCCCGCGTGGAGTTAAATGCCTAAACCAAGCCAGGCTCTAGTGAGGCCTCTAAGCATTTCCCCTCCCGAAACACGGCAGTTTTACCCAAAGAAATCTGCTTTAATTCCTGTTGTAACACAAGCAGCATTTCTCCATCAGTGCACACAATGGGCACTTCCCCGAATGTACTTGTTCTGTATGCAGGGTGTCCCGCGTGGAGCGAACTGCCTCAACCAAGGCAGGCTCTAGTAAGGACTCTAAGCATTTCCTCTCCCGAAACACGCAGTTTTAACGGAAGAACTCTGCTCTAGTTGCAGGTGGAACACAAGCAGTTTTTCTCCCAGAGTGTACACAATGGGCCTTAACCCGAATGAATTTCCATACGCAGGTTGTCCCGCATGGAGTGAACTACCTCAACCAAGGCAGGCTCTACTTATGCCTCTAAGCGTTTCCTCTCCCAAAACACGCAGTTTTACCCGAAGAGCTCTGCTTTAGTTGCAGGAGGAACACAAGCATCTTTTCTCCCACAGTGTACCCAAAGGGCCTTTGCCCGAAAGAAATTCTATACTCAAGGTGTCTCACGTGGAGTGAAATGCCTAAACCAAGGCAGGCTCTAGTGAGGCCTCTAAGCATTTCCTCCCCGAAAACACGGCAGATTTACCCGAAGAACTCTGCTTTAGTTCCAGGTGTAACACAAGCAGCATTTCTCCATCAGTGCACACAATGGGCACTTCCCCGAATGAACTTGTTCTATATGCAGGTTGTCCCGTGTGGCGCGAACAGCCTCAAACATGGCAGGCTCTACTGTGGTTTCTAAGGCTTTCCTTTCTGAAAACGCGGCACTTTTACCCAAAGAACTCTGCCTTAAATGCAGTTGGAACACAAGCTGCATTTCTCCCACACTGTACACAAAGGGCCTTTCCCCGAATGAACTTCTATATGCAGGATGTCCAGCGTGCAGCGAACTGCCTCAAGCCAGGCAGGCTCTAGTAAGGACTGTAAGCATTTCCTCTCCCAAAACACGCAGTTTTACCCGAAGAACTCTGCTTTAGTTGCCGGTGGAACACAAGCAGCTTTTCTCCCACAGTGTACCCAAAGGGCCTTTGCCCGTAAGAACTTCTATGCTCAAGGTGTCCCGCGTGGAGTGAAATGCCTGAACCAAGGCAGGCTCTAGTGAGGCCTGTAAGCATTTCCTCTCCCAAAACACGGCAGTTTTACCCAAAGAACTCTGCTTTAGTACCAGGTGTATCACAAGCAGCATTTCTCAATCAGTGCACACAATGGGCATTTCCCGAATGATCTTGTTGTATACGCAGGGTGTCCCGCGTGCAGCGAACAGCCTCAACCATGGCAGGCTCTACTGTGGTCCCTAAGGCTTTCCTCTCTGAAAACGCGGCACTTTTACCCAAAGAACTCTGCCTTAAATGCAGGTGGAACACAAGCTGCATTTCTCCCACACTGTACACAAAGGGCCCTTCCCTGAATGAACTTCTATATGCAGGGTGTCCCACGTGCAGTGAACTGCCTCAAGCAAGGCAGGCTCTAGTAAGCACTGTAAGCATTTCCTCTCCCAAAACACGCAGTTTTACCCGAAGAAGTCTGCTTTAGTTGCCGGTGGAACACAAGCAGCTTTTCTCCCACAGTGTACCCAAAGGGCCTTTGCCCGAAAGAAATACTATGCTCAAGGTGACCCGCATGGAGTGAAATGCCTGAACCAAGGCAGGCTCTAGTGAGGCCTCTAAACATTTCCTCTCCCAAAACACGGCAGTTTTACCCAAAGAACTCTGCTTTAGTTGCAGGTGGAACACAAGCAGCATTTCTGCCACTGTGTACTCTTTGGGCTCTTCCACGAATGAACATCTATATGCAGGGTTTCCCACGTGGAGAGAACTGCCTCAACCAAGGCAGGCTGTAGTGAGGACTGTAAGCATTTCCTCTCCCAAAACACGCAGTTTTAACGGAAGAACTCTGCTTTAGTTGCAGTTGGAACACAAGCACCTTTTATCCCAGGGTGTACACAATGCTCCTTTCCCCAAATGAAACTCTATATGCAGGGTGTCCCGCGTGGAGTGAACTACCTCAATCAAGGCAGGCTCTGCTTATGCCTCTAAGAGTTTCCTCTCCCAAAACACGCAGTTTTGCCCGAAGAACTCTGCTTTAGTTGCCGGTGGAACACAAGCAGCTTTTCTCTCACAGTGTACCCAAAGGGCCTTTGCCCGAAAGAACTTCTATGCTCAAGGTGGCCTGCATGCAGTGAAATGCCTAAACCAAGGCAGGCTCTAGAGAGGGCTCTAAGCATTTCCTCTCCCAAAACACGGCAGTTTTACCCAAAGAACTCTGCTTTAGTTCCAGGTGGAACACAAGCAGCATTACTGCCACTGTGTACTCTTTGGGCTCTTCCACGAATGAACTTCTATATGCAGGGTTTCCCTCGTGGAGCGAACTGCCTCAACCAAGGCAGGCTGTACTGAGTACTGTAAGCATTACCTCTCCCAAAATATGCAGTTTTAACGGAAGAACTCTGCTTTAGTTGCAGGTGGAACACAAGCAGCATTTCTCCCACAGTGTACACAATGCCCTTTCCCAGAAGAAGTTCTATACTCAAGGTATCCCGCGTGGAGTTAAATGCCTAAACCAAGCCAGGCTCTAGTGAGGCCTCTAAGCATTTCCCCTCCCGAAACACGGCAGTTTTACCCAAAGAAATCTGCTTTAATTCCTGTTGTAACACAAGCAGCATTTCTCCATCAGTGCACACAATGGGCACTTCCCCGAATGTACTTGTTCTGTATGCAGGGTGTCCCGCGTGGAGCGAACTGCCTCAACCAAGGCAGGCTCTAGTAAGGACTCTAAGCATTTCCTCTCCCGAAACACGCAGTTTTAACGGAAGAACTCTGCTTTAGTTGCAGGTGGAACACAAGCAGTTTTTCTCCCAGAGTGTACACAATGGGCCTTAACCCGAATGAATTTCCATACGCAGGTTGTCCCGCATGGAGTGAACTACCTCAACCAAGGCAGGCTCTACTTATGCCTCTAAGCGTTTCCTCTCCCAAAACACGCAGTTTTACCCGAAGAACTCTGCTTTAGTTGCAGGAGGAACACAAGCATCTTTTCTCCCACAGTGTACCCAAAGGGCCTTTGCCCGAAAGAAATTCTATACTCAAGGTGTCTCACGTGGAGTGAAATGCCTAAACCAAGGCAGGCTCTAGTGAGGCCTCTAAGCATTTCCTCCCCGAAAACACGGCAGATTTACCCGAAGAACTCTGCTTTAGTTCCAGGTGTAACACAAGCAGCATTTCTCCATCAGTGCACACAATGGGCACTTCCCCGAATGAACTTGTTCTATATGCAGGTTGTCCCGTGTGGCGCGAACAGCCTCAACCATGGCAGGCTCTACTGTGGTCCCTAAGGCTTTCCTCTCTGAAAACGCGGCACTTTTACCCAAAGAACTCTGCCTTAAATGCAGGTGGAACACAAGCTGCATTTCTCCCACACTGTACACAAAGGGCCCTTCCCTGAATGAACTTCTATATGCAGGGTGTCCCACGTGCAGTGAACTGCCTCAAGCAAGGCAGGCTCTAGTAAGCACTGTAAGCATTTCCTCTCCCAAAACACGCAGTTTTACCCGAAGAAGTCTGCTTTAGTTGCCGGTGGAACACAAGCAGCTTTTCTCCCACAGTGTACCCAAAGGGCCTTTGCCCGAAAGAAATACTATGCTCAAGGTGACCCGCATGGAGTGAAATGCCTGAACCAAGGCAGGCTCTAGTGAGGCCTCTAAACATTTCCTCTCCCAAAACACGGCAGTTTTACCCAAAGAACTCTGCTTTAGTTCCAGGTGGAACACAAGCAGCATTTCTGCCACTGTGTACTCTTTGGGCTCTTCCACGAATGAACATCTATATGCAGGGTTTCCCACGTGGAGAGAACTGCCTCAACCAAGGCAGGCTGTAGTGAGGACTGTAAGCATTTCCTCTCCCAAAACACGCAGTTTTAACGGAAGAACTCTGCTTTAGTTGCAGTTGGAACACAAGCACCTTTTATCCCAGGGTGTACACAATGCTCCTTTCCCCAAATGAAACTCTATATGCAGGGTGTCCCGCGTGGAGTGAACTACCTCAATCAAGGCAGGCTCTGCTTATGCCTCTAAGAGTTTCCTCTCCCAAAACACGCAGTTTTGCCCGAAGAACTCTGCTTTAGTTGCCGGTGGAACACAAGCAGCTTTTCTCTCACAGTGTACCCAAAGGGCCTTTGCCCGAAAGAACTTCTATGCTCAAGGTGGCCTGCATGCAGTGAAATGCCTAAACCAAGGCAGGCTCTAGAGAGGGCTCTAAGCATTTCCTCTCCCAAAACACGGCAGTTTTACCCAAAGAACTCTGCTTTAGTTCCAGGTGGAACACAAGCAGCATTACTGCCACTGTGTACTCTTTGGGCTCTTCCACGAATGAACTTCTATATGCAGGGTTTCCCTCGTGGAGCGAACTGCCTCAACCAAGGCAGGCTGTACTGAGTACTGTAAGCATTACCTCTCCCAAAATATGCAGTTTTAACGGAAGAACTCTGCTTTAGTTGCAGGTGGAACACAAGCAGCATTTCTCCCACAGTGTACACAATGCCCTTTCCCAGAAGAAGTTCTATACTCAAGGTATCCCGCGTGGAGTTAAATGCCTAAACCAAGCCAGGCTCTAGTGAGGCCTCTAAGCATTTCCCCTCCCGAAACACGGCAGTTTTACCCAAAGAAATCTGCTTTAATTCCTGTTGTAACACAAGCAGCATTTCTCCATCAGTGCACACAATGGGCACTTCCCCGAATGTACTTGTTCTGTATGCAGGGTGTCCCGCGTGGAGCGAACTGCCTCAACCAAGGCAGGCTCTAGTAAGGACTCTAAGCATTTCCTCTCCCGAAACACGCAGTTTTAACGGAAGAACTCTGCTTTAGTTGCAGGTGGAACACAAGCAGTTTTTCTCCCAGAGTGTACACAATGGGCCTTAACCCGAATGAATTTCCATACGCAGGTTGTCCCGCATGGAGTGAACTACCTCAACCAAGGCAGGCTCTACTTATGCCTCTAAGCGTTTCCTCTCCCAAAACACGCAGTTTTACCCGAAGAACTCTGCTTTAGTTGCAGGAGGAACACAAGCATCTTTTCTCCCACAGTGTACCCAAAGGGCCTTTGCCCGAAAGAAATTCTATACTCAAGGTGTCTCACGTGGAGTGAAATGCCTAAACCAAGGCAGGCTCTAGTGAGGCCTCTAAGCATTTCCTCCCCGAAAACACGGCAGATTTACCCGAAGAACTCTGCTTTAGTTCCAGGTGTAACACAAGCAGCATTTCTCCATCAGTGCACACAATGGGCACTTCCCCGAATGAACTTGTTCTATATGCAGGTTGTCCCGTGTGGCGCGAACAGCCTCAAACATGGCAGGGTCTACTGTGGTTTCTAAGGCTTTCCTTTCTGAAAACGCGGCACTTTTACCCAAAGAACTCTGCCTTAAATGCAGGTGGAACACAAGCTGCATTTCTCCCACACTGTACACAAAGGGCCTTTCCCCGAATGAACTTCTATATGCAGGATGTCCAGCGTGCAGCGAACTGCCTCAAGCCAGGCAGGCTCTAGTAAGGACTGTAAGCATTTCCTCTCCCAAAACACGCAGTTTTACCCGAAGAACTCTGCTTTAGTTGCCGGTGGAACACAAGCAGCTTTTCTCCCACAGTGTACCCAAAGGGCCTTTGCCCGTAAGAACTTCTATGCTCAAGGTGTCCCGCGTGGAGTGAAATGCCTGAACCAAGGCAGGCTCTAGTGAGGCCTGTAAGCATTTCCTCTCCCAAAACACGGCAGTTTTACCCAAAGAACTCTGCTTTAGTACCAGGTGTATCACAAGCAGCATTTCTCAATCAGTGCACACAATGGGCATTTCCCGAATGATCTTGTTGTATACGCAGGGTGTCCCGCGTGCAGCGAACAGCCTCAACCATGGCAGGCTCTACTGTGGTCCCTAAGGCTTTCCTCTCTGAAAACGCGGCACTTTTACCCAAAGAGCTCTGCCTTAAATGCAGGTGGAACACAAGCTGCATTTCTCCCACACTGTACACAAAGGGCCCTTCCCTGAATGAACTTCTATATGCAGGGTGTCCCACGTGCAGTGAACTGCCTCAAGCAAGGCAGGCTCTAGTAAGCACTGTAAGCATTTCCTCTCCCAAAACACGCAGTTTTACCCGAAGAAGTCTGCTTTAGTTGCCGGTGGAACACAAGCAGCTTTTCTCCCACAGTGTACCCAAAGGGCCTTTGCCCGAAAGAAATACTATGCTCAAGGTGACCCGCATGGAGTGAAATGCCTGAACCAAGGCAGGCTCTAGTGAGGCCTCTAAACATTTCCTCTCCCAAAACACGGCAGTTTTACCCAAAGAACTCTGCTTTAGTTCCAGGTGGAACACAAGCAGCATTTCTGCCACTGTGTACTCTTTGGGCTCTTCCACGAATGAACATCTATATGCAGGGTTTCCCACGTGGAGAGAACTGCCTCAACCAAGGCAGGCTGTAGTGAGGACTGTAAGCATTTCCTCTCCCAAAACATGCAGTTTTAACGGAAGAACTCTGCTTTAGTTGCAGTTGGAACACAAGCACCTTTTATCCCAGGGTGTACACAATGCTCCTTTCCCCAAATGAAACTCTATATGCAGGGTGTCCCGCGTGGAGTGAACTACCTCAATCAAGGCAGGCTCTGCTTATGCCTCTAAGAGTTTCCTCTCCCAAAACACGCAGGTTTGCCCGAAGAACTCTGCTTTAGTTGCCGGTGGAACACAAGCAGCTTTTCTCTCACAGTGTACCCAAAGGGCCTTTGCCCGAAAGAACTTCTATGCTCAAGGTGGCCTGCATGCAGTGAAATGCCTAAACCAAGGCAGGCTCTAGAGAGGGCTCTAAGCATTTCCTCTCCCAAAACACGGCAGTTTTACCCAAAGAACTCTGCTTTAGTTCCAGGTGGAACACAAGCAGCATTACTGCCACTGTGTACTCTTTGGGCTCTTCCACGAATGAACTTCTATATGCAGGGTTTCCCTCGTGGAGCGAACTGCCTCAACCAAGGCAGGCTGTACTGAGTACTCTAAGCATTTCCTCTCCCAAAATATGCAGTTTTAACGGAAGAACTCTGCTTTAGTTGCAGGTGGAACACAAGCAGCATTTGTCCCACAGTGTACACAATGCCCTTTCCCAGAAGAAGTTCTATACTCAAGGTATCCCGCGTGGAGTTAAATGCCTAAACCAAGCCAGGCTCTAGTGAGGCCTCTAAGCATTTCCCCTCCCGAAACACGGCAGTTTTACCCAAAGAAATCTGCTTTAATTCCTGTTGTAACACAAGCAGCATTTCTCCATCAGTGCACACAATGGGCACTTCCCCGAATGTACTTGTTCTGTATGCAGGGTGTCCCGCGTGGAGCGAACTGCCTCAACCAAGGCAGGCTCTAGTAAGGACTCTAAGCATTTCCTCTCCCGAAACACGCAGTTTTAACGGAAGAACTCTGCTTTAGTTGCAGGTGGAACACAAGCAGTTTTTCTCCCAGAGTGTACACAATGGGCCTTAACCCGAATGAATTTCCATACGCAGGTTGTCCCGCATGGAGTGAACTACCTCAACCAAGGCAGGCTCTACTTATGCCTCTAAGCGTTTCCTCTCCCAAAACACGCAGTTTTACCCGAAGAACTCTGCTTTAGTTGCAGGAGGAACACAAGCATCTTTTCTCCCACAGTGTACCCAAAGGGCCTTTGCCCGAAAGAAATTCTATACTCAAGGTGTCTCACGTGGAGTGAAATGCCTAAACCAAGGCAGGCTCTAGTGAGGCCTCTAAGCATTTCCTCCCCGAAAACACGGCAGATTTACCCGAAGAACTCTGCTTTAGTTCCAGGTGTAACACAAGCAGCATTTCTCCATCAGTGCACACAATGGGCACTTCCCCGAATGAACTTGTTCTATATGCAGGTTGTCCCGTGTGGCGCGAACAGCCTCAAACATGGCAGGCTCTACTGTGGTTTCTAAGGCTTTCCTTTCTGAAAACGCGGCACTTTTACCCAAAGAACTCTGCCTTAAATGCAGGTGGAACACAAGCTGCATTTCTCCCACACTGTACACAAAGGGCCTTTCCCCGAATGAACTTCTATATGCAGGGTGTCCAGCGTGCAGCGAACTGCCTCAAGTAAGGCAGGCTCTAGTAAGGACTGTAAGCATTTCCTCTCCCAAAACACGCAGTTTTACCCGAAGAAGTCTGCTTTAGTTGCCGGTGGAACACAAGCAGCTTTTCTCCCACAGTGTACCCAAAGGGCCTTTGCCCGTAAGAACTTCTATGCTCAAGGTGTCCCACGTGGAGTGAAATGCCTGAACCAAGCCAGGCTCTAGTGAGGCCTGTAAGCATTTCCTCTCCCAAAACACGGCAGTTTTACCCAAAGAACTCTGCTTTAGTACCAGGTGTATCTCAAGCAGCATTTCTCAATCAGTGCACACAATGGGCATTTCCCGAATGAACTTGTTGTATACGCAGGGTGTCCCGCGTGCAGCGAACAGCCTCAACCATGGCAGGCTCTACTGTGGTCCCTAAGGCTTTCCTCTCTGAAAACGCGGCACTTTTACCCAAAGAACTCTGCCTTAAATGCAGGTGGAACACAAGCTGCATTTCTCCCACACTGTACCCAAAGGGCCCTTCCCTGAATGAACTTCTATATGCAGGGTGACCCACGTGCAGCGAACTGCCTCAAGCAAGGCAGGCTCTAGTAAGCACTGTAAGCATTTCATCTCCCAAAACACGCAGTTTTACCCGAAGAAGTCTACTTTAGTTGCCAGTGGAACACAAGCAGCTTTTCTCCCACAGTGTACCCAAAGGGCCTTTGCCCGCAAGAACTACTATGCTCAAGGTGACCCGCATGGAGTGAAATGGCTAAACCAAGGCAGGCTCTAGTGAGGCCTCTAAACATTTCCTCTCCCAAAACACGGCAGTTTTACCCAAAGAACTCTGCTTTAGTTCCAGGTGGAACACAAGCAGCATTTCTGCCACTGTGTACTCTTTGGGCTCTTCCACGAATGAACATCTATATGCAGGGTTTCCCACGTGGAGAGAACTGCCTCAACCAAGGCAGGCTGTAGTGAGGACTGTAAGCATTTCCTCTCCCAAAACACGCAGTTTTAACGGAAGAACTCTGCTTTAGTTGCAGTTGGAACATAAGCACCTTTTATCCCAGGGTGTACACAATGCTCCTTTCCCCAAATGAAACTCTATACGCAGGGTGTCCCGCGTGGAGTGAACTACCTCAATCAAGGCAGGATCTACTTATGCCTCTAAGAGTTTCCTCTCCCAAAACACGCAGTTTTGCCCGAAGAAATCTGCTTTAGTTGCCGGTGGAACACAAGCAGCTTTTCTCTCACAGTGTACCCAAAGGTCCTTTGCCCGAAAGAACTTCCATGCTCAAGGTGGCCCGCATGCAGTGAAATGCCTAAACCAAGGCAGGCTCTAGAGAGGGCTCTAAGCATTTCCTCTCCCAAAACACGGCAGTTTTACCCAAAGAACTCTGCTTTAGTTCCAGGTGGAACACAAGCAGCATTTCTGCCACTGTGTACTCTTTGGGCTCTTCCACGAATGAACTTCTATATGCAGGGTTTCCCTCGTGGAGCGAACTGCCTCAACCAAGGCAGGCTGTACTGAGTACTGTAAGCATTTCCTCTCCCAAAATATGCAGTTTTAACGGAAGAACTCTGCTTTAGTTGCAGGTGGAACACAAGCAGCATTTCTCCCACAGTGTACACAATGCCCTTTCCCAGAAGAAGTTCTATACTCAAGGTATCCCGCGTGGAGTTAAATGCCTAAACCAAGCCAGGCTCTAGTGAGGCCTCTAAGCATTTCCCCTCCCGAAACACGGCAGTTTTACCCAAAGAAATCTGCTTTAATTCCTGTTGTAACACAAGCAGCATTTCTCCATCAGTGCACACAATGGGCACTTCCCCGAATGTACTTGTTCTGTATGCAGGGTGTCCCGCGTGGAGCGAACTGCCTCAACCAAGGCAGGCTCTAGTAAGGACTCTAAGCATTTCCTCTCCCGAAACACGCAGTTTTAACGGAAGAACTCTGCTTTAGTTGCAGGTGGAACACAAGCAGTTTTTCTCCCAGAGTGTACACAATGGGCCTTAACCCGAATGAATTTCCATACGCAGGTTGTCCCGCATGGAGTGAACTACCTCAACCAAGGCAGGCTCTACTTATGCCTCTAAGCGTTTCCTCTCCCAAAACACGCAGTTTTACCCGAAGAACTCTGCTTTAGTTGCAGGAGGAACACAAGCATCTTTTCTCCCACAGTGTACCCAAAGGGCCTTTGCCCGAAAGAAATTCTATACTCAAGGTGTCTCACGTGGAGTGAAATGCCTAAACCAAGGAAGGCTCTAGTGAGGCCTCTAAGCATTTCCTCCCCGAAAACACGGCAGATTTACCCGAAGAACTCTGCTTTAGTTCCAGGTGTAACACAAGCAGCATTTCTCCATCAGTGCACACAATGGGCACTTCCCCGAATGAACTTGTTCTATATGCAGGTTGTCCCGTGTGGCGCGAACAGCCTCAAACATGGCAGGCTCTACTGTGGTTTCTAAGGCTTTCCTTTCTGAAAACGCGGCACTTTTACCCAAAGAACTCTGCCTTAAATGCAGTTGGAACACAAGCTGCATTTCTCCCACACTGTACACAAAGGGCCTTTCCCCGAATGAACTTCTATATGCAGGGTGTCCAGCGTGCAGCGAACTGCCTCAAGCCAGGCAGGCTCTAGTAAGGACTGTAAGCATTTCCTCTCCCAAAACACGCAGTTTTACCCGAAGAACTCTGCTTTAGTTGCCGGTGGAACACAAGCAGCTTTTCTCCCACAGTGTACCCAAAGGGCCTTTGCCCGTAAGAACTTCTATGCTCAAGGTGTCCCGCGTGGAGTGAAATGCCTGAACCAAGGCAGGCTCTAGTGAGGCCTGTAAGCATTTCCTCTCCCAAAACACGGTAGTTTTACCCAAAGAACTCTGCTTTAGTACCAGGTGTATCACAAGCAGCATTTCTCAATCAGTGCACACAATGGGCATTTCCCGAATGATCTTGTTGTATACGCAGGGTGTCCCGCGTGCAGCGAACAGCCTCAACCATGGCAGGCTCTACTGTGGTTTCTAAAGCTTTCCTCTCTGAAAACGCGGCACTTTTACCCAAAGAACTCTGCCTTAAATGCAGTTGGAACACAAGCTGCATTTCTCCCACACTGTACACAAAGGGCCTTTCCCCGAATGAACTTCTATATGCAGGGTGTCCAGCGTGCAGCGAACTGCCTCAAGCAAGGCAGGCTCTAGTAAGGACTGTAAGCATTTCCTCTCCCAAAACACGCAGTTTTACCCGAAGAACTCTGCTTTAGTTGCCGGTGGAACACAAGCAGCTTTTCTCCCACAGTGTACCCAAAGGGCCTTTGCCCGAAAGAAATTCTATACTCAAGGTGTCTCACGTGGAGTGAAATGCCTAAACCAAGGCAGGCTCTAGTGAGGCCTCTAAGCATTTCCTCCCCGAAAACACGGCAGATTTACCCGAAGAACTCTGCTTTAGTTCCAGGTGTAACACAAGCAGCATTTCTCCATCAGTGCACACAATGGGCACTTCCCCGAATGAACTTGTTCTATATGCAGGTTGTCCCGTGTGGCGCGAACAGCCTCAAACATGGCAGGCTCTACTGTGGTTTCTAAGGCTTTCCTTTCTGAAAACGCGGCACTTTTACCCAAAGAACTCTGCCTTAAATGCAGTTGGAACACAAGCTGCATTTCTCCCACACTGTACACAAAGGGCCTTTCCCCGAATGAACTTCTATATGCAGGATGTCCAGCGTGCAGCGAACTGCCTCAAGCCAGGCAGGCTCTAGTAAGGACTGTAAGCATTTCCTCTCCCAAAACACGCAGTTTTACCCGAAGAACTCTGCTTTAGTTGCCGGTGGAACACAAGCAGCTTTTCTCCCACAGTGTACCCAAAGGGCCTTTGCCCGTAAGAACTTCTATGCTCAAGGTGTCCCGCGTGGAGTGAAATGCCTGAACCAAGGCAGGCTCTAGTGAGGCCTGTAAGCATTTCCTCTCCCAAAACACGGCAGTTTTACCCAAAGAACTCTGCTTTAGTACCAGGTGTATCACAAGCAGCATTTCTCAATCAGTGCACACAATGGGCATTTCCCGAATGATCTTGTTGTATACGCAGGGTGTCCCGCGTGCAGCGAACAGCCTCAACCATGGCAGGCTCTACTGTGGTCCCTAAGGCTTTCCTCTCTGAAAACGCGGCACTTTTACCCAAAGAACTCTGCCTTAAATGCAGGTGGAACACAAGCTGCATTTCTCCCACACTGTACACAAAGGGCCCTTCCCTGAATGAACTTCTATATGCAGGGTGTCCCACGTGCAGTGAACTGCCTCAAGCAAGGCAGGCTCTAGTAAGCACTGTAAGCATTTCCTCTCCCAAAACACGCAGTTTTACCCGAAGAAGTCTGCTTTAGTTGCCGGTGGAACACAAGCAGCTTTTCTCCCACAGTGTACCCAAAGGGCCTTTGCCCGAAAGAAATACTATGCTCAAGGTGACCCGCATGGAGTGAAATGCCTGAACCAAGGCAGGCTCTAGTGAGGCCTCTAAACATTTCCTCTCCCAAAACACGGCAGTTTTACCCAAAGAACTCTGCTTTAGTTGCAGGTGGAACACAAGCAGCATTTCTGCCACTGTGTACTCTTTGGGCTCTTCCACGAATGAACATCTATATGCAGGGTTTCCCACGTGGAGAGAACTGCCTCAACCAAGGCAGGCTGTAGTGAGGACTGTAAGCATTTCCTCTCCCAAAACACGCAGTTTTAACGGAAGAACTCTGCTTTAGTTGCAGTTGGAACACAAGCACCTTTTATCCCAGGGTGTACACAATGCTCCTTTCCCCAAATGAAACTCTATATGCAGGGTGTCCCGCGTGGAGTGAACTACCTCAATCAAGGCAGGCTCTGCTTATGCCTCTAAGAGTTTCCTCTCCCAAAACACGCAGGTTTGCCCGAAGAACTCTGCTTTAGTTGCCGGTGGAACACAAGCAGCTTTTCTCTCACAGTGTACCCAAAGGGCCTTTGCCCGAAAGAACTTCTATGCTCAAGGTGGCCTGCATGCAGTGAAATGCCTAAACCAAGGCAGGCTCTAGAGAGGGCTCTAAGCATTTCCTCTCCCAAAACACGGCAGTTTTACCCAAAGAACTCTGCTTTAGTTCCAGGTGGAACACAAGCAGCATTACTGCCACTGTGTACTCTTTGGGCTCTTCCACGAATGAACTTCTATATGCAGGGTTTCCCTCGTGGAGCGAACTGCCTCAACCAAGGCAGGCTGTACTGAGTACTGTAAGCATTACCTCTCCCAAAATATGCAGTTTTAACGGAAGAACTCTGCTTTAGTTGCAGGTGGAACACAAGCAGCATTTCTCCCACAGTGTACACAATGCCCTTTCCCAGAAGAAGTTCTATACTCAAGGTATCCCGCGTGGAGTTAAATGCCTAAACCAAGCCAGGCTCTAGTGAGGCCTCTAAGCATTTCCCCTCCCGAAACACGGCAGTTTTACCCAAAGAAATCTGCTTTAATTCCTGTTGTAACACAAGCAGCATTTCTCCATCAGTGCACACAATGGGCACTTCCCCGAATGTACTTGTTCTGTATGCAGGGTGTCCCGCGTGGAGCGAACTGCCTCAACCAAGGCAGGCTCTAGTAAGGACTCTAAGCATTTCCTCTCCCGAAACACGCAGTTTTAACGGAAGAACTCTGCTTTAGTTGCAGGTGGAACACAAGCAGTTTTTCTCCCAGAGTGTACACAATGGGCCTTAACCCGAATGAATTTCCATACGCAGGTTGTCCCGCATGGAGTGAACTACCTCAACCAAGGCAGGCTCTACTTATGCCTCTAAGCGTTTCCTCTCCCAAAACACGCAGTTTTACCCGAAGAACTCTGCTTTAGTTGCAGGAGGAACACAAGCATCTTTTCTCCCACAGTGTACCCAAAGGGCCTTTGCCCGAAAGAAATTCTATACTCAAGGTGTCTCACGTGGAGTGAAATGCCTAAACCAAGGCAGGCTCTAGTGAGGCCTCTAAGCATTTCCTCCCCGAAAACACGGCAGATTTACCCGAAGAACTCTGCTTTAGTTCCAGGTGTAACACAAGCAGCATTTCTCCATCAGTGCACACAATGGGCACTTCCCCGAATGAACTTGTTCTATATGCAGGTTGTCCCGTGTGGCGCGAACAGCCTCAACCATGGCAGGCTCTACTGTGGTCCCTAAGGCTTTCCTCTCTGAAAACGCGGCACTTTTACCCAAAGAACTCTGCCTTAAATGCAGGTGGAACACAAGCTGCATTTCTCCCACACTGTACACAAAGGGCCCTTCCCTGAATGAACTTCTATATGCAGGGTGTCCCACGTGCAGTGAACTGCCTCAAGCAAGGCAGGCTCTAGTAAGCACTGTAAGCATTTCCTCTCCCAAAACACGCAGTTTTACCCGAAGAAGTCTGCTTTAGTTGCCGGTGGAACACAAGCAGCTTTTCTCCCACAGTGTACCCAAAGGGCCTTTGCCCGAAAGAAATACTATGCTCAAGGTGACCCGCATGGAGTGAAATGCCTGAACCAAGGCAGGCTCTAGTGAGGCCTCTAAACATTTCCTCTCCCAAAACACGGCAGTTTTACCCAAAGAACTCTGCTTTAGTTCCAGGTGGAACACAAGCAGCATTTCTGCCACTGTGTACTCTTTGGGCTCTTCCACGAATGAACATCTATATGCAGGGTTTCCCACGTGGAGAGAACTGCCTCAACCAAGGCAGGCTGTAGTGAGGACTGTAAGCATTTCCTCTCCCAAAACACGCAGTTTTAACGGAAGAACTCTGCTTTAGTTGCAGTTGGAACACAAGCACCTTTTATCCCAGGGTGTACACAATGCTCCTTTCCCCAAATGAAACTCTATATGCAGGGTGTCCCGCGTGGAGTGAACTACCTCAATCAAGGCAGGCTCTGCTTATGCCTCTAAGAGTTTCCTCTCCCAAAACACGCAGTTTTGCCCGAAGAACTCTGCTTTAGTTGCCGGTGGAACACAAGCAGCTTTTCTCCCACAGTGTACCCAAAGGGCCTTTGCCCGAAAGAAATTCTATACTCAAGGTGTCTCACGTGGAGTGAAATGCCTAAACCAAGGCAGGCTCTAGTGAGGCCTCTAAGCATTTCCTCCCCGAAAACACGGCAGATTTACCCGAAGAACTCTGCTTTAGTTCCAGGTGTAACACAAGCAGCATTTCTCCATCAGTGCACACAATGGGCACTTCCCCGAATGAACTTGTTCTATATGCAGGTTGTCCCGTGTGGCGCGAACAGCCTCAAACATGGCAGGCTCTACTGTGGTTTCTAAGGCTTTCCTTTCTGAAAACGCGGCACTTTTACCCAAAGAACTCTGCCTTAAATGCAGTTGGAACACAAGCTGCATTTCTCCCACACTGTACACAAAGGGCCTTTCCCCGAATGAACTTCTATATGCAGGATGTCCAGCGTGCAGCGAACTGCCTCAAGCCAGGCAGGCTCTAGTAAGGACTGTAAGCATTTCCTCTCCCAAAACACGCAGTTTTACCCGAAGAACTCTGCTTTAGTTGCCGGTGGAACACAAGCAGCTTTTCTCCCACAGTGTACCCAAAGGGCCTTTGCCCGTAAGAACTTCTATGCTCAAGGTGTCCCGCGTGGAGTGAAATGCCTGAACCAAGGCAGGCTCTAGTGAGGCCTGTAAGCATTTCCTCTCCCAAAACACGGCAGTTTTACCCAAAGAACTCTGCTTTAGTACCAGGTGTATCACAAGCAGCATTTCTCAATCAGTGCACACAATGGGCATTTCCCGAATGATCTTGTTGTATACGCAGGGTGTCCCGCGTGCAGCGAACAGCCTCAACCATGGCAGGCTCTACTGTGGTCCCTAAGGCTTTCCTCTCTGAAAACGCGGCACTTTTACCCAAAGAACTCTGCCTTAAATGCAGGTGGAACACAAGCTGCATTTCTCCCACACTGTACACAAAGGGCCCTTCCCTGAATGAACTTCTATATGCAGGGTGTCCCACGTGCAGTGAACTGCCTCAAGCAAGGCAGGCTCTAGTAAGCACTGTAAGCATTTCCTCTCCCAAAACACGCAGTTTTACCCGAAGAAGTCTGCTTTAGTTGCCGGTGGAACACAAGCAGCTTTTCTCCCACAGTGTACCCAAAGGGCCTTTGCCCGAAAGAAATACTATGCTCAAGGTGACCCGCATGGAGTGAAATGCCTGAACCAAGGCAGGCTCTAGTGAGGCCTCTAAACATTTCCTCTCCCAAAACACGGCAGTTTTACCCAAAGAACTCTGCTTTAGTTGCAGGTGGAACACAAGCAGCATTTCTGCCACTGTGTACTCTTTGGGCTCTTCCACGAATGAACATCTATATGCAGGGTTTCCCACGTGGAGAGAACTGCCTCAACCAAGGCAGGCTGTAGTGAGGACTGTAAGCATTTCCTCTCCCAAAACACGCAGTTTTAACGGAAGAACTCTGCTTTAGTTGCAGTTGGAACACAAGCACCTTTTATCCCAGGGTGTACACAATGCTCCTTTCCCCAAATGAAACTCTATATGCAGGGTGTCCCGAGTGGAGTGAACTACCTCAATCAAGGCAGGCTCTGCTTATGCCTCTAAGAGTTTCCTCTCCCAAAACACGCAGGTTTGCCCGAAGAACTCTGCTTTAGTTGCCGGTGGAACACAAGCAGCTTTTCTCTCACAGTGTACCCAAAGGGCCTTTGCCCGAAAGAACTTCTATGCTCAAGGTGGCCTGCATGCAGTGAAATGCCTAAACCAAGGCAGGCTCTAGAGAGGGCTCTAAGCATTTCCTCTCCCAAAACACGGCAGTTTTACCCAAAGAACTCTGCTTTAGTTCCAGGTGGAACACAAGCAGCATTACTGCCACTGTGTACTCTTTGGGCTCTTCCACGAATGAACTTCTATATGCAGGGTTTCCCTCGTGGAGCGAACTGCCTCAACCAAGGCAGGCTGTACTGAGTACTGTAAGCATTACCTCTCCCAAAATATGCAGTTTTAACGGAAGAACTCTGCTTTAGTTGCAGGTGGAACACAAGCAGCATTTCTCCCACAGTGTACACAATGCCCTTTCCCAGAAGAAGTTCTATACTCAAGGTATCCCGCGTGGAGTTAAATGCCTAAACCAAGCCAGGCTCTAGTGAGGCCTCTAAGCATTTCCCCTCCCGAAACACGGCAGTTTTACCCAAAGAAATCTGCTTTAATTCCTGTTGTAACACAAGCAGCATTTCTCCATCAGTGCACACAATGGGCACTTCCCCGAATGTACTTGTTCTGTATGCAGGGTGTCCCGCGTGGAGCGAACTGCCTCAACCAAGGCAGGCTCTAGTAAGGACTCTAAGCATTTCCTCTCCCGAAACACGCAGTTTTAACGGAAGAACTCTGCTTTAGTTGCAGGTGGAACACAAGCAGTTTTTCTCCCAGAGTGTACACAATGGGCCTTAACCCGAATGAATTTCCATACGCAGGTTGTCCCGCATGGAGTGAACTACCTCAACCAAGGCAGGCTCTACTTATGCCTCTAAGCGTTTCCTCTCCCAAAACACGCAGTTTTACCCGAAGAACTCTGCTTTAGTTGCAGGAGGAACACAAGCATCTTTTCTCCCACAGTGTACCCAAAGGGCCTTTGCCCGAAAGAAATTCTATACTCAAGGTGTCTCACGTGGAGTGAAATGCCTAAACCAAGGCAGGCTCTAGTGAGGCCTCTAAGCATTTCCTCCCCGAAAACACGGCAGATTTACCCGAAGAACTCTGCTTTAGTTCCAGGTGTAACACAAGCAGCATTTCTCCATCAGTGCACACAATGGGCACTTCCCCGAATGAACTTGTTCTATATGCAGGTTGTCCCGTGTGGCGCGAACAGCCTCAACCATGGCAGGCTCTACTGTGGTCCCTAAGGCTTTCCTCTCTGAAAACGCGGCACTTTTACCCAAAGAACTCTGCCTTAAATGCAGGTGGAACACAAGCTGCATTTCTCCCACACTGTACACAAAGGGCCCTTCCCTGAATGAACTTCTATATGCAGGGTGTCCCACGTGCAGTGAACTGCCTCAAGCAAGGCAGGCTCTAGTAAGCACTGTAAGCATTTCCTCTCCCAAAACACGCAGTTTTACCCGAAGAAGTCTGCTTTAGTTGCCGGTGGAACACAAGCAGCTTTTCTCCCACAGTGTACCCAAAGGGCCTTTGCCCGAAAGAAATACTATGCTCAAGGTGACCCGCATGGAGTGAAATGCCTGAACCAAGGCAGGCTCTAGTGAGGCCTCTAAACATTTCCTCTCCCAAAACACGGCAGTTTTACCCAAAGAACTCTGCTTTAGTTCCAGGTGGAACACAAGCAGCATTTCTGCCACTGTGTACTCTTTGGGCTCTTCCACGAATGAACATCTATATGCAGGGTTTCCCACGTGGAGAGAACTGCCTCAACCAAGGCAGGCTGTAGTGAGGACTGTAAGCATTTCCTCTCCCAAAACACGCAGTTTTAACGGAAGAACTCTGCTTTAGTTGCAGTTGGAACACAAGCACCTTTTATCCCAGGGTGTACACAATGCTCCTTTCCCCAAATGAAACTCTATATGCAGGGTGTCCCGCGTGGAGTGAACTACCTCAATCAAGGCAGGCTCTGCTTATGCCTCTAAGAGTTTCCTCTCCCAAAACACGCAGGTTTGCCCGAAGAACTCTGCTTTAGTTGCCGGTGGAACACAAGCAGCTTTTCTCTCACAGTGTACCCAAAGGGCCTTTGCCCGAAAGAACTTCTATGCTCAAGGTGGCCTGCATGCAGTGAAATGCCTAAACCAAGGCAGGCTCTAGAGAGGGCTCTAAGCATTTCCTCTCCCAAAACACGGCAGTTTTACCCAAAGAACTCTGCTTTAGTTCCAGGTGGAACACAAGCAGCATTACTGCCACTGTGTACTCTTTGGGCTCTTCCACGAATGAACTTCTATATGCAGGGTTTCCCTCGTGGAGCGAACTGCCTCAACCAAGGCAGGCTGTACTGAGTACTGTAAGCATTACCTCTCCCAAAATATGCAGTTTTAACGGAAGAACTCTGCTTTAGTTGCAGGTGGAACACAAGCAGCATTTCTCCCACAGTGTACACAATGCCCTTTCCCAGAAGAAGTTCTATACTCAAGGTATCCCGCGTGGAGTTAAATGCCTAAACCAAGCCAGGCTCTAGTGAGGCCTCTAAGCATTTCCCCTCCCGAAACACGGCAGTTTTACCCAAAGAAATCTGCTTTAATTCCTGTTGTAACACAAGCAGCATTTCTCCATCAGTGCACACAATGGGCACTTCCCCGAATGTACTTGTTCTGTATGCAGGGTGTCCCGCGTGGAGCGAACTGCCTCAACCAAGGCAGGCTCTAGTAAGGACTCTAAGCATTTCCTCTCCCGAAACACGCAGTTTTAACGGAAGAACTCTGCTTTAGTTGCAGGTGGAACACAAGCAGTTTTTCTCCCAGAGTGTACACAATGGGCCTTAACCCGAATGAATTTCCATACGCAGGTTGTCCCGCATGGAGTGAACTACCTCAACCAAGGCAGGCTCTACTTATGCCTCTAAGCGTTTCCTCTCCCAAAACACGCAGTTTTACCCGAAGAACTCTGCTTTAGTTGCAGGAGGAACACAAGCATCTTTTCTCCCACAGTGTACCCAAAGGGCCTTTGCCCGAAAGAAATTCTATACTCAAGGTGTCTCACGTGGAGTGAAATGCCTAAACCAAGGCAGGCTCTAGTGAGGCCTCTAAGCATTTCCTCCCCGAAAACACGGCAGATTTACCCGAAGAACTCTGCTTTAGTTCCAGGTGTAACACAAGCAGCATTTCTCCATCAGTGCACACAATGGGCACTTCCCCGAATGAACTTGTTCTATATGCAGGTTGTCCCGTGTGGCGCGAACAGCCTCAAACATGGCAGGCTCTACTGTGGTTTCTAAGGCTTTCCTTTCTGAAAACGCGGCACTTTTACCCAAAGAACTCTGCCTTAAATGCAGGTGGAACACAAGCTGCATTTCTCCCACACTGTACACAAAGGGCCTTTCCCCGAATGAACTTCTATATGCAGGATGTCCAGCGTGCAGCGAACTGCCTCAAGCCAGGCAGGCTCTAGTAAGGACTGTAAGCATTTCCTCTCCCAAAACACGCAGTTTTACCCGAAGAACTCTGCTTTAGTTGCCGGTGGAACACAAGCAGCTTTTCTCCCACAGTGTACCCAAAGGGCCTTTGCCCGTAAGAACTTCTATGCTCAAGGTGTCCCGCGTGGAGTGAAATGCCTGAACCAAGGCAGGCTCTAGTGAGGCCTGTAAGCATT
The DNA here is from genome assembly GCF_964165515.1 of Mesoplodon bidens. Taxonomy (NCBI): domain Eukaryota; kingdom Metazoa; phylum Chordata; class Mammalia; order Artiodactyla; family Ziphiidae; genus Mesoplodon; species Mesoplodon bidens. Next base: position 417,006 of record NW_027671150.1, read on the forward strand.
TCCTCTCCCAAAACACGGCAGTTTTACCCAAAGAACTCTGCTTTAGTACCAGGTGTATCACAAGCAGCATTTCTCAATCAGTGCACACAATGGGCATTTCCCGAATGATCTTGTTGTATACGCAGGGTGTCCCGCGTGCAGCGAACAGCCTCAACCATGGCAGGCTCTACTGTGGTCCCTAAGGCTTTCCTCTCTGAAAACGCGGCACTTTTACCCAAAGAGCTCTGCCTTAAATGCAGGTGGAACACAAGCTGCATTTCTCCCACACTGTACACAAAGGGCCCTTCCCTGAATGAACTTCTATATGCAGGGTGTCCCACGTGCAGTGAACTGCCTCAAGCAAGGCAGGCTCTAGTAAGCACTGTAAGCATTTCCTCTCCCAAAACACGCAGTTTTACCCGAAGAAGTCTGCTTTAGTTGCCGGTGGAACACAAGCAGCTTTTCTCCCACAGTGTACCCAAAGGGCCTTTGCCCGAAAGAAATACTATGCTCAAGGTGACCCGCATGGAGTGAAATGCCTGAACCAAGGCAGGCTCTAGTGAGGCCTCTAAACATTTCCTCTCCCAAAACACGGCAGTTTTACCCAAAGAACTCTGCTTTAGTTCCAGGTGGAACACAAGCAGCATTTCTGCCACTGTGTACTCTTTGGGCTCTTCCACGAATGAACATCTATATGCAGGGTTTCCCACGTGGAGAGAACTGCCTCAACCAAGGCAGGCTGTAGTGAGGACTGTAAGCATTTCCTCTCCCAAAACATGCAGTTTTAACGGAAGAACTCTGCTTTAGTTGCAGTTGGAACACAAGCACCTTTTATCCCAGGGTGTACACAATGCTCCTTTCCCCAAATGAAACTCTATATGCAGGGTGTCCCGCGTGGAGTGAACTACCTCAATCAAGGCAGGCTCTGCTTATGCCTCTAAGAGTTTCCTCTCCCAAAACACGCAGGTTTGCCCGAAGAACTCTGCTTTAGTTGCCGGTGGAACACAAGCAGCTTTTCTCTCACAGTGTACCCAAAGGGCCTTTGCCCGAAAGAACTTCTATGCTCAAGGTGGCCTGCATGCAGTGAAATGCCTAAACCAAGGCAGGCTCTAGAGAGGGCTCTAAGCATTTCCTCTCCCAAAACACGGCAGTTTTACCCAAAGAACTCTGCTTTAGTTCCAGGTGGAACACAAGCAGCATTACTGCCACTGTGTACTCTTTGGGCTCTTCCACGAATGAACTTCTATATGCAGGGTTTCCCTCGTGGAGCGAACTGCCTCAACCAAGGCAGGCTGTACTGAGTACTCTAAGCATTTCCTCTCCCAAAATATGCAGTTTTAACGGAAGAACTCTGCTTTAGTTGCAGGTGGAACACAAGCAGCATTTGTCCCACAGTGTACACAATGCCCTTTCCCAGAAGAAGTTCTATACTCAAGGTATCCCGCGTGGAGTTAAATGCCTAAACCAAGCCAGGCTCTAGTGAGGCCTCTAAGCATTTCCCCTCCCGAAACACGGCAGTTTTACCCAAAGAAATCTGCTTTAATTCCTGTTGTAACACAAGCAGCATTTCTCCATCAGTGCACACAATGGGCACTTCCCCGAATGTACTTGTTCTGTATGCAGGGTGTCCCGCGTGGAGCGAACTGCCTCAACCAAGGCAGGCTCTAGTAAGGACTCTAAGCATTTCCTCTCCCGAAACACGCAGTTTTAACGGAAGAACTCTGCTTTAGTTGCAGGTGGAACACAAGCAGTTTTTCTCCCAGAGTGTACACAATGGGCCTTAACCCGAATGAATTTCCATACGCAGGTTGTCCCGCATGGAGTGAACTACCTCAACCAAGGCAGGCTCTACTTATGCCTCTAAGCGTTTCCTCTCCCAAAACACGCAGTTTTACCCGAAGAACTCTGCTTTAGTTGCAGGAGGAACACAAGCATCTTTTCTCCCACAGTGTACCCAAAGGGCCTTTGCCCGAAAGAAATTCTATACTCAAGGTGTCTCACGTGGAGTGAAATGCCTAAACCAAGGCAGGCTCTAGTGAGGCCTCTAAGCATTTCCTCCCCGAAAACACGGCAGATTTACCCGAAGAACTCTGCTTTAGTTCCAGGTGTAACACAAGCAGCATTTCTCCATCAGTGCACACAATGGGCACTTCCCCGAATGAACTTGTTCTATATGCAGGTTGTCCCGTGTGGCGCGAACAGCCTCAAACATGGCAGGCTCTACTGTGGTTTCTAAGGCTTTCCTTTCTGAAAACGCGGCACTTTTACCCAAAGAACTCTGCCTTAAATGCAGGTGGAACACAAGCTGCATTTCTCCCACACTGTACACAAAGGGCCTTTCCCCGAATGAACTTCTATATGCAGGGTGTCCAGCGTGCAGCGAACTGCCTCAAGTAAGGCAGGCTCTAGTAAGGACTGTAAGCATTTCCTCTCCCAAAACACGCAGTTTTACCCGAAGAAGTCTGCTTTAGTTGCCGGTGGAACACAAGCAGCTTTTCTCCCACAGTGTACCCAAAGGGCCTTTGCCCGTAAGAACTTCTATGCTCAAGGTGTCCCACGTGGAGTGAAATGCCTGAACCAAGCCAGGCTCTAGTGAGGCCTGTAAGCATTTCCTCTCCCAAAACACGGCAGTTTTACCCAAAGAACTCTGCTTTAGTACCAGGTGTATCTCAAGCAGCATTTCTCAATCAGTGCACACAATGGGCATTTCCCGAATGAACTTGTTGTATACGCAGGGTGTCCCGCGTGCAGCGAACAGCCTCAACCATGGCAGGCTCTACTGTGGTCCCTAAGGCTTTCCTCTCTGAAAACGCGGCACTTTTACCCAAAGAACTCTGCCTTAAATGCAGGTGGAACACAAGCTGCATTTCTCCCACACTGTACACAAAGGGCCCTTCCCTGAATGAACTTCTATATGCAGGGTGACCCACGTGCAGCGAACTGCCTCAAGCAAGGCAGGCTCTAGTAAGCACTGTAAGCATTTCATCTCCCAAAACACGCAGTTTTACCCGAAGAAGTCTACTTTAGTTGCCAGTGGAACACAAGCAGCTTTTCTCCCACAGTGTACCCAAAGGGCCTTTGCCCGCAAGAACTACTATGCTCAAGGTGACCCGCATGGAGTGAAATGGCTAAACCAAGGCAGGCTCTAGTGAGGCCTCTAAACATTTCCTCTCCCAAAACACGGCAGTTTTACCCAAAGAACTCTGCTTTAGTTCCAGGTGGAACACAAGCAGCATTTCTGCCACTGTGTACTCTTTGGGCTCTTCCACGAATGAACATCTATATGCAGGGTTTCCCACGTGGAGAGAACTGCCTCAACCAAGGCAGGCTGTAGTGAGGACTGTAAGCATTTCCTCTCCCAAAACACGCAGTTTTAACGGAAGAACTCTGCTTTAGTTGCAGTTGGAACATAAGCACCTTTTATCCCAGGGTGTACACAATGCTCCTTTCCCCAAATGAAACTCTATACGCAGGGTGTCCCGCGTGGAGTGAACTACCTCAATCAAGGCAGGATCTACTTATGCCTCTAAGAGTTTCCTCTCCCAAAACACGCAGTTTTGCCCGAAGAACTCTGCTTTAGTTGCCGGTGGAACACAAGCAGCTTTTCTCTCACAGTGTACCCAAAGGTCCTTTGCCCGAAAGAACTTCCATGCTCAAGGTGGCCCGCATGCAGTGAAATGCCTAAACCAAGGCAGGCTCTAGAGAGGGCTCTAAGCATTTCCTCTCCCAAAACACGGCAGTTTTACCCAAAGAACTCTGCTTAGTTCCAGGTGGAACACAAGCAGCATTTCTGCCACTGTGTACTCTTTGGGCTCTTCCACGAATGAACTTCTATATGCAGGGTTTCCCTCGTGGAGCGAACTGCCTCAACCAAGGCAGGCTGTACTGAGTACTGTAAGCATTTCCTCTCCCAAAATATGCAGTTTTAACGGAAGAACTCTGCTTTAGTTGCAGGTGGAACACAAGCAGCATTTCTCCCACAGTGTACACAATGCCCTTTCCCAGAAGAAGTTCTATACTCAAGGTATCCCGCGTGGAGTTAAATGCCTAAACCAAGCCAGGCTCTAGTGAGGCCTCTAAGCATTTCCCCTCCCGAAACACGGCAGTTTTACCCAAAGAAATCTGCTTTAATTCCTGTTGTAACACAAGCAGCATTTCTCCATCAGTGCACACAATGGGCACTTCCCCGAATGTACTTGTTCTGTATGCAGGGTGTCCCGCGTGGAGCGAACTGCCTCAACCAAGGCAGGCTCTAGTAAGGACTCTAAGCATTTCCTCTCCCGAAACACGCAGTTTTAACGGAAGAACTCTGCTTTAGTTGCAGGTGGAACACAAGCAGTTTTTCTCCCAGAGTGTACACAATGGGCCTTAACCCGAATGAATTTCCATACGCAGGTTGTCCCGCATGGAGTGAACTACCTCAACCAAGGCAGGCTCTACTTATGCCTCTAAGCGTTTCCTCTCCCAAAACACGCAGTTTTACCCGAAGAACTCTGCTTTAGTTGCAGGAGGAACACAAGCATCTTTTCTCCCACAGTGTACCCAAAGGGCCTTTGCCCGAAAGAAATTCTATACTCAAGGTGTCTCACGTGGAGTGAAATGCCTAAACCAAGGCAGGCTCTAGTGAGGCCTCTAAGCATTTCCTCCCCGAAAACACGGCAGATTTACCCGAAGAACTCTGCTTTAGTTCCAGGTGTAACACAAGCAGCATTTCTCCATCAGTGCACACAATGGGCACTTCCCCGAATGAACTTGTTCTATATGCAGGTTGTCCCGTGTGGCGCGAACAGCCTCAAACATGGCAGGCTCTACTGTGGTTTCTAAGGCTTTCCTTTCTGAAAACGCGGCACTTTTACCCAAAGAACTCTGCCTTAAATGCAGTTGGAACACAAGCTGCATTTCTCCCACACTGTACACAAAGGGCCTTTCCCCGAATGAACTTCTATATGCAGGGTGTCCAGCGTGCAGCGAACTGCCTCAAGCCAGGCAGGCTCTAGTAAGGACTGTAAGCATTTCCTCTCCCAAAACACGCAGTTTTACCCGAAGAACTCTGCTTTAGTTGCCGGTGGAACACAAGCAGCTTTTCTCCCACAGTGTACCCAAAGGGCCTTTGCCCGTAAGAACTTCTATGCTCAAGGTGTCCCGCGTGGAGTGAAATGCCTGAACCAAGGCAGGCTCTAGTGAGGCCTGTAAGCATTTCCTCTCCCAAAACACGGCAGTTTTACCCAAAGAACTCTGCTTTAGTACCAGGTGTATCACAAGCAGCATTTCTCAATCAGTGCACACAATGGGCATTTCCCGAATGATCTTGTTGTATACGCAGGGTGTCCCGCGTGCAGCGAACAGCCTCAACCATGGCAGGCTCTACTGTGGTTTCTAAAGCTTTCCTCTCTGAAAACGCGGCACTTTTACCCAAAGAACTCTGCCTTAAATGCAGTTGGAACACAAGCTGCATTTCTCCCACACTGTACACAAAGGGCCTTTCCCCGAATGAACTTCTATATGCAGGGTGTCCAGCGTGCAGCGAACTGCCTCAAGCAAGGCAGGCTCTAGTAAGGACTGTAAGCATTTCCTCTCCCAAAACACGCAGTTTTACCCGAAGAACTCTGCTTTAGTTGCCGGTGGAACACAAGCAGCTTTTCTCCCACAGTGTACCCAAAGGGCCTTTGCCCGAAAGAAATTCTATACTCAAGGTGTCTCACGTGGAGTGAAATGCCTAAACCAAGGCAGGCTCTAGTGAGGCCTCTAAGCATTTCCTCCCCGAAAACACGGCAGATTTACCCGAAGAACTCTGCTTTAGTTCCAGGTGTAACACAAGCAGCATTTCTCCATCAGTGCACACAATGGGCACTTCCCCGAATGAACTTGTTCTATATGCAGGTTGTCCCGTGTGGCGCGAACAGCCTCAAACATGGCAGGCTCTACTGTGGTTTCTAAGGCTTTCCTTTCTGCAAACGCGGCACTTTTACCCAAAGAACTCTGCCTTAAATGCAGTTGGAACACAAGCTGCATTTCTCCCACACTGTACACAAAGGGCCTTTCCCCGAATGAACTTCTATATGCAGGATGTCCAGCGTGCAGCGAACTGCCTCAAGCCAGGCAGGCTCTAGTAAGGACTGTAAGCATTTCCTCTCCCAAAACACGCAGTTTTACCCGAAGAACTCTGCTTTAGTTGCCGGTGGAACACAAGCAGCTTTTCTCCCACAGTGTACCCAAAGGGCCTTTGCCCGTAAGAACTTCTATGCTCAAGGTGTCCCGCGTGGAGTGAAATGCCTGAACCAAGGCAGGCTCTAGTGAGGCCTGTAAGCATTTCCTCTCCCAAAACACGGCAGTTTTACCCAAAGAACTCTGCTTTAGTACCAGGTGTATCACAAGCAGCATTTCTCAATCAGTGCACACAATGGGCATTTCCCGAATGATCTTGTTGTATACGCAGGGTGTCCCGCGTGCAGCGAACAGCCTCAACCATGGCAGGCTCTACTGTGGTCCCTAAGGCTTTCCTCTCTGAAAACGCGGCACTTTTACCCAAAGAACTCTGCCTTAAATGCAGGTGGAACACAAGCTGCATTTCTCCCACACTGTACACAAAGGGCCCTTCCCTGAATGAACTTCTATATGCAGGGTGTCCCACGTGCAGTGAACTGCCTCAAGCAAGGCAGGCTCTAGTAAGCACTGTAAGCATTTCCTCTCCCAAAACACGCAGTTTTACCCGAAGAAGTCTGCTTTAGTTGCCGGTGGAACACAAGCAGCTTTTCTCCCACAGTGTACCCAAAGGGCCTTTGCCCGAAAGAAATACTATGCTCAAGGTGACCCGCATGGAGTGAAATGCCTGAACCAAGGCAGGCTCTAGTGAGGCCTCTAAACATTTCCTCTCCCAAAACACGGCAGTTTTACCCAAAGAACTCTGCTTTAGTTGCAGGTGGAACACAAGCAGCATTTCTGCCACTGTGTACTCTTTGGGCTCTTCCACGAATGAACATCTATATGCAGGGTTTCCCACGTGGAGAGAACTGCCTCAACCAAGGCAGGCTGTAGTGAGGACTGTAAGCATTTCCTCTCCCAAAACACGCAGTTTTAACGGAAGAACTCTGCTTTAGTTGCAGTTGGAACACAAGCACCTTTTATCCCAGGGTGTACACAATGCTCCTTTCCCCAAATGAAACTCTATATGCAGGGTGTCCCGCGTGGAGTGAACTACCTCAATCAAGGCAGGCTCTGCTTATGCCTCTAAGAGTTTCCTCTCCCAAAACACGCAGGTTTGCCCGAAGAACTCTGCTTTAGTTGCCGGTGGAACACAAGCAGCTTTTCTCTCACAGTGTACCCAAAGGGCCTTTGCCCGAAAGAACTTCTATGCTCAAGGTGGCCTGCATGCAGTGAAATGCCTAAACCAAGGCAGGCTCTAGAGAGGGCTCTAAGCATTTCCTCTCCCAAAACACGGCAGTTTTACCCAAAGAACTCTGCTTTAGTTCCAGGTGGAACACAAGCAGCATTACTGCCACTGTGTACTCTTTGGGCTCTTCCACGAATGAACTTCTATATGCAGGGTTTCCCTCGTGGAGCGAACTGCCTCAACCAAGGCAGGCTGTACTGAGTACTGTAAGCATTACCTCTCCCAAAATATGCAGTTTTAACGGAAGAACTCTGCTTTAGTTGCAGGTGGAACACAAGCAGCATTTCTCCCACAGTGTACACAATGCCCTTTCCCAGAAGAAGTTCTATACTCAAGGTATCCCGCGTGGAGTTAAATGCCTAAACCAAGCCAGGCTCTAGTGAGGCCTCTAAGCATTTCCCCTCCCGAAACACGGCAGTTTTACCCAAAGAAATCTGCTTTAATTCCTGTTGTAACACAAGCAGCATTTCTCCATCAGTGCACACAATGGGCACTTCCCCGAATGTACTTGTTCTGTATGCAGGGTGTCCCGCGTGGAGCGAACTGCCTCAACCAAGGCAGGCTCTAGTAAGGACTCTAAGCATTTCCTCTCCCGAAACACGCAGTTTTAACGGAAGAACTCTGCTTTAGTTGCAGGTGGAACACAAGCAGTTTTTCTCCCAGAGTGTACACAATGGGCCTTAACCCGAATGAATTTCCATACGCAGGTTGTCCCGCATGGAGTGAACTACCTCAACCAAGGCAGGCTCTACTTATGCCTCTAAGCGTTTCCTCTCCCAAAACACGCAGTTTTACCCGAAGAACTCTGCTTTAGTTGCAGGAGGAACACAAGCATCTTTTCTCCCACAGTGTACCCAAAGGGCCTTTGCCCGAAAGAAATTCTATACTCAAGGTGTCTCACGTGGAGTGAAATGCCTAAACCAAGGCAGGCTCTAGTGAGGCCTCTAAGCATTTCCTCCCCGAAAACACGGCAGATTTACCCGAAGAACTCTGCTTTAGTTCCAGGTGTAACACAAGCAGCATTTCTCCATCAGTGCACACAATGGGCACTTCCCCGAATGAACTTGTTCTATATGCAGGTTGTCCCGTGTGGCGCGAACAGCCTCAACCATGGCAGGCTCTACTGTGGTCCCTAAGGCTTTCCTCTCTGAAAACGCGGCACTTTTACCCAAAGAACTCTGCCTTAAATGCAGGTGGAACACAAGCTGCATTTCTCCCACACTGTACACAAAGGGCCCTTCCCTGAATGAACTTCTATATGCAGGGTGTCCCACGTGCAGTGAACTGCCTCAAGCAAGGCAGGCTCTAGTAAGCACTGTAAGCATTTCCTCTCCCAAAACACGCAGTTTTACCCGAAGAAGTCTGCTTTAGTTGCCGGTGGAACACAAGCAGCTTTTCTCCCACAGTGTACCCAAAGGGCCTTTGCCCGAAAGAAATACTATGCTCAAGGTGACCCGCATGGAGTGAAATGCCTGAACCAAGGCAGGCTCTAGTGAGGCCTCTAAACATTTCCTCTCCCAAAACACGGCAGTTTTACCCAAAGAACTCTGCTTTAGTTCCAGGTGGAACACAAGCAGCATTTCTGCCACTGTGTACTCTTTGGGCTCTTCCACGAATGAACATCTATATGCAGGGTTTCCCACGTGGAGAGAACTGCCTCAACCAAGGCAGGCTGTAGTGAGGACTGTAAGCATTTCCTCTCCCAAAACACGCAGTTTTAACGGAAGAACTCTGCTTTAGTTGCAGTTGGAACACAAGCACCTTTTATCCCAGGGTGTACACAATGCTCCTTTCCCCAAATGAAACTCTATATGCAGGGTGTCCCGCGTGGAGTGAACTACCTCAATCAAGGCAGGCTCTGCTTATGCCTCTAAGAGTTTCCTCTCCCAAAACACGCAGTTTTGCCCGAAGAACTCTGCTTTAGTTGCCGGTGGAACACAAGCAGCTTTTCTCTCACAGTGTACCCAAAGGGCCTTTGCCCGAAAGAACTTCTATGCTCAAGGTGGCCTGCATGCAGTGAAATGCCTAAACCAAGGCAGGCTCTAGAGAGGGCTCTAAGCATTTCCTCTCCCAAAACACGGCAGTTTTACCCAAAGAACTCTGCTTTAGTTCCAGGTGGAACACAAGCAGCATTACTGCCACTGTGTACTCTTTGGGCTCTTCCACGAATGAACTTCTATATGCAGGGTTTCCCTCGTGGAGCGAACTGCCTCAACCAAGGCAGGCTGTACTGAGTACTGTAAGCATTACCTCTCCCAAAATATGCAGTTTTAACGGAAGAACTCTGCTTTAGTTGCAGGTGGAACACAAGCAGCATTTCTCCCACAGTGTACACAATGCCCTTTCCCAGAAGAAGTTCTATACTCAAGGTATCCCGCGTGGAGTTAAATGCCTAAACCAAGCCAGGCTCTAGTGAGGCCTCTAAGCATTTCCCCTCCCGAAACACGGCAGTTTTACCCAAAGAAATCTGCTTTAATTCCTGTTGTAACACAAGCAGCATTTCTCCATCAGTGCACACAATGGGCACTTCCCCGAATGTACTTGTTCTGTATGCAGGGTGTCCCGCGTGGAGCGAACTGCCTCAACCAAGGCAGGCTCTAGTAAGGACTCTAAGCATTTCCTCTCCCGAAACACGCAGTTTTAACGGAAGAACTCTGCTTTAGTTGCAGGTGGAACACAAGCAGTTTTTCTCCCAGAGTGTACACAATGGGCCTTAACCCGAATGAATTTCCATACGCAGGTTGTCCCGCATGGAGTGAACTACCTCAACCAAGGCAGGCTCTACTTATGCCTCTAAGCGTTTCCTCTCCCAAAACACGCAGTTTTACCCGAAGAACTCTGCTTTAGTTGCAGGAGGAACACAAGCATCTTTTCTCCCACAGTGTACCCAAAGGGCCTTTGCCCGAAAGAAATTCTATACTCAAGGTGTCTCACGTGGAGTGAAATGCCTAAACCAAGGCAGGCTCTAGTGAGGCCTCTAAGCATTTCCTCCCCGAAAACACGGCAGATTTACCCGAAGAACTCTGCTTTAGTTCCAGGTGTAACACAAGCAGCATTTCTCCATCAGTGCACACAATGGGCACTTCCCCGAATGAACTTGTTCTATATGCAGGTTGTCCCGTGTGGCGCGAACAGCCTCAAACATGGCAGGCTCTACTGTGGTTTCTAAGGCTTTCCTTTCTGAAAACGCGGCACTTTTACCCAAAGAACTCTGCCTTAAATGCAGTTGGAACACAAGCTGCATTTCTCCCACACTGTACACAAAGGGCCTTTCCCCGAATGAACTTCTATATGCAGGGTGTCCAGCGTGCAGCGAACTGCCTCAAGCCAGGCAGGCTCTAGTAAGGACTGTAAGCATTTCCTCTCCCAAAACACGCAGTTTTACCCGAAGAACTCTGCTTTAGTTGCCGGTGGAACACAAGCAGCTTTTCTCCCACAGTGTACCCAAAGGGCCTTTGCCCGTAAGAACTTCTATGCTCAAGGTGTCCCGCGTGGAGTGAAATGCCTGAACCAAGGCAGGCTCTAGTGAGGCCTGTAAGCATTTCCTCTCCCAAAACACGGCAGTTTTACCCAAAGAACTCTGCTTTAGTACCAGGTGTATCACAAGCAGCATTTCTCAATCAGTGCACACAATGGGCATTTCCCGAATGATCTTGTTGTATACGCAGGGTGTCCCGCGTGCAGCGAACAGCCTCAACCATGGCAGGCTCTACTGTGGTTTCTAAAGCTTTCCTCTCTGAAAACGCGGCACTTTTACCCAAAGAACTCTGCCTTAAATGCAGTTGGAACACAAGCTGCATTTCTCCCACACTGTACACAAAGGGCCTTTCCCCGAATGAACTTCTATATGCAGGGTGTCCAGCGTGCAGCGAACTGCCTCAAGCAAGGCAGGCTCTAGTAAGGACTGTAAGCATTTCCTCTCCCAAAACACGCAGTTTTACCCGAAGAACTCTGCTTTAGTTGCCGGTGGAACACAAGCAGCTTTTCTCCCACAGTGTACCCAAAGGGCCTTTGCCCGAAAGAAATTCTATACTCAAGGTGTCTCACGTGGAGTGAAATGCCTAAACCAAGGCAGGCTCTAGTGAGGCCTCTAAGCATTTCCTCCCCGAAAACACGGCAGATTTACCCGAAGAACTCTGCTTTAGTTCCAGGTGTAACACAAGCAGCATTTCTCCATCAGTGCACACAATGGGCACTTCCCCGAATGAACTTGTTCTATATGCAGGTTGTCCCGTGTGGCGCGAACAGCCTCAAACATGGCAGGCTCTACTGTGGTTTCTAAGGCTTTCCTTTCTGAAAACGCGGCACTTTTACCCAAAGAACTCTGCCTTAAATGCAGTTGGAACACAAGCTGCATTTCTCCCACACTGTACACAAAGGGCCTTTCCCCGAATGAACTTCTATATGCAGGATGTCCAGCGTGCAGCGAACTGCCTCAAGCCAGGCAGGCTCTAGTAAGGACTGTAAGCATTTCCTCTCCCAAAACACGCAGTTTTACCCGAAGAACTCTGCTTTAGTTGCCGGTGGAACACAAGCAGCTTTTCTCCCACAGTGTACCCAAAGGGCCTTTGCCCGTAAGAACTTCTATGCTCAAGGTGTCCCGCGTGGAGTGAAATGCCTGAACCAAGGCAGGCTCTAGTGAGGCCTGTAAGCATTTCCTCTCCCAAAACACGGCAGTTTTACCCAAAGAACTCTGCTTTAGTACCAGGTGTATCACAAGCAGCATTTCTCAATCAGTGCACACAATGGGCATTTCCCGAATGATCTTGTTGTATACGCAGGGTGTCCCGCGTGCAGCGAACAGCCTCAACCATGGCAGGCTCTACTGTGGTCCCTAAGGCTTTCCTCTCTGAAAACGCGGCACTTTTACCCAAAGAACTCTGCCTTAAATGCAGGTGGAACACAAGCTGCATTTCTCCCACACTGTACACAAAGGGCCCTTCCCTGAATGAACTTCTATATGCAGGGTGTCCCACGTGCAGTGAACTGCCTCAAGCAAGGCAGGCTCTAGTAAGCACTGTAAGCATTTCCTCTCCCAAAACACGCAGTTTTACCCGAAGAAGTCTGCTTTAGTTGCCGGTGGAACACAAGCAGCTTTTCTCCCACAGTGTACCCAAAGGGCCTTTGCCCGAAAGAAATACTATGCTCAAGGTGACCCGCATGGAGTGAAATGCCTGAACCAAGGCAGGCTCTAGTGAGGCCTCTAAACATTTCCTCTCCCAAAACACGGCAGTTTTACCCAAAGAACTCTGCTTTAGTTGCAGGTGGAACACAAGCAGCATTTCTGCCACTGTGTACTCTTTGGGCTCTTCCACGAATGAACATCTATATGCAGGGTTTCCCACGTGGAGAGAACTGCCTCAACCAAGGCAGGCTGTAGTGAGGACTGTAAGCATTTCCTCTCCCAAAACACGCAGTTTTAACGGAAGAACTCTGCTTTAGTTGCAGTTGGAACACAAGCACCTTTTATCCCAGGGTGTACACAATGCTCCTTTCCCCAAATGAAACTCTATATGCAGGGTGTCCCGCGTGGAGTGAACTACCTCAATCAAGGCAGGCTCTGCTTATGCCTCTAAGAGTTTCCTCTCCCAAAACACGCAGGTTTGCCCGAAGAACTCTGCTTTAGTTGCCGGTGGAACACAAGCAGCTTTTCTCTCACAGTGTACCCAAAGGGTCTTTGCCCGAAAGAACTTCTATGCTCAAGGTGGCCTGCATGCAGTGAAATGCCTAAACCAAGGCAGGCTCTAGAGAGGGCTCTAAGCATTTCCTCTCCCAAAACACGGCAGTTTTACCCAAAGAACTCTGCTTTAGTTCCAGGTGGAACACAAGCAGCATTACTGCCACTGTGTACTCTTTGGGCTCTTCCACGAATGAACTTCTATATGCAGGGTTTCCCTCGTGGAGCGAACTGCCTCAACCAAGGCAGGCTGTACTGAGTACTGTAAGCATTACCTCTCCCAAAATATGCAGTTTTAACGGAAGAACTCTGCTTTAGTTGCAGGTGGAACACAAGCAGCATTTCTCCCACAGTGTACACAATGCCCTTTCCCAGAAGAAGTTCTATACTCAAGGTATCCCGCGTGGAGTTAAATGCCTAAACCAAGCCAGGCTCTAGTGAGGCCTCTAAGCATTTCCCCTCCCGAAACACGGCAGTTTTACCCAAAGAAATCTGCTTTAATTCCTGTTGTAACACAAGCAGCATTTCTCCATCAGTGCACACAATGGGCACTTCCCCGAATGTACTTGTTCTGTATGCAGGGTGTCCCGCGTGGAGCGAACTGCCTCAACCAAGGCAGGCTCTAGTAAGGACTCTAAGCATTTCCTCTCCCGAAACACGCAGTTTTAACGGAAGAACTCTGCTTTAGTTGCAGGTGGAACACAAGCAGTTTTTCTCCCAGAGTGTACACAATGGGCCTTAACCCGAATGAATTTCCATACGCAGGTTGTCCCGCATGGAGTGAACTACCTCAACCAAGGCAGGCTCTACTTATGCCTCTAAGCGTTTCCTCTCCCAAAACACGCAGTTTTACCCGAAGAACTCTGCTTTAGTTGCAGGAGGAACACAAGCATCTTTTCTCCCACAGTGTACCCAAAGGGCCTTTGCCCGAAAGAAATTCTATACTCAAGGTGTCTCACGTGGAGTGAAATGCCTAAACCAAGGCAGGCTCTAGTGAGGCCTCTAAGCATTTCCTCCCCGAAAACACGGCAGATTTACCCGAAGAACTCTGCTTTAGTTCCAGGTGTAACACAAGCAGCATTTCTCCATCAGTGCACACAATGGGCACTTCCCCGAATGAACTTGTTCTATATGCAGGTTGTCCCGTGTGGCGCGAACAGCCTCAAACATGGCAGGCTCTACTGTGGTTTCTAAGGCTTTCCTTTCTGAAAACGCGGCACTTTTACCCAAAGAACTCTGCCTTAAATGCAGTTGGAACACAAGCTGCATTTCTCCCACACTGTACACAAAGGGCCTTTCCCCGAATGAACTTCTATATGCAGGGTGTCCAGCGTGCAGCGAACTGCCTCAAGCCAGGCAGGCTCTAGTAAGGACTGTAAGCATTTCCTCTCCCAAAACACGCAGTTTTACCCGAAGAACTCTGCTTTAGTTGCCGGTGGAACACAAGCAGCTTTTCTCCCACAGTGTACCCAAAGGGCCTTTGCCCGTAAGAACTTCTATGCTCAAGGTGTCCCGCGTGGAGTGAAATGCCTGAACCAAGGCAGGCTCTAGTGAGGCCTGTAAGCATTTCCTCTCCCAAAACACGGCAGTTTTACCCAAAGAACTCTGCTTTAGTACCAGGTGTATCACAAGCAGCATTTCTCAATCAGTGCACACAATGGGCATTTCCCGAATGATCTTGTTGTATACGCAGGGTGTCCCGCGTGCAGCGAACAGCCTCAACCATGGCAGGCTCTACTGTGGTTTCTAAAGCTTTCCTCTCTGAAAACGCGGCACTTTTACCCAAAGAACTCTGCCTTAAATGCAGTTGGAACACAAGCTGCATTTCTCCCACACTGTACACAAAGGGCCTTTCCCCGAATGAACTTCTATATGCAGGGTGTCCAGCGTGCAGCGAACTGCCTCAAGCAAGGCAGGCTCTAGTAAGGACTGTAAGCATTTCCTCTCCCAAAACACGCAGTTTTACCCGAAGAACTCTGCTTTAGTTGCCGGTGGAACACAAGCAGCTTTTCTCCCACAGTGTACCCAAAGGGCCTTTGCCCGAAAGAAATTCTATACTCAAGGTGTCTCACGTGGAGTGAAATGCCTAAACCAAGGCAGGCTCTAGTGAGGCCTCTAAGCATTTCCTCCCCGAAAACACGGCAGATTTACCCGAAGAACTCTGCTTTAGTTCCAGGTGTAACACAAGCAGCATTTCTCCATCAGTGCACACAATGGGCACTTCCCCGAATGAACTTGTTCTATATGCAGGTTGTCCCGTGTGGCGCGAACAGCCTCAAACATGGCAGGCTCTACTGTGGTTTCTAAGGCTTTCCTTTCTGAAAACGCGGCACTTTTACCCAAAGAACTCTGCCTTAAATGCAGTTGGAACACAAGCTGCATTTCTCCCACACTGTACACAAAGGGCCTTTCCCCGAATGAACTTCTATATGCAGGATGTCCAGCGTGCAGCGAACTGCCTCAAGCCAGGCAGGCTCTAGTAAGGACTGTAAGCATTTCCTCTCCCAAAACACGCAGTTTTACCCGAAGAACTCTGCTTTAGTTGCCGGTGGAACACAAGCAGCTTTTCTCCCACAGTGTACCCAAAGGGCCTTTGCCCGTAAGAACTTCTATGCTCAAGGTGTCCCGCGTGGAGTGAAATGCCTGAACCAAGGCAGGCTCTAGTGAGGCCTGTAAGCATTTCCTCTCCCAAAACACGGCAGTTTTACCCAAAGAACTCTGCTTTAGTACCAGGTGTATCACAAGCAGCATTTCTCAATCAGTGCACACAATGGGCATTTCCCGAATGATCTTGTTGTATACGCAGGGTGTCCCGCGTGCAGCGAACAGCCTCAACCATGGCAGGCTCTACTGTGGTCCCTAAGGCTTTCCTCTCTGAAAACGCGGCACTTTTACCCAAAGAACTCTGCCTTAAATGCAGGTGGAACACAAGCTGCATTTCTCCCACACTGTACACAAAGGGCCCTTCCCTGAATGAACTTCTATATGCAGGGTGTCCCACGTGCAGTGAACTGCCTCAAGCAAGGCAGGCTCTAGTAAGCACTGTAAGCATTTCCTCTCCCAAAACACGCAGTTTTACCCGAAGAAGTCTGCTTTAGTTGCCGGTGGAACACAAGCAGCTTTTCTCCCACAGTGTACCCAAAGGGCCTTTGCCCGAAAGAAATACTATGCTCAAGGTGACCCGCATGGAGTGAAATGCCTGAACCAAGGCAGGCTCTAGTGAGGCCTCTAAACATTTCCTCTCCCAAAACACGGCAGTTTTACCCAAAGAACTCTGCTTTAGTTGCAGGTGGAACACAAGCAGCATTTCTGCCACTGTGTACTCTTTGGGCTCTTCCACGAATGAACATCTATATGCAGGGTTTCCCACGTGGAGAGAACTGCCTCAACCAAGGCAGGCTGTAGTGAGGACTGTAAGCATTTCCTCTCCCAAAACACGCAGTTTTAACGGAAGAACTCTGCTTTAGTTGCAGTTGGAACACAAGCACCTTTTATCCCAGGGTGTACACAATGCTCCTTTCCCCAAATGAAACTCTATATGCAGGGTGTCCCGCGTGGAGTGAACTACCTCAATCAAGGCAGGCTCTGCTTATGCCTCTAAGAGTTTCCTCTCCCAAAACACGCAGGTTTGCCCGAAGAACTCTGCTTTAGTTGCCGGTGGAACACAAGCAGCTTTTCTCTCACAGTGTACCCAAAGGGCCTTTGCCCGAAAGAACTTCTATGCTCAAGGTGGCCTGCATGCAGTGAAATGCCTAAACCAAGGCAGGCTCTAGAGAGGGCTCTAAGCATTTCCTCTCCCAAAACACGGCAGTTTTACCCAAAGAACTCTGCTTTAGTTCCAGGTGGAACACAAGCAGCATTACTGCCACTGTGTACTCTTTGGGCTCTTCCACGAATGAACTTCTATATGCAGGGTTTCCCTCGTGGAGCGAACTGCCTCAACCAAGGCAGGCTGTACTGAGTACTGTAAGCATTACCTCTCCCAAAATATGCAGTTTTAACGGAAGAACTCTGCTTTAGTTGCAGGTGGAACACAAGCAGCATTTCTCCCACAGTGTACACAATGCCCTTTCCCAGAAGAAGTTCTATACTCAAGGTATCCCGCGTGGAGTTAAATGCCTAAACCAAGCCAGGCTCTAGTGAGGCCTCTAAGCATTTCCCCTCCCGAAACACGGCAGTTTTACCCAAAGAAATCTGCTTTAATTCCTGTTGTAACACAAGCAGCATTTCTCCATCAGTGCACACAATGGGCACTTCCCCGAATGTACTTGTTCTGTATGCAGGGTGTCCCGCGTGGAGCGAACTGCCTCAACCAAGGCAGGCTCTAGTAAGGACTCTAAGCATTTCCTCTCCCGAAACACGCAGTTTTAACGGAAGAACTCTGCTTTAGTTGCAGGTGGAACACAAGCAGTTTTTCTCCCAGAGTGTACACAATGGGCCTTAACCCGAATGAATTTCCATACGCAGGTTGTCCCGCATGGAGTGAACTACCTCAACCAAGGCAGGCTCTACTTATGCCTCTAAGCGTTTCCTCTCCCAAAACACGCAGTTTTACCCGAAGAACTCTGCTTTAGTTGCAGGAGGAACACAAGCATCTTTTCTCCCACAGTGTACCCAAAGGGCCTTTGCCCGAAAGAAATTCTATACTCAAGGTGTCTCACGTGGAGTGAAATGCCTAAACCAAGGCAGGCTCTAGTGAGGCCTCTAAGCATTTCCTCCCCGAAAACACGGCAGATTTACCCGAAGAACTCTGCTTTAGTTCCAGGTGTAACACAAGCAGCATTTCTCCATCAGTGCACACAATGGGCACTTCCCCGAATGAACTTGTTCTATATGCAGGTTGTCCCGTGTGGCGCGAACAGCCTCAACCATGGCAGGCTCTACTGTGGTCCCTAAGGCTTTCCTCTCTGAAAACGCGGCACTTTTACCCAAAGAACTCTGCCTTAAATGCAGGTGGAACACAAGCTGCATTTCTCCCACACTGTACACAAAGGGCCCTTCCCTGAATGAACTTCTATATGCAGGGTGTCCCACGTGCAGTGAACTGCCTCAAGCAAGGCAGGCTCTAGTAAGCACTGTAAGCATTTCCTCTCCCAAAACACGCAGTTTTACCCGAAGAAGTCTGCTTTAGTTGCCGGTGGAACACAAGCAGCTTTTCTCCCACAGTGTACCCAAAGGGCCTTTGCCCGAAAGAAATACTATGCTCAAGGTGACCCGCATGGAGTGAAATGCCTGAACCAAGGCAGGCTCTAGTGAGGCCTCTAAACATTTCCTCTCCCAAAACACGGCAGTTTTACCCAAAGAACTCTGCTTTAGTTCCAGGTGGAACACAAGCAGCATTTCTGCCACTGTGTACTCTTTGGGCTCTTCCACGAATGAACATCTATATGCAGGGTTTCCCACGTGGAGAGAACTGCCTCAACCAAGGCAGGCTGTAGTGAGGACTGTAAGCATTTCCTCTCCCAAAACACGCAGTTTTAACGGAAGAACTCTGCTTTAGTTGCAGTTGGAACACAAGCACCTTTTATCCCAGGGTGTACACAATGCTCCTTTCCCCAAATGAAACTCTATATGCAGGGTGTCCCGCGTGGAGTGAACTACCTCAATCAAGGCAGGCTCTGCTTATGCCTCTAAGAGTTTCCTCTCCCAAAACACGCAGTTTTGCCCGAAGAACTCTGCTTTAGTTGCCGGTGGAACACAAGCAGCTTTTCTCTCACAGTGTACCCAAAGGGCCTTTGCCCGAAAGAACTTCTATGCTCAAGGTGGCCTGCATGCAGTGAAATGCCTAAACCAAGGCAGGCTCTAGAGAGGGCTCTAAGCATTTCCTCTCCCAAAACACGGCAGTTTTACCCAAAGAACTCTGCTTTAGTTCCAGGTGGAACACAAGCAGCATTACTGCCACTGTGTACTCTTTGGGCTCTTCCACGAATGAACTTCTATATGCAGGGTTTCCCTCGTGGAGCGAACTGCCTCAACCAAGGCAGGCTGTACTGAGTACTGTAAGCATTACCTCTCCCAAAATATGCAGTTTTAACGGAAGAACTCTGCTTTAGTTGCAGGTGGAACACAAGCAGCATTTCTCCCACAGTGTACACAATGCCCTTTCCCAGAAGAAGTTCTATACTCAAGGTATCCCGCGTGGAGTTAAATGCCTAAACCAAGCCAGGCTCTAGTGAGGCCTCTAAGCATTTCCCCTCCCGAAACACGGCAGTTTTACCCAAAGAAATCTGCTTTAATTCCTGTTGTAACACAAGCAGCATTTCTCCATCAGTGCACACAATGGGCACTTCCCCGAATGTACTTGTTCTGTATGCAGGGTGTCCCGCGTGGAGCGAACTGCCTCAACCAAGGCAGGCTCTAGTAAGGACTCTAAGCATTTCCTCTCCCGAAACACGCAGTTTTAACGGAAGAACTCTGCTTTAGTTGCAGGTGGAACACAAGCAGTTTTTCTCCCAGAGTGTACACAATGGGCCTTAACCCGAATGAATTTCCATACGCAGGTTGTCCCGCATGGAGTGAACTACCTCAACCAAGGCAGGCTCTACTTATGCCTCTAAGCGTTTCCTCTCCCAAAACACGCAGTTTTACCCGAAGAACTCTGCTTTAGTTGCAGGAGGAACACAAGCATCTTTTCTCCCACAGTGTACCCAAAGGGCCTTTGCCCGAAAGAAATTCTATACTCAAGGTGTCTCACGTGGAGTGAAATGCCTAAACCAAGGCAGGCTCTAGTGAGGCCTCTAAGCATTTCCTCCCCGAAAACACGGCAGATTTACCCGAAGAACTCTGCTTTAGTTCCAGGTGTAACACAAGCAGCATTTCTCCATCAGTGCACACAATGGGCACTTCCCCGAATGAACTTGTTCTATATGCAGGTTGTCCCGTGTGGCGCGAACAGCCTCAAACATGGCAGGCTCTACTGTGGTTTCTAAGGCTTTCCTTTCTGAAAACGCGGCACTTTTACCCAAAGAACTCTGCCTTAAATGCAGGTGGAACACAAGCTGCATTTCTCCCACACTGTACACAAAGGGCCTTTCCCCGAATGAACTTCTATATGCAGGATGTCCAGCGTGCAGCGAACTGCCTCAAGCCAGGCAGGCTCTAGTAAGGACTGTAAGCATTTCCTCTCCCAAAACACGCAGTTTTACCCGAAGAACTCTGCTTTAGTTGCCGGTGGAACACAAGCAGCTTTTCTCCCACAGTGTACCCAAAGGGCCTTTGCCCGTAAGAACTTCTATGCTCAAGGTGTCCCGCGTGGAGTGAAATGCCTGAACCAAGGCAGGCTCTAGTGAGGCCTGTAAGCATTTCCTCTCCCAAAACACGGCAGTTTTACCCAAAGAACTCTGCTTTAGTACCAGGTGTATCACAAGCAGCATTTCTCAATCAGTGCACACAATGGGCATTTCCCGAATGATCTTGTTGTATACGCAGGGTGTCCCGCGTGCAGCGAACAGCCTCAACCATGGCAGGCTCTACTGTGGTCCCTAAGGCTTTCCTCTCTGAAAACGCGGCACTTTTACCCAAAGAGCTCTGCCTTAAATGCAGGTGGAACACAAGCTGCATTTCTCCCACACTGTACACAAAGGGCCCTTCCCTGAATGAACTTCTATATGCAGGGTGTCCCACGTGCAGTGAACTGCCTCAAGCAAGGCAGGCTCTAGTAAGCACTGTAAGCATTTCCTCTCCCAAAACACGCAGTTTTACCCGAAGAAGTCTGCTTTAGTTGCCGGTGGAACACAAGCAGCTTTTCTCCCACAGTGTACCCAAAGGGCCTTTGCCCGAAAGAAATACTATGCTCAAGGTGACCCGCATGGAGTGAAATGCCTGAACCAAGGCAGGCTCTAGTGAGGCCTCTAAACATTTCCTCTCCCAAAACACGGCAGTTTTACCCAAAGAACTCTGCTTTAGTTCCAGGTGGAACACAAGCAGCATTTCTGCCACTGTGTACTCTTTGGGCTCTTCCACGAATGAACATCTATATGCAGGGTTTCCCACGTGGAGAGAACTGCCTCAACCAAGGCAGGCTGTAGTGAGGACTGTAAGCATTTCCTCTCCCAAAACATGCAGTTTTAACGGAAGAACTCTGCTTTAGTTGCAGTTGGAACACAAGCACCTTTTATCCCAGGGTGTACACAATGCTCCTTTCCCCAAATGAAACTCTATATGCAGGGTGTCCCGCGTGGAGTGAACTACCTCAATCAAGGCAGGCTCTGCTTATGCCTCTAAGAGTTTCCTCTCCCAAAACACGCAGGTTTGCCCGAAGAACTCTGCTTTAGTTGCCGGTGGAACACAAGCAGCTTTTCTCTCACAGTGTACCCAAAGGGCCTTTGCCCGAAAGAACTTCTATGCTCAAGGTGGCCTGCATGCAGTGAAATGCCTAAACCAAGGCAGGCTCTAGAGAGGGCTCTAAGCATTTCCTCTCCCAAAACACGGCAGTTTTACCCAAAGAACTCTGCTTTAGTTCCAGGTGGAACACAAGCAGCATTACTGCCACTGTGTACTCTTTGGGCTCTTCCACGAATGAACTTCTATATGCAGGGTTTCCCTCGTGGAGCGAACTGCCTCAACCAAGGCAGGCTGTACTGAGTACTCTAAGCATTTCCTCTCCCAAAATATGCAGTTTTAACGGAAGAACTCTGCTTTAGTTGCAGGTGGAACACAAGCAGCATTTCTCCCACAGTGTACACAATGCCCTTTCCCAGAAGAAGTTCTATACTCAAGGTATCCCGCGTGGAGTTAAATGCCTAAACCAAGCCAGGCTCTAGTGAGGCCTCTAAGCATTTCCCCTCCCGAAACACGGCAGTTTTACCCAAAGAAATCTGCTTTAATTCCTGTTGTAACACAAGCAGCATTTCTCCATCAGTGCACACAATGGGCACTTCCCCGAATGTACTTGTTCTGTATGCAGGGTGTCCCGCGTGGAGCGAACTGCCTCAACCAAGGCAGGCTCTAGTAAGGACTCTAAGCATTTCCTCTCCCGAAACACGCAGTTTTAACGGAAGAACTCTGCTTTAGTTGCAGGTGGAACACAAGCAGTTTTTCTCCCAGAGTGTACACAATGGGCCTTAACCCGAATGAATTTCCATACGCAGGTTGTCCCGCATGGAGTGAACTACCTCAACCAAGGCAGGCTCTACTTATGCCTCTAAGCGTTTCCTCTCCCAAAACACGCAGTTTTACCCGAAGAACTCTGCTTTAGTTGCAGGAGGAACACAAGCATCTTTTCTCCCACAGTGTACCCAAAGGGCCTTTGCCCGAAAGAAATTCTATACTCAAGGTGTCTCACGTGGAGTGAAATGCCTAAACCAAGGCAGGCTCTAGTGAGGCCTCTAAGCATTTCCTCCCCGAAAACACGGCAGATTTACCCGAAGAACTCTGCTTTAGTTCCAGGTGTAACACAAGCAGCATTTCTCCATCAGTGCACACAATGGGCACTTCCCCGAATGAACTTGTTCTATATGCAGGTTGTCCCGTGTGGCGCGAACAGCCTCAAACATGGCAGGCTCTACTGTGGTTTCTAAGGCTTTCCTTTCTGAAAACGCGGCACTTTTACCCAAAGAACTCTGCCTTAAATGCAGGTGGAACACAAGCTGCATTTCTCCCACACTGTACACAAAGGGCCTTTCCCCGAATGAACTTCTATATGCAGGGTGTCCAGCGTGCAGCGAACTGCCTCAAGTAAGGCAGGCTCTAGTAAGGACTGTAAGCATTTCCTCTCCCAAAACACGCAGTTTTACCCGAAGAAGTCTGCTTTAGTTGCCGGTGGAACACAAGCAGCTTTTCTCCCACAGTGTACCCAAAGGGCCTTTGCCCGTAAGAACTTCTATGCTCAAGGTGTCCCACGTGGAGTGAAATGCCTGAACCAAGCCAGGCTCTAGTGAGGCCTGTAAGCATTTCCTCTCCCAAAACACGGCAGTTTTACCCAAAGAACTCTGCTTTAGTACCAGGTGTATCTCAAGCAGCATTTCTCAATCAGTGCACACAATGGGCATTTCCCGAATGAACTTGTTGTATACGCAGGGTGTCCCGCGTGCAGCGAACAGCCTCAACCATGGCAGGCTCTACTGTGGTCCCTAAGGCTTTCCTCTCTGAAAACGCGGCACTTTTACCCAAAGAACTCTGCCTTAAATGCAGGTGGAACACAAGCTGCATTTCTCCCACACTGTACACAAAGGGCCCTTCCCTGAATGAACTTCTATATGCAGGGTGACCCACGTGCAGCGAACTGCCTCAAGCAAGGCAGGCTCTAGTAAGCACTGTAAGCATTTCATCTCCCAAAACACGCAGTTTTACCCGAAGAAGTCTACTTTAGTTGCCAGTGGAACACAAGCAGCTTTTCTCCCACAGTGTACCCAAAGGGCCTTTGCCCGCAAGAACTACTATGCTCAAGGTGACCCGCATGGAGTGAAATGGCTAAACCAAGGCAGGCTCTAGTGAGGCCTCTAAACATTTCCTCTCCCAAAACACGGCAGTTTTACCCAAAGAACTCTGCTTTAGTTCCAGGTGGAACACAAGCAGCATTTCTGCCACTGTGTACTCTTTGGGCTCTTCCACGAATGAACATCTATATGCAGGGTTTCCCACGTGGAGAGAACTGCCTCAACCAAGGCAGGCTGTAGTGAGGACTGTAAGCATTTCCTCTCCCAAAACACGCAGTTTTAACGGAAGAACTCTGCTTTAGTTGCAGTTGGAACATAAGCACCTTTTATCCCAGGGTGTACACAATGCTCCTTTCCCCAAATGAAACTCTATACGCAGGGTGTCCCGCGTGGAGTGAACTACCTCAATCAAGGCAGGATCTACTTATGCCTCTAAGAGTTTCCTCTCCCAAAACACGCAGTTTTGCCCGAAGAACTCTGCTTTAGTTGCCGGTGGAACACAAGCAGCTTTTCTCTCACAGTGTACCCAAAGGTCCTTTGCCCGAAAGAACTTCCATGCTCAAGGTGGCCCGCATGCAGTGAAATGCCTAAACCAAGGCAGGCTCTAGAGAGGGCTCTAAGCATTTCCTCTCCCAAAACACGGCAGTTTTACCCAAAGAACTCTGCTTTAGTTCCAGGTGGAACACAAGCAGCATTTCTGCCACTGTGTACTCTTTGGGCTCTTCCACGAATGAACTTCTATATGCAGGGTTTCCCTCGTGGAGCGAACTGCCTCAACCAAGGCAGGCTGTACTGAGTACTGTAAGCATTTCCTCTCCCAAAATATGCAGTTTTAACGGAAGAACTCTGCTTTAGTTGCAGGTGGAACACAAGCAGCATTTCTCCCACAGTGTACACAATGCCCTTTCCCAGAAGAAGTTCTATACTCAAGGTATCCCGCGTGGAGTTAAATGCCTAAACCAAGCCAGGCTCTAGTGAGGCCTCTAAGCATTTCCCCTCCCGAAACACGGCAGTTTTACCCAAAGAAATCTGCTTTAATTCCTGTTGTAACACAAGCAGCATTTCTCCATCAGTGCACACAATGGGCACTTCCCCGAATGTACTTGTTCTGTATGCAGGGTGTCCCGCGTGGAGCGAACTGCCTCAACCAAGGCAGGCTCTAGTAAGGACTCTAAGCATTTCCTCTCCCGAAACACGCAGTTTTAACGGAAGAACTCTGCTTTAGTTGCAGGTGGAACACAAGCAGTTTTTCTCCCAGAGTGTACACAATGGGCCTTAACCCGAATGAATTTCCATACGCAGGTTGTCCCGCATGGAGTGAACTACCTCAACCAAGGCAGGCTCTACTTATGCCTCTAAGCGTTTCCTCTCCCAAAACACGCAGTTTTACCCGAAGAACTCTGCTTTAGTTGCAGGAGGAACACAAGCATCTTTTCTCCCACAGTGTACCCAAAGGGCCTTTGCCCGAAAGAAATTCTATACTCAAGGTGTCTCACGTGGAGTGAAATGCCTAAACCAAGGCAGGCTCTAGTGAGGCCTCTAAGCATTTCCTCCCCGAAAACACGGCAGATTTACCCGAAGAACTCTGCTTTAGTTCCAGGTGTAACACAAGCAGCATTTCTCCATCAGTGCACACAATGGGCACTTCCCCGAATGAACTTGTTCTATATGCAGGTTGTCCCGTGTGGCGCGAACAGCCTCAAACATGGCAGGCTCTACTGTGGTTTCTAAGGCTTTCCTTTCTGAAAACGCGGCACTTTTACCCAAAGAACTCTGCCTTAAATGCAGTTGGAACACAAGCTGCATTTCTCCCACACTGTACACAAAGGGCCTTTCCCCGAATGAACTTCTATATGCAGGGTGTCCAGCGTGCAGCGAACTGCCTCAAGCCAGGCAGGCTCTAGTAAGGACTGTAAGCATTTCCTCTCCCAAAACACGCAGTTTTACCCGAAGAACTCTGCTTTAGTTGCCGGTGGAACACAAGCAGCTTTTCTCCCACAGTGTACCCAAAGGGCCTTTGCCCGTAAGAACTTCTATGCTCAAGGTGTCCCGCGTGGAGTGAAATGCCTGAACCAAGGCAGGCTCTAGTGAGGCCTGTAAGCATTTCCTCTCCCAAAACACGGCAGTTTTACCCAAAGAACTCTGCTTTAGTACCAGGTGTATCACAAGCAGCATTTCTCAATCAGTGCACACAATGGGCATTTCCCGAATGATCTTGTTGTATACGCAGGGTGTCCCGCGTGCAGCGAACAGCCTCAACCATGGCAGGCTCTACTGTGGTTTCTAAAGCTTTCCTCTCTGAAAACGCGGCACTTTTACCCAAAGAACTCTGCCTTAAATGCAGTTGGAACACAAGCTGCATTTCTCCCACACTGTACACAAAGGGCCTTTCCCCGAATGAACTTCTATATGCAGGGTGTCCAGCGTGCAGCGAACTGCCTCAAGCAAGGCAGGCTCTAGTAAGGACTGTAAGCATTTCCTCTCCCAAAACACGCAGTTTTACCCGAAGAACTCTGCTTTAGTTGCCGGTGGAACACAAGCAGCTTTTCTCCCACAGTGTACCCAAAGGGCCTTTGCCCGAAAGAAATTCTATACTCAAGGTGTCTCACGTGGAGTGAAATGCCTAAACCAAGGCAGGCTCTAGTGAGGCCTCTAAGCATTTCCTCCCCGAAAACACGGCAGATTTACCCGAAGAACTCTGCTTTAGTTCCAGGTGTAACACAAGCAGCATTTCTCCATCAGTGCACACAATGGGCACTTCCCCGAATGAACTTGTTCTATATGCAGGTTGTCCCGTGTGGCGCGAACAGCCTCAAACATGGCAGGCTCTACTGTGGTTTCTAAGGCTTTCCTTTCTGAAAACGCGGCACTTTTACCCAAAGAACTCTGCCTTAAATGCAGTTGGAACACAAGCTGCATTTCTCCCACACTGTACACAAAGGGCCTTTCCCCGAATGAACTTCTATATGCAGGATGTCCAGCGTGCAGCGAACTGCCTCAAGCCAGGCAGGCTCTAGTAAGGACTGTAAGCATTTCCTCTCCCAAAACACGCAGTTTTACCCGAAGAACTCTGCTTTAGTTGCCGGTGGAACACAAGCAGCTTTTCTCCCACAGTGTACCCAAAGGGCCTTTGCCCGTAAGAACTTCTATGCTCAAGGTGTCCCGCGTGGAGTGAAATGCCTGAACCAAGGCAGGCTCTAGTGAGGCCTGTAAGCATTTCCTCTCCCAAAACACGGCAGTTTTACCCAAAGAACTCTGCTTTAGTACCAGGTGTATCACAAGCAGCATTTCTCAATCAGTGCACACAATGGGCATTTCCCGAATGATCTTGTTGTATACGCAGGGTGTCCCGCGTGCAGCGAACAGCCTCAACCATGGCAGGCTCTACTGTGGTCCCTAAGGCTTTCCTCTCTGAAAACGCGGCACTTTTACCCAAAGAACTCTGCCTTAAATGCAGTTGGAACACAAGCTGCATTTCTCCCACACTGTACACAAAGGGCCTTTCCCCGAATGAACTTCTATATGCAGGATGTCCAGCGTGCAGCGAACTGCCTCAAGCCAGGCAGGCTCTAGTAAGGACTGTAAGCATTTCCTCTCCCAAAACACGCAGTTTTACCCGAAGAACTCTGCTTTAGTTGCCGGTGGAACACAAGCAGCTTTTCTCCCACAGTGTACCCAAAGGGCCTTTGCCCGTAAGAACTTCTATGCTCAAGGTGTCCCGCGTGGAGTGAAATGCCTGAACCAAGGCAGGCTCTAGTGAGGCCTGTAAGCATTTCCTCTCCCAAAACACGGCAGTTTTACCCAAAGAACTCTGCTTTAGTACCAGGTGTATCACAAGCAGCATTTCTCAATCAGTGCACACAATGGGCATTTCCCGAATGATCTTGTTGTATACGCAGGGTGTCCCGCGTGCAGCGAACAGCCTCAACCATGGCAGGCTCTACTGTGGTTTCTAAAGCTTTCCTCTCTGAAAACGCGGCACTTTTACCCAAAGAACTCTGCCTTAAATGCAGTTGGAACACAAGCTGCATTTCTCCCACACTGTACACAAAGGGCCTTTCCCCGAATGAACTTCTATATGCAGGGTGTCCAGCGTGCAGCGAACTGCCTCAAGCAAGGCAGGCTCTAGTAAGGACTGTAAGCATTTCCTCTCCCAAAACACGCAGTTTTACCCGAAGAACTCTGCTTTAGTTGCCGGTGGAACACAAGCAGCTTTTCTCCCACAGTGTACCCAAAGGGCCTTTGCCCGAAAGAAATTCTATACTCAAGGTGTCTCACGTGGAGTGAAATGCCTAAACCAAGGCAGGCTCTAGTGAGGCCTCTAAGCATTTCCTCCCCGAAAACACGGCAGATTTACCCGAAGAACTCTGCTTTAGTTCCAGGTGTAACACAAGCAGCATTTCTCCATCAGTGCACACAATGGGCACTTCCCCGAATGAACTTGTTCTATATGCAGGTTGTCCCGTGTGGCGCGAACAGCCTCAAACATGGCAGGCTCTACTGTGGTTTCTAAGGCTTTCCTTTCTGAAAACGCGGCACTTTTACCCAAAGAACTCTGCCTTAAATGCAGTTGGAACACAAGCTGCATTTCTCCCACACTGTACACAAAGGGCCTTTCCCCGAATGAACTTCTATATGCAGGATGTCCAGCGTGCAGCGAACTGCCTCAAGCCAGGCAGGCTCTAGTAAGGACTGTAAGCATTTCCTCTCCCAAAACACGCAGTTTTACCCGAAGAACTCTGCTTTAGTTGCCGGTGGAACACAAGCAGCTTTTCTCCCACAGTGTACCCAAAGGGCCTTTGCCCGTAAGAACTTCTATGCTCAAGGTGTCCCGCGTGGAGTGAAATGCCTGAACCAAGGCAGGCTCTAGTGAGGCCTGTAAGCATTTCCTCTCCCAAAACACGGCAGTTTTACCCAAAGAACTCTGCTTTAGTACCAGGTGTATCACAAGCAGCATTTCTCAATCAGTGCACACAATGGGCATTTCCCGAATGATCTTGTTGTATACGCAGGGTGTCCCGCGTGCAGCGAACAGCCTCAACCATGGCAGGCTCTACTGTGGTCCCTAAGGCTTTCCTCTCTGAAAACGCGGCACTTTTACCCAAAGAACTCTGCCTTAAATGCAGGTGGAACACAAGCTGCATTTCTCCCACACTGTACACAAAGGGCCCTTCCCTGAATGAACTTCTATATGCAGGGTGTCCCACGTGCAGTGAACTGCCTCAAGCAAGGCAGGCTCTAGTAAGCACTGTAAGCATTTCCTCTCCCAAAACACGCAGTTTTACCCGAAGAAGTCTGCTTTAGTTGCCGGTGGAACACAAGCAGCTTTTCTCCCACAGTGTACCCAAAGGGCCTTTGCCCGAAAGAAATACTATGCTCAAGGTGACCCGCATGGAGTGAAATGCCTGAACCAAGGCAGGCTCTAGTGAGGCCTCTAAACATTTCCTCTCCCAAAACACGGCAGTTTTACCCAAAGAACTCTGCTTTAGTTGCAGGTGGAACACAAGCAGCATTTCTGCCACTGTGTACTCTTTGGGCTCTTCCACGAATGAACATCTATATGCAGGGTTTCCCACGTGGAGAGAACTGCCTCAACCAAGGCAGGCTGTAGTGAGGACTGTAAGCATTTCCTCTCCCAAAACACGCAGTTTTAACGGAAGAACTCTGCTTTAGTTGCAGTTGGAACACAAGCACCTTTTATCCCAGGGTGTACACAATGCTCCTTTCCCCAAATGAAACTCTATATGCAGGGTGTCCCGCGTGGAGTGAACTACCTCAATCAAGGCAGGCTCTGCTTATGCCTCTAAGAGTTTCCTCTCCCAAAACACGCAGGTTTGCCCGAAGAACTCTGCTTTAGTTGCCGGTGGAACACAAGCAGCTTTTCTCTCACAGTGTACCCAAAGGGCCTTTGCCCGAAAGAACTTCTATGCTCAAGGTGGCCTGCATGCAGTGAAATGCCTAAACCAAGGCAGGCTCTAGAGAGGGCTCTAAGCATTTCCTCTCCCAAAACACGGCAGTTTTACCCAAAGAACTCTGCTTTAGTTCCAGGTGGAACACAAGCAGCATTACTGCCACTGTGTACTCTTTGGGCTCTTCCACGAATGAACTTCTATATGCAGGGTTTCCCTCGTGGAGCGAACTGCCTCAACCAAGGCAGGCTGTACTGAGTACTGTAAGCATTACCTCTCCCAAAATATGCAGTTTTAACGGAAGAACTCTGCTTTAGTTGCAGGTGGAACACAAGCAGCATTTCTCCCACAGTGTACACAATGCCCTTTCCCAGAAGAAGTTCTATACTCAAGGTATCCCGCGTGGAGTTAAATGCCTAAACCAAGCCAGGCTCTAGTGAGGCCTCTAAGCATTTCCCCTCCCGAAACACGGCAGTTTTACCCAAAGAAATCTGCTTTAATTCCTGTTGTAACACAAGCAGCATTTCTCCATCAGTGCACACAATGGGCACTTCCCCGAATGTACTTGTTCTGTATGCAGGGTGTCCCGCGTGGAGCGAACTGCCTCAACCAAGGCAGGCTCTAGTAAGGACTCTAAGCATTTCCTCTCCCGAAACACGCAGTTTTAACGGAAGAACTCTGCTTTAGTTGCAGGTGGAACACAAGCAGTTTTTCTCCCAGAGTGTACACAATGGGCCTTAACCCGAATGAATTTCCATACGCAGGTTGTCCCGCATGGAGTGAACTACCTCAACCAAGGCAGGCTCTACTTATGCCTCTAAGCGTTTCCTCTCCCAAAACACGCAGTTTTACCCGAAGAACTCTGCTTTAGTTGCAGGAGGAACACAAGCATCTTTTCTCCCACAGTGTACCCAAAGGGCCTTTGCCCGAAAGAAATTCTATACTCAAGGTGTCTCACGTGGAGTGAAATGCCTAAACCAAGGCAGGCTCTAGTGAGGCCTCTAAGCATTTCCTCCCCGAAAACACGGCAGATTTACCCGAAGAACTCTGCTTTAGTTCCAGGTGTAACACAAGCAGCATTTCTCCATCAGTGCACACAATGGGCACTTCCCCGAATGAACTTGTTCTATATGCAGGTTGTCCCGTGTGGCGCGAACAGCCTCAACCATGGCAGGCTCTACTGTGGTCCCTAAGGCTTTCCTCTCTGAAAACGCGGCACTTTTACCCAAAGAACTCTGCCTTAAATGCAGGTGGAACACAAGCTGCATTTCTCCCACACTGTACACAAAGGGCCCTTCCCTGAATGAACTTCTATATGCAGGGTGTCCCACGTGCAGTGAACTGCCTCAAGCAAGGCAGGCTCTAGTAAGCACTGTAAGCATTTCCTCTCCCAAAACACGCAGTTTTACCCGAAGAAGTCTGCTTTAGTTGCCGGTGGAACACAAGCAGCTTTTCTCCCACAGTGTACCCAAAGGGCCTTTGCCCGAAAGAAATACTATGCTCAAGGTGACCCGCATGGAGTGAAATGCCTGAACCAAGGCAGGCTCTAGTGAGGCCTCTAAACATTTCCTCTCCCAAAACACGGCAGTTTTACCCAAAGAACTCTGCTTTAGTTCCAGGTGGAACACAAGCAGCATTTCTGCCACTGTGTACTCTTTGGGCTCTTCCACGAATGAACATCTATATGCAGGGTTTCCCACGTGGAGAGAACTGCCTCAACCAAGGCAGGCTGTAGTGAGGACTGTAAGCATTTCCTCTCCCAAAACACGCAGTTTTAACGGAAGAACTCTGCTTTAGTTGCAGTTGGAACACAAGCACCTTTTATCCCAGGGTGTACACAATGCTCCTTTCCCCAAATGAAACTCTATATGCAGGGTGTCCCGCGTGGAGTGAACTACCTCAATCAAGGCAGGCTCTGCTTATGCCTCTAAGAGTTTCCTCTCCCAAAACACGCAGTTTTGCCCGAAGAACTCTGCTTTAGTTGCCGGTGGAACACAAGCAGCTTTTCTCTCACAGTGTACCCAAAGGGCCTTTGCCCGAAAGAACTTCTATGCTCAAGGTGGCCTGCATGCAGTGAAATGCCTAAACCAAGGCAGGCTCTAGAGAGGGCTCTAAGCATTTCCTCTCCCAAAACACGGCAGTTTTACCCAAAGAACTCTGCTTTAGTTCCAGGTGGAACACAAGCAGCATTACTGCCACTGTGTACTCTTTGGGCTCTTCCACGAATGAACTTCTATATGCAGGGTTTCCCTCGTGGAGCGAACTGCCTCAACCAAGGCAGGCTGTACTGAGTACTGTAAGCATTACCTCTCCCAAAATATGCAGTTTTAACGGAAGAACTCTGCTTTAGTTGCAGGTGGAACACAAGCAGCATTTCTCCCACAGTGTACACAATGCCCTTTCCCAGAAGAAGTTCTATACTCAAGGTATCCCGCGTGGAGTTAAATGCCTAAACCAAGCCAGGCTCTAGTGAGGCCTCTAAGCATTTCCCCTCCCGAAACACGGCAGTTTTACCCAAAGAAATCTGCTTTAATTCCTGTTGTAACACAAGCAGCATTTCTCCATCAGTGCACACAATGGGCACTTCCCCGAATGTACTTGTTCTGTATGCAGGGTGTCCCGCGTGGAGCGAACTGCCTCAACCAAGGCAGGCTCTAGTAAGGACTCTAAGCATTTCCTCTCCCGAAACACGCAGTTTTAACGGAAGAACTCTGCTTTAGTTGCAGGTGGAACACAAGCAGTTTTTCTCCCAGAGTGTACACAATGGGCCTTAACCCGAATGAATTTCCATACGCAGGTTGTCCCGCATGGAGTGAACTACCTCAACCAAGGCAGGCTCTACTTATGCCTCTAAGCGTTTCCTCTCCCAAAACACGCAGTTTTACCCGAAGAACTCTGCTTTAGTTGCAGGAGGAACACAAGCATCTTTTCTCCCACAGTGTACCCAAAGGGCCTTTGCCCGAAAGAAATTCTATACTCAAGGTGTCTCACGTGGAGTGAAATGCCTAAACCAAGGCAGGCTCTAGTGAGGCCTCTAAGCATTTCCTCCCCGAAAACACGGCAGATTTACCCGAAGAACTCTGCTTTAGTTCCAGGTGTAACACAAGCAGCATTTCTCCATCAGTGCACACAATGGGCACTTCCCCGAATGAACTTGTTCTATATGCAGGTTGTCCCGTGTGGCGCGAACAGCCTCAAACATGGCAGGCTCTACTGTGGTTTCTAAGGCTTTCCTTTCTGAAAACGCGGCACTTTTACCCAAAGAACTCTGCCTTAAATGCAGTTGGAACACAAGCTGCATTTCTCCCACACTGTACACAAAGGGCCTTTCCCCGAATGAACTTCTATATGCAGGGTGTCCAGCGTGCAGCGAACTGCCTCAAGCCAGGCAGGCTCTAGTAAGGACTGTAAGCATTTCCTCTCCCAAAACACGCAGTTTTACCCGAAGAACTCTGCTTTAGTTGCCGGTGGAACACAAGCAGCTTTTCTCCCACAGTGTACCCAAAGGGCCTTTGCCCGTAAGAACTTCTATGCTCAAGGTGTCCCGCGTGGAGTGAAATGCCTGAACCAAGGCAGGCTCTAGTGAGGCCTGTAAGCATTTCCTCTCCCAAAACACGGCAGTTTTACCCAAAGAACTCTGCTTTAGTACCAGGTGTATCACAAGCAGCATTTCTCAATCAGTGCACACAATGGGCATTTCCCGAATGATCTTGTTGTATACGCAGGGTGTCCCGCGTGCAGCGAACAGCCTCAACCATGGCAGGCTCTACTGTGGTTTCTAAAGCTTTCCTCTCTGAAAACGCGGCACTTTTACCCAAAGAACTCTGCCTTAAATGCAGTTGGAACACAAGCTGCATTTCTCCCACACTGTACACAAAGGGCCTTTCCCCGAATGAACTTCTATATGCAGGGTGTCCAGCGTGCAGCGAACTGCCTCAAGCAAGGCAGGCTCTAGTAAGGACTGTAAGCATTTCCTCTCCCAAAACACGCAGTTTTACCCGAAGAACTCTGCTTTAGTTGCCGGTGGAACACAAGCAGCTTTTCTCCCACAGTGTACCCAAAGGGCCTTTGCCCGAAAGAAATTCTATACTCAAGGTGTCTCACGTGGAGTGAAATGCCTAAACCAAGGCAGGCTCTAGTGAGGCCTCTAAGCATTTCCTCCCCGAAAACACGGCAGATTTACCCGAAGAACTCTGCTTTAGTTCCAGGTGTAACACAAGCAGCATTTCTCCATCAGTGCACACAATGGGCACTTCCCCGAATGAACTTGTTCTATATGCAGGTTGTCCCGTGTGGCGCGAACAGCCTCAAACATGGCAGGCTCTACTGTGGTTTCTAAGGCTTTCCTTTCTGAAAACGCGGCACTTTTACCCAAAGAACTCTGCCTTAAATGCAGTTGGAACACAAGCTGCATTTCTCCCACACTGTACACAAAGGGCCTTTCCCCGAATGAACTTCTATATGCAGGATGTCCAGCGTGCAGCGAACTGCCTCAAGCCAGGCAGGCTCTAGTAAGGACTGTAAGCATTTCCTCTCCCAAAACACGCAGTTTTACCCGAAGAACTCTGCTTTAGTTGCCGGTGGAACACAAGCAGCTTTTCTCCCACAGTGTACCCAAAGGGCCTTTGCCCGTAAGAACTTCTATGCTCAAGGTGTCCCGCGTGGAGTGAAATGCCTGAACCAAGGCAGGCTCTAGTGAGGCCTGTAAGCATTTCCTCTCCCAAAACACGGCAGTTTTACCCAAAGAACTCTGCTTTAGTACCAGGTGTATCACAAGCAGCATTTCTCAATCAGTGCACACAATGGGCATTTCCCGAATGATCTTGTTGTATACGCAGGGTGTCCCGCGTGCAGCGAACAGCCTCAACCATGGCAGGCTCTACTGTGGTCCCTAAGGCTTTCCTCTCTGAAAACGCGGCACTTTTACCCAAAGAACTCTGCCTTAAATGCAGGTGGAACACAAGCTGCATTTCTCCCACACTGTACACAAAGGGCCCTTCCCTGAATGAACTTCTATATGCAGGGTGTCCCACGTGCAGTGAACTGCCTCAAGCAAGGCAGGCTCTAGTAAGCACTGTAAGCATTTCCTCTCCCAAAACACGCAGTTTTACCCGAAGAAGTCTGCTTTAGTTGCCGGTGGAACACAAGCAGCTTTTCTCCCACAGTGTACCCAAAGGGCCTTTGCCCGAAAGAAATACTATGCTCAAGGTGACCCGCATGGAGTGAAATGCCTGAACCAAGGCAGGCTCTAGTGAGGCCTCTAAACATTTCCTCTCCCAAAACACGGCAGTTTTACCCAAAGAACTCTGCTTTAGTTGCAGGTGGAACACAAGCAGCATTTCTGCCACTGTGTACTCTTTGGGCTCTTCCACGAATGAACATCTATATGCAGGGTTTCCCACGTGGAGAGAACTGCCTCAACCAAGGCAGGCTGTAGTGAGGACTGTAAGCATTTCCTCTCCCAAAACACGCAGTTTTAACGGAAGAACTCTGCTTTAGTTGCAGTTGGAACACAAGCACCTTTTATCCCAGGGT
Organism: Mesoplodon bidens; assembly: GCF_964165515.1. NCBI lineage: Eukaryota > Metazoa > Chordata > Mammalia > Artiodactyla > Ziphiidae > Mesoplodon > Mesoplodon bidens. The sequence continues at coordinate 451,872 of NW_027671150.1, forward strand.
GTACACAATGCTCCTTTCCCCAAATGAAACTCTATATGCAGGGTGTCCCGCGTGGAGTGAACTACCTCAATCAAGGCAGGCTCTGCTTATGCCTCTAAGAGTTTCCTCTCCCAAAACACGCAGGTTTGCCCGAAGAACTCTGCTTTAGTTGCCGGTGGAACACAAGCAGCTTTTCTCTCACAGTGTACCCAAAGGGCCTTTGCCCGAAAGAACTTCTATGCTCAAGGTGGCCTGCATGCAGTGAAATGCCTAAACCAAGGCAGGCTCTAGAGAGGGCTCTAAGCATTTCCTCTCCCAAAACACGGCAGTTTTACCCAAAGAACTCTGCTTTAGTTCCAGGTGGAACACAAGCAGCATTACTGCCACTGTGTACTCTTTGGGCTCTTCCACGAATGAACTTCTATATGCAGGGTTTCCCTCGTGGAGCGAACTGCCTCAACCAAGGCAGGCTGTACTGAGTACTGTAAGCATTACCTCTCCCAAAATATGCAGTTTTAACGGAAGAACTCTGCTTTAGTTGCAGGTGGAACACAAGCAGCATTTCTCCCACAGTGTACACAATGCCCTTTCCCAGAAGAAGTTCTATACTCAAGGTATCCCGCGTGGAGTTAAATGCCTAAACCAAGCCAGGCTCTAGTGAGGCCTCTAAGCATTTCCCCTCCCGAAACACGGCAGTTTTACCCAAAGAAATCTGCTTTAATTCCTGTTGTAACACAAGCAGCATTTCTCCATCAGTGCACACAATGGGCACTTCCCCGAATGTACTTGTTCTGTATGCAGGGTGTCCCGCGTGGAGCGAACTGCCTCAACCAAGGCAGGCTCTAGTAAGGACTCTAAGCATTTCCTCTCCCGAAACACGCAGTTTTAACGGAAGAACTCTGCTTTAGTTGCAGGTGGAACACAAGCAGTTTTTCTCCCAGAGTGTACACAATGGGCCTTAACCCGAATGAATTTCCATACGCAGGTTGTCCCGCATGGAGTGAACTACCTCAACCAAGGCAGGCTCTACTTATGCCTCTAAGCGTTTCCTCTCCCAAAACACGCAGTTTTACCCGAAGAACTCTGCTTTAGTTGCAGGAGGAACACAAGCATCTTTTCTCCCACAGTGTACCCAAAGGGCCTTTGCCCGAAAGAAATTCTATACTCAAGGTGTCTCACGTGGAGTGAAATGCCTAAACCAAGGCAGGCTCTAGTGAGGCCTCTAAGCATTTCCTCCCCGAAAACACGGCAGATTTACCCGAAGAACTCTGCTTTAGTTCCAGGTGTAACACAAGCAGCATTTCTCCATCAGTGCACACAATGGGCACTTCCCCGAATGAACTTGTTCTATATGCAGGTTGTCCCGTGTGGCGCGAACAGCCTCAAACATGGCAGGCTCTACTGTGGTTTCTAAGGCTTTCCTTTCTGAAAACGCGGCACTTTTACCCAAAGAACTCTGCCTTAAATGCAGTTGGAACACAAGCTGCATTTCTCCCACACTGTACACAAAGGGCCTTTCCCCGAATGAACTTCTATATGCAGGGTGTCCAGCGTGCAGCGAACTGCCTCAAGCCAGGCAGGCTCTAGTAAGGACTGTAAGCATTTCCTCTCCCAAAACACGCAGTTTTACCCGAAGAACTCTGCTTTAGTTGCCGGTGGAACACAAGCAGCTTTTCTCCCACAGTGTACCCAAAGGGCCTTTGCCCGTAAGAACTTCTATGCTCAAGGTGTCCCGCGTGGAGTGAAATGCCTGAACCAAGGCAGGCTCTAGTGAGGCCTGTAAGCATTTCCTCTCCCAAAACACGGCAGTTTTACCCAAAGAACTCTGCTTTAGTACCAGGTGTATCACAAGCAGCATTTCTCAATCAGTGCACACAATGGGCATTTCCCGAATGATCTTGTTGTATACGCAGGGTGTCCCGCGTGCAGCGAACAGCCTCAACCATGGCAGGCTCTACTGTGGTTTCTAAAGCTTTCCTCTCTGAAAACGCGGCACTTTTACCCAAAGAACTCTGCCTTAAATGCAGTTGGAACACAAGCTGCATTTCTCCCACACTGTACACAAAGGGCCTTTCCCCGAATGAACTTCTATATGCAGGGTGTCCAGCGTGCAGCGAACTGCCTCAAGCAAGGCAGGCTCTAGTAAGGACTGTAAGCATTTCCTCTCCCAAAACACGCAGTTTTACCCGAAGAACTCTGCTTTAGTTGCCGGTGGAACACAAGCAGCTTTTCTCCCACAGTGTACCCAAAGGGCCTTTGCCCGAAAGAAATTCTATACTCAAGGTGTCTCACGTGGAGTGAAATGCCTAAACCAAGGCAGGCTCTAGTGAGGCCTCTAAGCATTTCCTCCCCGAAAACACGGCAGATTTACCCGAAGAACTCTGCTTTAGTTCCAGGTGTAACACAAGCAGCATTTCTCCATCAGTGCACACAATGGGCACTTCCCCGAATGAACTTGTTCTATATGCAGGTTGTCCCGTGTGGCGCGAACAGCCTCAAACATGGCAGGCTCTACTGTGGTTTCTAAGGCTTTCCTTTCTGAAAACGCGGCACTTTTACCCAAAGAACTCTGCCTTAAATGCAGTTGGAACACAAGCTGCATTTCTCCCACACTGTACACAAAGGGCCTTTCCCCGAATGAACTTCTATATGCAGGATGTCCAGCGTGCAGCGAACTGCCTCAAGCCAGGCAGGCTCTAGTAAGGACTGTAAGCATTTCCTCTCCCAAAACACGCAGTTTTACCCGAAGAACTCTGCTTTAGTTGCCGGTGGAACACAAGCAGCTTTTCTCCCACAGTGTACCCAAAGGGCCTTTGCCCGTAAGAACTTCTATGCTCAAGGTGTCCCGCGTGGAGTGAAATGCCTGAACCAAGGCAGGCTCTAGTGAGGCCTGTAAGCATTTCCTCTCCCAAAACACGGCAGTTTTACCCAAAGAACTCTGCTTTAGTACCAGGTGTATCACAAGCAGCATTTCTCAATCAGTGCACACAATGGGCATTTCCCGAATGATCTTGTTGTATACGCAGGGTGTCCCGCGTGCAGCGAACAGCCTCAACCATGGCAGGCTCTACTGTGGTCCCTAAGGCTTTCCTCTCTGAAAACGCGGCACTTTTACCCAAAGAACTCTGCCTTAAATGCAGGTGGAACACAAGCTGCATTTCTCCCACACTGTACACAAAGGGCCCTTCCCTGAATGAACTTCTATATGCAGGGTGTCCCACGTGCAGTGAACTGCCTCAAGCAAGGCAGGCTCTAGTAAGCACTGTAAGCATTTCCTCTCCCAAAACACGCAGTTTTACCCGAAGAAGTCTGCTTTAGTTGCCGGTGGAACACAAGCAGCTTTTCTCCCACAGTGTACCCAAAGGGCCTTTGCCCGAAAGAAATACTATGCTCAAGGTGACCCGCATGGAGTGAAATGCCTGAACCAAGGCAGGCTCTAGTGAGGCCTCTAAACATTTCCTCTCCCAAAACACGGCAGTTTTACCCAAAGAACTCTGCTTTAGTTGCAGGTGGAACACAAGCAGCATTTCTGCCACTGTGTACTCTTTGGGCTCTTCCACGAATGAACATCTATATGCAGGGTTTCCCACGTGGAGAGAACTGCCTCAACCAAGGCAGGCTGTAGTGAGGACTGTAAGCATTTCCTCTCCCAAAACACGCAGTTTTAACGGAAGAACTCTGCTTTAGTTGCAGTTGGAACACAAGCACCTTTTATCCCAGGGTGTACACAATGCTCCTTTCCCCAAATGAAACTCTATATGCAGGGTGTCCCGCGTGGAGTGAACTACCTCAATCAAGGCAGGCTCTGCTTATGCCTCTAAGAGTTTCCTCTCCCAAAACACGCAGGTTTGCCCGAAGAACTCTGCTTTAGTTGCCGGTGGAACACAAGCAGCTTTTCTCTCACAGTGTACCCAAAGGGCCTTTGCCCGAAAGAACTTCTATGCTCAAGGTGGCCTGCATGCAGTGAAATGCCTAAACCAAGGCAGGCTCTAGAGAGGGCTCTAAGCATTTCCTCTCCCAAAACACGGCAGTTTTACCCAAAGAACTCTGCTTTAGTTCCAGGTGGAACACAAGCAGCATTACTGCCACTGTGTACTCTTTGGGCTCTTCCACGAATGAACTTCTATATGCAGGGTTTCCCTCGTGGAGCGAACTGCCTCAACCAAGGCAGGCTGTACTGAGTACTGTAAGCATTACCTCTCCCAAAATATGCAGTTTTAACGGAAGAACTCTGCTTTAGTTGCAGGTGGAACACAAGCAGCATTTCTCCCACAGTGTACACAATGCCCTTTCCCAGAAGAAGTTCTATACTCAAGGTATCCCGCGTGGAGTTAAATGCCTAAACCAAGCCAGGCTCTAGTGAGGCCTCTAAGCATTTCCCCTCCCGAAACACGGCAGTTTTACCCAAAGAAATCTGCTTTAATTCCTGTTGTAACACAAGCAGCATTTCTCCATCAGTGCACACAATGGGCACTTCCCCGAATGTACTTGTTCTGTATGCAGGGTGTCCCGCGTGGAGCGAACTGCCTCAACCAAGGCAGGCTCTAGTAAGGACTCTAAGCATTTCCTCTCCCGAAACACGCAGTTTTAACGGAAGAACTCTGCTTTAGTTGCAGGTGGAACACAAGCAGTTTTTCTCCCAGAGTGTACACAATGGGCCTTAACCCGAATGAATTTCCATACGCAGGTTGTCCCGCATGGAGTGAACTACCTCAACCAAGGCAGGCTCTACTTATGCCTCTAAGCGTTTCCTCTCCCAAAACACGCAGTTTTACCCGAAGAACTCTGCTTTAGTTGCAGGAGGAACACAAGCATCTTTTCTCCCACAGTGTACCCAAAGGGCCTTTGCCCGAAAGAAATTCTATACTCAAGGTGTCTCACGTGGAGTGAAATGCCTAAACCAAGGCAGGCTCTAGTGAGGCCTCTAAGCATTTCCTCCCCGAAAACACGGCAGATTTACCCGAAGAACTCTGCTTTAGTTCCAGGTGTAACACAAGCAGCATTTCTCCATCAGTGCACACAATGGGCACTTCCCCGAATGAACTTGTTCTATATGCAGGTTGTCCCGTGTGGCGCGAACAGCCTCAACCATGGCAGGCTCTACTGTGGTCCCTAAGGCTTTCCTCTCTGAAAACGCGGCACTTTTACCCAAAGAACTCTGCCTTAAATGCAGGTGGAACACAAGCTGCATTTCTCCCACACTGTACACAAAGGGCCCTTCCCTGAATGAACTTCTATATGCAGGGTGTCCCACGTGCAGTGAACTGCCTCAAGCAAGGCAGGCTCTAGTAAGCACTGTAAGCATTTCCTCTCCCAAAACACGCAGTTTTACCCGAAGAAGTCTGCTTTAGTTGCCGGTGGAACACAAGCAGCTTTTCTCCCACAGTGTACCCAAAGGGCCTTTGCCCGAAAGAAATACTATGCTCAAGGTGACCCGCATGGAGTGAAATGCCTGAACCAAGGCAGGCTCTAGTGAGGCCTCTAAACATTTCCTCTCCCAAAACACGGCAGTTTTACCCAAAGAACTCTGCTTTAGTTCCAGGTGGAACACAAGCAGCATTTCTGCCACTGTGTACTCTTTGGGCTCTTCCACGAATGAACATCTATATGCAGGGTTTCCCACGTGGAGAGAACTGCCTCAACCAAGGCAGGCTGTAGTGAGGACTGTAAGCATTTCCTCTCCCAAAACACGCAGTTTTAACGGAAGAACTCTGCTTTAGTTGCAGTTGGAACACAAGCACCTTTTATCCCAGGGTGTACACAATGCTCCTTTCCCCAAATGAAACTCTATATGCAGGGTGTCCCGCGTGGAGTGAACTACCTCAATCAAGGCAGGCTCTGCTTATGCCTCTAAGAGTTTCCTCTCCCAAAACACGCAGTTTTGCCCGAAGAACTCTGCTTTAGTTGCCGGTGGAACACAAGCAGCTTTTCTCTCACAGTGTACCCAAAGGGCCTTTGCCCGAAAGAACTTCTATGCTCAAGGTGGCCTGCATGCAGTGAAATGCCTAAACCAAGGCAGGCTCTAGAGAGGGCTCTAAGCATTTCCTCTCCCAAAACACGGCAGTTTTACCCAAAGAACTCTGCTTTAGTTCCAGGTGGAACACAAGCAGCATTACTGCCACTGTGTACTCTTTGGGCTCTTCCACGAATGAACTTCTATATGCAGGGTTTCCCTCGTGGAGCGAACTGCCTCAACCAAGGCAGGCTGTACTGAGTACTGTAAGCATTACCTCTCCCAAAATATGCAGTTTTAACGGAAGAACTCTGCTTTAGTTGCAGGTGGAACACAAGCAGCATTTCTCCCACAGTGTACACAATGCCCTTTCCCAGAAGAAGTTCTATACTCAAGGTATCCCGCGTGGAGTTAAATGCCTAAACCAAGCCAGGCTCTAGTGAGGCCTCTAAGCATTTCCCCTCCCGAAACACGGCAGTTTTACCCAAAGAAATCTGCTTTAATTCCTGTTGTAACACAAGCAGCATTTCTCCATCAGTGCACACAATGGGCACTTCCCCGAATGTACTTGTTCTGTATGCAGGGTGTCCCGCGTGGAGCGAACTGCCTCAACCAAGGCAGGCTCTAGTAAGGACTCTAAGCATTTCCTCTCCCGAAACACGCAGTTTTAACGGAAGAACTCTGCTTTAGTTGCAGGTGGAACACAAGCAGTTTTTCTCCCAGAGTGTACACAATGGGCCTTAACCCGAATGAATTTCCATACGCAGGTTGTCCCGCATGGAGTGAACTACCTCAACCAAGGCAGGCTCTACTTATGCCTCTAAGCGTTTCCTCTCCCAAAACACGCAGTTTTACCCGAAGAACTCTGCTTTAGTTGCAGGAGGAACACAAGCATCTTTTCTCCCACAGTGTACCCAAAGGGCCTTTGCCCGAAAGAAATTCTATACTCAAGGTGTCTCACGTGGAGTGAAATGCCTAAACCAAGGCAGGCTCTAGTGAGGCCTCTAAGCATTTCCTCCCCGAAAACACGGCAGATTTACCCGAAGAACTCTGCTTTAGTTCCAGGTGTAACACAAGCAGCATTTCTCCATCAGTGCACACAATGGGCACTTCCCCGAATGAACTTGTTCTATATGCAGGTTGTCCCGTGTGGCGCGAACAGCCTCAAACATGGCAGGCTCTACTGTGGTTTCTAAGGCTTTCCTTTCTGAAAACGCGGCACTTTTACCCAAAGAACTCTGCCTTAAATGCAGGTGGAACACAAGCTGCATTTCTCCCACACTGTACACAAAGGGCCTTTCCCCGAATGAACTTCTATATGCAGGATGTCCAGCGTGCAGCGAACTGCCTCAAGCCAGGCAGGCTCTAGTAAGGACTGTAAGCATTTCCTCTCCCAAAACACGCAGTTTTACCCGAAGAACTCTGCTTTAGTTGCCGGTGGAACACAAGCAGCTTTTCTCCCACAGTGTACCCAAAGGGCCTTTGCCCGTAAGAACTTCTATGCTCAAGGTGTCCCGCGTGGAGTGAAATGCCTGAACCAAGGCAGGCTCTAGTGAGGCCTGTAAGCATTTCCTCTCCCAAAACACGGCAGTTTTACCCAAAGAACTCTGCTTTAGTACCAGGTGTATCACAAGCAGCATTTCTCAATCAGTGCACACAATGGGCATTTCCCGAATGATCTTGTTGTATACGCAGGGTGTCCCGCGTGCAGCGAACAGCCTCAACCATGGCAGGCTCTACTGTGGTCCCTAAGGCTTTCCTCTCTGAAAACGCGGCACTTTTACCCAAAGAGCTCTGCCTTAAATGCAGGTGGAACACAAGCTGCATTTCTCCCACACTGTACACAAAGGGCCCTTCCCTGAATGAACTTCTATATGCAGGGTGTCCCACGTGCAGTGAACTGCCTCAAGCAAGGCAGGCTCTAGTAAGCACTGTAAGCATTTCCTCTCCCAAAACACGCAGTTTTACCCGAAGAAGTCTGCTTTAGTTGCCGGTGGAACACAAGCAGCTTTTCTCCCACAGTGTACCCAAAGGGCCTTTGCCCGAAAGAAATACTATGCTCAAGGTGACCCGCATGGAGTGAAATGCCTGAACCAAGGCAGGCTCTAGTGAGGCCTCTAAACATTTCCTCTCCCAAAACACGGCAGTTTTACCCAAAGAACTCTGCTTTAGTTCCAGGTGGAACACAAGCAGCATTTCTGCCACTGTGTACTCTTTGGGCTCTTCCACGAATGAACATCTATATGCAGGGTTTCCCACGTGGAGAGAACTGCCTCAACCAAGGCAGGCTGTAGTGAGGACTGTAAGCATTTCCTCTCCCAAAACATGCAGTTTTAACGGAAGAACTCTGCTTTAGTTGCAGTTGGAACACAAGCACCTTTTATCCCAGGGTGTACACAATGCTCCTTTCCCCAAATGAAACTCTATATGCAGGGTGTCCCGCGTGGAGTGAACTACCTCAATCAAGGCAGGCTCTGCTTATGCCTCTAAGAGTTTCCTCTCCCAAAACACGCAGGTTTGCCCGAAGAACTCTGCTTTAGTTGCCGGTGGAACACAAGCAGCTTTTCTCTCACAGTGTACCCAAAGGGCCTTTGCCCGAAAGAACTTCTATGCTCAAGGTGGCCTGCATGCAGTGAAATGCCTAAACCAAGGCAGGCTCTAGAGAGGGCTCTAAGCATTTCCTCTCCCAAAACACGGCAGTTTTACCCAAAGAACTCTGCTTTAGTTCCAGGTGGAACACAAGCAGCATTACTGCCACTGTGTACTCTTTGGGCTCTTCCACGAATGAACTTCTATATGCAGGGTTTCCCTCGTGGAGCGAACTGCCTCAACCAAGGCAGGCTGTACTGAGTACTCTAAGCATTTCCTCTCCCAAAATATGCAGTTTTAACGGAAGAACTCTGCTTTAGTTGCAGGTGGAACACAAGCAGCATTTCTCCCACAGTGTACACAATGCCCTTTCCCAGAAGAAGTTCTATACTCAAGGTATCCCGCGTGGAGTTAAATGCCTAAACCAAGCCAGGCTCTAGTGAGGCCTCTAAGCATTTCCCCTCCCGAAACACGGCAGTTTTACCCAAAGAAATCTGCTTTAATTCCTGTTGTAACACAAGCAGCATTTCTCCATCAGTGCACACAATGGGCACTTCCCCGAATGTACTTGTTCTGTATGCAGGGTGTCCCGCGTGGAGCGAACTGCCTCAACCAAGGCAGGCTCTAGTAAGGACTCTAAGCATTTCCTCTCCCGAAACACGCAGTTTTAACGGAAGAACTCTGCTTTAGTTGCAGGTGGAACACAAGCAGTTTTTCTCCCAGAGTGTACACAATGGGCCTTAACCCGAATGAATTTCCATACGCAGGTTGTCCCGCATGGAGTGAACTACCTCAACCAAGGCAGGCTCTACTTATGCCTCTAAGCGTTTCCTCTCCCAAAACACGCAGTTTTACCCGAAGAACTCTGCTTTAGTTGCAGGAGGAACACAAGCATCTTTTCTCCCACAGTGTACCCAAAGGGCCTTTGCCCGAAAGAAATTCTATACTCAAGGTGTCTCACGTGGAGTGAAATGCCTAAACCAAGGCAGGCTCTAGTGAGGCCTCTAAGCATTTCCTCCCCGAAAACACGGCAGATTTACCCGAAGAACTCTGCTTTAGTTCCAGGTGTAACACAAGCAGCATTTCTCCATCAGTGCACACAATGGGCACTTCCCCGAATGAACTTGTTCTATATGCAGGTTGTCCCGTGTGGCGCGAACAGCCTCAAACATGGCAGGCTCTACTGTGGTTTCTAAGGCTTTCCTTTCTGAAAACGCGGCACTTTTACCCAAAGAACTCTGCCTTAAATGCAGGTGGAACACAAGCTGCATTTCTCCCACACTGTACACAAAGGGCCTTTCCCCGAATGAACTTCTATATGCAGGGTGTCCAGCGTGCAGCGAACTGCCTCAAGTAAGGCAGGCTCTAGTAAGGACTGTAAGCATTTCCTCTCCCAAAACACGCAGTTTTACCCGAAGAAGTCTGCTTTAGTTGCCGGTGGAACACAAGCAGCTTTTCTCCCACAGTGTACCCAAAGGGCCTTTGCCCGTAAGAACTTCTATGCTCAAGGTGTCCCACGTGGAGTGAAATGCCTGAACCAAGCCAGGCTCTAGTGAGGCCTGTAAGCATTTCCTCTCCCAAAACACGGCAGTTTTACCCAAAGAACTCTGCTTTAGTACCAGGTGTATCTCAAGCAGCATTTCTCAATCAGTGCACACAATGGGCATTTCCCGAATGAACTTGTTGTATACGCAGGGTGTCCCGCGTGCAGCGAACAGCCTCAACCATGGCAGGCTCTACTGTGGTCCCTAAGGCTTTCCTCTCTGAAAACGCGGCACTTTTACCCAAAGAACTCTGCCTTAAATGCAGGTGGAACACAAGCTGCATTTCTCCCACACTGTACACAAAGGGCCCTTCCCTGAATGAACTTCTATATGCAGGGTGACCCACGTGCAGCGAACTGCCTCAAGCAAGGCAGGCTCTAGTAAGCACTGTAAGCATTTCATCTCCCAAAACACGCAGTTTTACCCGAAGAAGTCTACTTTAGTTGCCAGTGGAACACAAGCAGCTTTTCTCCCACAGTGTACCCAAAGGGCCTTTGCCCGCAAGAACTACTATGCTCAAGGTGACCCGCATGGAGTGAAATGGCTAAACCAAGGCAGGCTCTAGTGAGGCCTCTAAACATTTCCTCTCCCAAAACACGGCAGTTTTACCCAAAGAACTCTGCTTTAGTTCCAGGTGGAACACAAGCAGCATTTCTGCCACTGTGTACTCTTTGGGCTCTTCCACGAATGAACATCTATATGCAGGGTTTCCCACGTGGAGAGAACTGCCTCAACCAAGGCAGGCTGTAGTGAGGACTGTAAGCATTTCCTCTCCCAAAACACGCAGTTTTAACGGAAGAACTCTGCTTTAGTTGCAGTTGGAACATAAGCACCTTTTATCCCAGGGTGTACACAATGCTCCTTTCCCCAAATGAAACTCTATACGCAGGGTGTCCCGCGTGGAGTGAACTACCTCAATCAAGGCAGGATCTACTTATGCCTCTAAGAGTTTCCTCTCCCAAAACACGCAGTTTTGCCCGAAGAACTCTGCTTTAGTTGCCGGTGGAACACAAGCAGCTTTTCTCTCACAGTGTACCCAAAGGTCCTTTGCCCGAAAGAACTTCCATGCTCAAGGTGGCCCGCATGCAGTGAAATGCCTAAACCAAGGCAGGCTCTAGAGAGGGCTCTAAGCATTTCCTCTCCCAAAACACGGCAGTTTTACCCAAAGAACTCTGCTTTAGTTCCAGGTGGAACACAAGCAGCATTTCTGCCACTGTGTACTCTTTGGGCTCTTCCACGAATGAACTTCTATATGCAGGGTTTCCCTCGTGGAGCGAACTGCCTCAACCAAGGCAGGCTGTACTGAGTACTGTAAGCATTTCCTCTCCCAAAATATGCAGTTTTAACGGAAGAACTCTGCTTTAGTTGCAGGTGGAACACAAGCAGCATTTCTCCCACAGTGTACACAATGCCCTTTCCCAGAAGAAGTTCTATACTCAAGGTATCCCGCGTGGAGTTAAATGCCTAAACCAAGCCAGGCTCTAGTGAGGCCTCTAAGCATTTCCCCTCCCGAAACACGGCAGTTTTACCCAAAGAAATCTGCTTTAATTCCTGTTGTAACACAAGCAGCATTTCTCCATCAGTGCACACAATGGGCACTTCCCCGAATGTACTTGTTCTGTATGCAGGGTGTCCCGCGTGGAGCGAACTGCCTCAACCAAGGCAGGCTCTAGTAAGGACTCTAAGCATTTCCTCTCCCGAAACACGCAGTTTTAACGGAAGAACTCTGCTTTAGTTGCAGGTGGAACACAAGCAGTTTTTCTCCCAGAGTGTACACAATGGGCCTTAACCCGAATGAATTTCCATACGCAGGTTGTCCCGCATGGAGTGAACTACCTCAACCAAGGCAGGCTCTACTTATGCCTCTAAGCGTTTCCTCTCCCAAAACACGCAGTTTTACCCGAAGAACTCTGCTTTAGTTGCAGGAGGAACACAAGCATCTTTTCTCCCACAGTGTACCCAAAGGGCCTTTGCCCGAAAGAAATTCTATACTCAAGGTGTCTCACGTGGAGTGAAATGCCTAAACCAAGGCAGGCTCTAGTGAGGCCTCTAAGCATTTCCTCCCCGAAAACACGGCAGATTTACCCGAAGAACTCTGCTTTAGTTCCAGGTGTAACACAAGCAGCATTTCTCCATCAGTGCACACAATGGGCACTTCCCCGAATGAACTTGTTCTATATGCAGGTTGTCCCGTGTGGCGCGAACAGCCTCAAACATGGCAGGCTCTACTGTGGTTTCTAAGGCTTTCCTTTCTGAAAACGCGGCACTTTTACCCAAAGAACTCTGCCTTAAATGCAGTTGGAACACAAGCTGCATTTCTCCCACACTGTACACAAAGGGCCTTTCCCCGAATGAACTTCTATATGCAGGGTGTCCAGCGTGCAGCGAACTGCCTCAAGCCAGGCAGGCTCTAGTAAGGACTGTAAGCATTTCCTCTCCCAAAACACGCAGTTTTACCCGAAGAACTCTGCTTTAGTTGCCGGTGGAACACAAGCAGCTTTTCTCCCACAGTGTACCCAAAGGGCCTTTGCCCGTAAGAACTTCTATGCTCAAGGTGTCCCGCGTGGAGTGAAATGCCTGAACCAAGGCAGGCTCTAGTGAGGCCTGTAAGCATTTCCTCTCCCAAAACACGGCAGTTTTACCCAAAGAACTCTGCTTTAGTACCAGGTGTATCACAAGCAGCATTTCTCAATCAGTGCACACAATGGGCATTTCCCGAATGATCTTGTTGTATACGCAGGGTGTCCCGCGTGCAGCGAACAGCCTCAACCATGGCAGGCTCTACTGTGGTTTCTAAAGCTTTCCTCTCTGAAAACGCGGCACTTTTACCCAAAGAACTCTGCCTTAAATGCAGTTGGAACACAAGCTGCATTTCTCCCACACTGTACACAAAGGGCCTTTCCCCGAATGAACTTCTATATGCAGGGTGTCCAGCGTGCAGCGAACTGCCTCAAGCAAGGCAGGCTCTAGTAAGGACTGTAAGCATTTCCTCTCCCAAAACACGCAGTTTTACCCGAAGAACTCTGCTTTAGTTGCCGGTGGAACACAAGCAGCTTTTCTCCCACAGTGTACCCAAAGGGCCTTTGCCCGAAAGAAATTCTATACTCAAGGTGTCTCACGTGGAGTGAAATGCCTAAACCAAGGCAGGCTCTAGTGAGGCCTCTAAGCATTTCCTCCCCGAAAACACGGCAGATTTACCCGAAGAACTCTGCTTTAGTTCCAGGTGTAACACAAGCAGCATTTCTCCATCAGTGCACACAATGGGCACTTCCCCGAATGAACTTGTTCTATATGCAGGTTGTCCCGTGTGGCGCGAACAGCCTCAAACATGGCAGGCTCTACTGTGGTTTCTAAGGCTTTCCTTTCTGAAAACGCGGCACTTTTACCCAAAGAACTCTGCCTTAAATGCAGTTGGAACACAAGCTGCATTTCTCCCACACTGTACACAAAGGGCCTTTCCCCGAATGAACTTCTATATGCAGGATGTCCAGCGTGCAGCGAACTGCCTCAAGCCAGGCAGGCTCTAGTAAGGACTGTAAGCATTTCCTCTCCCAAAACACGCAGTTTTACCCGAAGAACTCTGCTTTAGTTGCCGGTGGAACACAAGCAGCTTTTCTCCCACAGTGTACCCAAAGGGCCTTTGCCCGTAAGAACTTCTATGCTCAAGGTGTCCCGCGTGGAGTGAAATGCCTGAACCAAGGCAGGCTCTAGTGAGGCCTGTAAGCATTTCCTCTCCCAAAACACGGCAGTTTTACCCAAAGAACTCTGCTTTAGTACCAGGTGTATCACAAGCAGCATTTCTCAATCAGTGCACACAATGGGCATTTCCCGAATGATCTTGTTGTATACGCAGGGTGTCCCGCGTGCAGCGAACAGCCTCAACCATGGCAGGCTCTACTGTGGTCCCTAAGGCTTTCCTCTCTGAAAACGCGGCACTTTTACCCAAAGAACTCTGCCTTAAATGCAGGTGGAACACAAGCTGCATTTCTCCCACACTGTACACAAAGGGCCCTTCCCTGAATGAACTTCTATATGCAGGGTGTCCCACGTGCAGTGAACTGCCTCAAGCAAGGCAGGCTCTAGTAAGCACTGTAAGCATTTCCTCTCCCAAAACACGCAGTTTTACCCGAAGAAGTCTGCTTTAGTTGCCGGTGGAACACAAGCAGCTTTTCTCCCACAGTGTACCCAAAGGGCCTTTGCCCGAAAGAAATACTATGCTCAAGGTGACCCGCATGGAGTGAAATGCCTGAACCAAGGCAGGCTCTAGTGAGGCCTCTAAACATTTCCTCTCCCAAAACACGGCAGTTTTACCCAAAGAACTCTGCTTTAGTTGCAGGTGGAACACAAGCAGCATTTCTGCCACTGTGTACTCTTTGGGCTCTTCCACGAATGAACATCTATATGCAGGGTTTCCCACGTGGAGAGAACTGCCTCAACCAAGGCAGGCTGTAGTGAGGACTGTAAGCATTTCCTCTCCCAAAACACGCAGTTTTAACGGAAGAACTCTGCTTTAGTTGCAGTTGGAACACAAGCACCTTTTATCCCAGGGTGTACACAATGCTCCTTTCCCCAAATGAAACTCTATATGCAGGGTGTCCCGCGTGGAGTGAACTACCTCAATCAAGGCAGGCTCTGCTTATGCCTCTAAGAGTTTCCTCTCCCAAAACACGCAGGTTTGCCCGAAGAACTCTGCTTTAGTTGCCGGTGGAACACAAGCAGCTTTTCTCTCACAGTGTACCCAAAGGGCCTTTGCCCGAAAGAACTTCTATGCTCAAGGTGGCCTGCATGCAGTGAAATGCCTAAACCAAGGCAGGCTCTAGAGAGGGCTCTAAGCATTTCCTCTCCCAAAACACGGCAGTTTTACCCAAAGAACTCTGCTTTAGTTCCAGGTGGAACACAAGCAGCATTACTGCCACTGTGTACTCTTTGGGCTCTTCCACGAATGAACTTCTATATGCAGGGTTTCCCTCGTGGAGCGAACTGCCTCAACCAAGGCAGGCTGTACTGAGTACTGTAAGCATTACCTCTCCCAAAATATGCAGTTTTAACGGAAGAACTCTGCTTTAGTTGCAGGTGGAACACAAGCAGCATTTCTCCCACAGTGTACACAATGCCCTTTCCCAGAAGAAGTTCTATACTCAAGGTATCCCGCGTGGAGTTAAATGCCTAAACCAAGCCAGGCTCTAGTGAGGCCTCTAAGCATTTCCCCTCCCGAAACACGGCAGTTTTACCCAAAGAAATCTGCTTTAATTCCTGTTGTAACACAAGCAGCATTTCTCCATCAGTGCACACAATGGGCACTTCCCCGAATGTACTTGTTCTGTATGCAGGGTGTCCCGCGTGGAGCGAACTGCCTCAACCAAGGCAGGCTCTAGTAAGGACTCTAAGCATTTCCTCTCCCGAAACACGCAGTTTTAACGGAAGAACTCTGCTTTAGTTGCAGGTGGAACACAAGCAGTTTTTCTCCCAGAGTGTACACAATGGGCCTTAACCCGAATGAATTTCCATACGCAGGTTGTCCCGCATGGAGTGAACTACCTCAACCAAGGCAGGCTCTACTTATGCCTCTAAGCGTTTCCTCTCCCAAAACACGCAGTTTTACCCGAAGAACTCTGCTTTAGTTGCAGGAGGAACACAAGCATCTTTTCTCCCACAGTGTACCCAAAGGGCCTTTGCCCGAAAGAAATTCTATACTCAAGGTGTCTCACGTGGAGTGAAATGCCTAAACCAAGGCAGGCTCTAGTGAGGCCTCTAAGCATTTCCTCCCCGAAAACACGGCAGATTTACCCGAAGAACTCTGCTTTAGTTCCAGGTGTAACACAAGCAGCATTTCTCCATCAGTGCACACAATGGGCACTTCCCCGAATGAACTTGTTCTATATGCAGGTTGTCCCGTGTGGCGCGAACAGCCTCAACCATGGCAGGCTCTACTGTGGTCCCTAAGGCTTTCCTCTCTGAAAACGCGGCACTTTTACCCAAAGAACTCTGCCTTAAATGCAGGTGGAACACAAGCTGCATTTCTCCCACACTGTACACAAAGGGCCCTTCCCTGAATGAACTTCTATATGCAGGGTGTCCCACGTGCAGTGAACTGCCTCAAGCAAGGCAGGCTCTAGTAAGCACTGTAAGCATTTCCTCTCCCAAAACACGCAGTTTTACCCGAAGAAGTCTGCTTTAGTTGCCGGTGGAACACAAGCAGCTTTTCTCCCACAGTGTACCCAAAGGGCCTTTGCCCGAAAGAAATACTATGCTCAAGGTGACCCGCATGGAGTGAAATGCCTGAACCAAGGCAGGCTCTAGTGAGGCCTCTAAACATTTCCTCTCCCAAAACACGGCAGTTTTACCCAAAGAACTCTGCTTTAGTTCCAGGTGGAACACAAGCAGCATTTCTGCCACTGTGTACTCTTTGGGCTCTTCCACGAATGAACATCTATATGCAGGGTTTCCCACGTGGAGAGAACTGCCTCAACCAAGGCAGGCTGTAGTGAGGACTGTAAGCATTTCCTCTCCCAAAACACGCAGTTTTAACGGAAGAACTCTGCTTTAGTTGCAGTTGGAACACAAGCACCTTTTATCCCAGGGTGTACACAATGCTCCTTTCCCCAAATGAAACTCTATATGCAGGGTGTCCCGCGTGGAGTGAACTACCTCAATCAAGGCAGGCTCTGCTTATGCCTCTAAGAGTTTCCTCTCCCAAAACACGCAGTTTTGCCCGAAGAACTCTGCTCTAGTTGCCGGTGGAACACAAGCAGCTTTTCTCTCACAGTGTACCCAAAGGGCCTTTGCCCGAAAGAACTTCTATGCTCAAGGTGGCCTGCATGCAGTGAAATGCCTAAACCAAGGCAGGCTCTAGAGAGGGCTCTAAGCATTTCCTCTCCCAAAACACGGCAGTTTTACCCAAAGAACTCTGCTTTAGTTCCAGGTGGAACACAAGCAGCATTACTGCCACTGTGTACTCTTTGGGCTCTTCCACGAATGAACTTCTATATGCAGGGTTTCCCTCGTGGAGCGAACTGCCTCAACCAAGGCAGGCTGTACTGAGTACTGTAAGCATTACCTCTCCCAAAATATGCAGTTTTAACGGAAGAACTCTGCTTTAGTTGCAGGTGGAACACAAGCAGCATTTCTCCCACAGTGTACACAATGCCCTTTCCCAGAAGAAGTTCTATACTCAAGGTATCCCGCGTGGAGTTAAATGCCTAAACCAAGCCAGGCTCTAGTGAGGCCTCTAAGCATTTCCCCTCCCGAAACACGGCAGTTTTACCCAAAGAAATCTGCTTTAATTCCTGTTGTAACACAAGCAGCATTTCTCCATCAGTGCACACAATGGGCACTTCCCCGAATGTACTTGTTCTGTATGCAGGGTGTCCCGCGTGGAGCGAACTGCCTCAACCAAGGCAGGCTCTAGTAAGGACTCTAAGCATTTCCTCTCCCGAAACACGCAGTTTTAACGGAAGAACTCTGCTTTAGTTGCAGGTGGAACACAAGCAGTTTTTCTCCCAGAGTGTACACAATGGGCCTTAACCCGAATGAATTTCCATACGCAGGTTGTCCCGCATGGAGTGAACTACCTCAACCAAGGCAGGCTCTACTTATGCCTCTAAGCGTTTCCTCTCCCAAAACACGCAGTTTTACCCGAAGAACTCTGCTTTAGTTGCAGGAGGAACACAAGCATCTTTTCTCCCACAGTGTACCCAAAGGGCCTTTGCCCGAAAGAAATTCTATACTCAAGGTGTCTCACGTGGAGTGAAATGCCTAAACCAAGGCAGGCTCTAGTGAGGCCTCTAAGCATTTCCTCCCCGAAAACACGGCAGATTTACCCGAAGAACTCTGCTTTAGTTCCAGGTGTAACACAAGCAGCATTTCTCCATCAGTGCACACAATGGGCACTTCCCCGAATGAACTTGTTCTATATGCAGGTTGTCCCGTGTGGCGCGAACAGCCTCAAACATGGCAGGCTCTACTGTGGTTTCTAAGGCTTTCCTTTCTGAAAACGCGGCACTTTTACCCAAAGAACTCTGCCTTAAATGCAGGTGGAACACAAGCTGCATTTCTCCCACACTGTACACAAAGGGCCTTTCCCCGAATGAACTTCTATATGCAGGATGTCCAGCGTGCAGCGAACTGCCTCAAGCCAGGCAGGCTCTAGTAAGGACTGTAAGCATTTCCTCTCCCAAAACACGCAGTTTTACCCGAAGAACTCTGCTTTAGTTGCCGGTGGAACACAAGCAGCTTTTCTCCCACAGTGTACCCAAAGGGCCTTTGCCCGTAAGAACTTCTATGCTCAAGGTGTCCCGCGTGGAGTGAAATGCCTGAACCAAGGCAGGCTCTAGTGAGGCCTGTAAGCATTTCCTCTCCCAAAACACGGCAGTTTTACCCAAAGAACTCTGCTTTAGTACCAGGTGTATCACAAGCAGCATTTCTCAATCAGTGCACACAATGGGCATTTCCCGAATGATCTTGTTGTATACGCAGGGTGTCCCGCGTGCAGCGAACAGCCTCAACCATGGCAGGCTCTACTGTGGTCCCTAAGGCTTTCCTCTCTGAAAACGCGGCACTTTTACCCAAAGAGCTCTGCCTTAAATGCAGGTGGAACACAAGCTGCATTTCTCCCACACTGTACACAAAGGGCCCTTCCCTGAATGAACTTCTATATGCAGGGTGTCCCACGTGCAGTGAACTGCCTCAAGCAAGGCAGGCTCTAGTAAGCACTGTAAGCATTTCCTCTCCCAAAACACGCAGTTTTACCCGAAGAAGTCTGCTTTAGTTGCCGGTGGAACACAAGCAGCTTTTCTCCCACAGTGTACCCAAAGGGCCTTTGCCCGAAAGAAATACTATGCTCAAGGTGACCCGCATGGAGTGAAATGCCTGAACCAAGGCAGGCTCTAGTGAGGCCTCTAAACATTTCCTCTCCCAAAACACGGCAGTTTTACCCAAAGAACTCTGCTTTAGTTCCAGGTGGAACACAAGCAGCATTTCTGCCACTGTGTACTCTTTGGGCTCTTCCACGAATGAACATCTATATGCAGGGTTTCCCACGTGGAGAGAACTGCCTCAACCAAGGCAGGCTGTAGTGAGGACTGTAAGCATTTCCTCTCCCAAAACATGCAGTTTTAACGGAAGAACTCTGCTTTAGTTGCAGTTGGAACACAAGCACCTTTTATCCCAGGGTGTACACAATGCTCCTTTCCCCAAATGAAACTCTATATGCAGGGTGTCCCGCGTGGAGTGAACTACCTCAATCAAGGCAGGCTCTGCTTATGCCTCTAAGAGTTTCCTCTCCCAAAACACGCAGGTTTGCCCGAAGAACTCTGCTTTAGTTGCCGGTGGAACACAAGCAGCTTTTCTCTCACAGTGTACCCAAAGGGCCTTTGCCCGAAAGAACTTCTATGCTCAAGGTGGCCTGCATGCAGTGAAATGCCTAAACCAAGGCAGGCTCTAGAGAGGGCTCTAAGCATTTCCTCTCCCAAAATACGGCAGTTTTACCCAAAGAACTCTGCTTTAGTTCCAGGTGGAACACAAGCAGCATTACTGCCACTGTGTACTCTTTGGGCTCTTCCACGAATGAACTTCTATATGCAGGGTTTCCCTCGTGGAGCGAACTGCCTCAACCAAGGCAGGCTGTACTGAGTACTCTAAGCATTTCCTCTCCCAAAATATGCAGTTTTAACGGAAGAACTCTGCTTTAGTTGCAGGTGGAACACAAGCAGCATTTCTCCCACAGTGTACACAATGCCCTTTCCCAGAAGAAGTTCTATACTCAAGGTATCCCGCGTGGAGTTAAATGCCTAAACCAAGCCAGGCTCTAGTGAGGCCTCTAAGCATTTCCCCTCCCGAAACACGGCAGTTTTACCCAAAGAAATCTGCTTTAATTCCTGTTGTAACACAAGCAGCATTTCTCCATCAGTGCACACAATGGGCACTTCCCCGAATGTACTTGTTCTGTATGCAGGGTGTCCCGCGTGGAGCGAACTGCCTCAACCAAGGCAGGCTCTAGTAAGGACTCTAAGCATTTCCTCTCCCGAAACACGCAGTTTTAACGGAAGAACTCTGCTTTAGTTGCAGGTGGAACACAAGCAGTTTTTCTCCCAGAGTGTACACAATGGGCCTTAACCCGAATGAATTTCCATACGCAGGTTGTCCCGCATGGAGTGAACTACCTCAACCAAGGCAGGCTCTACTTATGCCTCTAAGCGTTTCCTCTCCCAAAACACGCAGTTTTACCCGAAGAACTCTGCTTTAGTTGCAGGAGGAACACAAGCATCTTTTCTCCCACAGTGTACCCAAAGGGCCTTTGCCCGAAAGAAATTCTATACTCAAGGTGTCTCACGTGGAGTGAAATGCCTAAACCAAGGCAGGCTCTAGTGAGGCCTCTAAGCATTTCCTCCCCGAAAACACGGCAGATTTACCCGAAGAACTCTGCTTTAGTTCCAGGTGTAACACAAGCAGCATTTCTCCATCAGTGCACACAATGGGCACTTCCCCGAATGAACTTGTTCTATATGCAGGTTGTCCCGTGTGGCGCGAACAGCCTCAAACATGGCAGGCTCTACTGTGGTTTCTAAGGCTTTCCTTTCTGAAAACGCGGCACTTTTACCCAAAGAACTCTGCCTTAAATGCAGGTGGAACACAAGCTGCATTTCTCCCACACTGTACACAAAGGGCCTTTCCCCGAATGAACTTCTATATGCAGGGTGTCCAGCGTGCAGCGAACTGCCTCAAGTAAGGCAGGCTCTAGTAAGGACTGTAAGCATTTCCTCTCCCAAAACACGCAGTTTTACCCGAAGAAGTCTGCTTTAGTTGCCGGTGGAACACAAGCAGCTTTTCTCCCACAGTGTACCCAAAGGGCCTTTGCCCGTAAGAACTTCTATGCTCAAGGTGTCCCACGTGGAGTGAAATGCCTGAACCAAGCCAGGCTCTAGTGAGGCCTGTAAGCATTTCCTCTCCCAAAACACGGCAGTTTTACCCAAAGAACTCTGCTTTAGTACCAGGTGTATCTCAAGCAGCATTTCTCAATCAGTGCACACAATGGGCATTTCCCGAATGAACTTGTTGTATACGCAGGGTGTCCCGCGTGCAGCGAACAGCCTCAACCATGGCAGGCTCTACTGTGGTCCCTAAGGCTTTCCTCTCTGAAAACGCGGCACTTTTACCCAAAGAACTCTGCCTTAAATGCAGGTGGAACACAAGCTGCATTTCTCCCACACTGTACACAAAGGGCCCTTCCCTGAATGAACTTCTATATGCAGGGTGACCCACGTGCAGCGAACTGCCTCAAGCAAGGCAGGCTCTAGTAAGCACTGTAAGCATTTCATCTCCCAAAACACGCAGTTTTACCCGAAGAAGTCTACTTTAGTTGCCAGTGGAACACAAGCAGCTTTTCTCCCACAGTGTACCCAAAGGGCCTTTGCCCGCAAGAACTACTATGCTCAAGGTGACCCGCATGGAGTGAAATGGCTAAACCAAGGCAGGCTCTAGTGAGGCCTCTAAACATTTCCTCTCCCAAAACACGGCAGTTTTACCCAAAGAACTCTGCTTTAGTTCCAGGTGGAACACAAGCAGCATTTCTGCCACTGTGTACTCTTTGGGCTCTTCCACGAATGAACATCTATATGCAGGGTTTCCCACGTGGAGAGAACTGCCTCAACCAAGGCAGGCTGTAGTGAGGACTGTAAGCATTTCCTCTCCCAAAACACGCAGTTTTAACGGAAGAACTCTGCTTTAGTTGCAGTTGGAACATAAGCACCTTTTATCCCAGGGTGTACACAATGCTCCTTTCCCCAAATGAAACTCTATACGCAGGGTGTCCCGCGTGGAGTGAACTACCTCAATCAAGGCAGGATCTACTTATGCCTCTAAGAGTTTCCTCTCCCAAAACACGCAGTTTTGCCCGAAGAAATCTGCTTTAGTTGCCGGTGGAACACAAGCAGCTTTTCTCTCACAGTGTACCCAAAGGTCCTTTGCCCGAAAGAACTTCCATGCTCAAGGTGGCCCGCATGCAGTGAAATGCCTAAACCAAGGCAGGCTCTAGAGAGGGCTCTAAGCATTTCCTCTCCCAAAACACGGCAGTTTTACCCAAAGAACTCTGCTTTAGTTCCAGGTGGAACACAAGCAGCATTTCTGCCACTGTGTACTCTTTGGGCTCTTCCACGAATGAACTTCTATATGCAGGGTTTCCCTCGTGGAGCGAACTGCCTCAACCAAGGCAGGCTGTACTGAGTACTGTAAGCATTTCCTCTCCCAAAATATGCAGTTTTAACGGAAGAACTCTGCTTTAGTTGCAGGTGGAACACAAGCAGCATTTCTCCCACAGTGTACACAATGCCCTTTCCCAGAAGAAGTTCTATACTCAAGGTATCCCGCGTGGAGTTAAATGCCTAAACCAAGCCAGGCTCTAGTGAGGCCTCTAAGCATTTCCCCTCCCGAAACACGGCAGTTTTACCCAAAGAAATCTGCTTTAATTCCTGTTGTAACACAAGCAGCATTTCTCCATCAGTGCACACAATGGGCACTTCCCCGAATGTACTTGTTCTGTATGCAGGGTGTCCCGCGTGGAGCGAACTGCCTCAACCAAGGCAGGCTCTAGTAAGGACTCTAAGCATTTCCTCTCCCGAAACACGCAGTTTTAACGGAAGAACTCTGCTTTAGTTGCAGGTGGAACACAAGCAGTTTTTCTCCCAGAGTGTACACAATGGGCCTTAACCCGAATGAATTTCCATACGCAGGTTGTCCCGCATGGAGTGAACTACCTCAACCAAGGCAGGCTCTACTTATGCCTCTAAGCGTTTCCTCTCCCAAAACACGCAGTTTTACCCGAAGAACTCTGCTTTAGTTGCAGGAGGAACACAAGCATCTTTTCTCCCACAGTGTACCCAAAGGGCCTTTGCCCGAAAGAAATTCTATACTCAAGGTGTCTCACGTGGAGTGAAATGCCTAAACCAAGGCAGGCTCTAGTGAGGCCTCTAAGCATTTCCTCCCCGAAAACACGGCAGATTTACCCGAAGAACTCTGCTTTAGTTCCAGGTGTAACACAAGCAGCATTTCTCCATCAGTGCACACAATGGGCACTTCCCCGAATGAACTTGTTCTATATGCAGGTTGTCCCGTGTGGCGCGAACAGCCTCAAACATGGCAGGCTCTACTGTGGTTTCTAAGGCTTTCCTTTCTGAAAACGCGGCACTTTTACCCAAAGAACTCTGCCTTAAATGCAGTTGGAACACAAGCTGCATTTCTCCCACACTGTACACAAAGGGCCTTTCCCCGAATGAACTTCTATATGCAGGGTGTCCAGCGTGCAGCGAACTGCCTCAAGCCAGGCAGGCTCTAGTAAGGACTGTAAGCATTTCCTCTCCCAAAACACGCAGTTTTACCCGAAGAACTCTGCTTTAGTTGCCGGTGGAACACAAGCAGCTTTTCTCCCACAGTGTACCCAAAGGGCCTTTGCCCGTAAGAACTTCTATGCTCAAGGTGTCCCGCGTGGAGTGAAATGCCTGAACCAAGGCAGGCTCTAGTGAGGCCTGTAAGCATTTCCTCTCCCAAAACACGGCAGTTTTACCCAAAGAACTCTGCTTTAGTACCAGGTGTATCACAAGCAGCATTTCTCAATCAGTGCACACAATGGGCATTTCCCGAATGATCTTGTTGTATACGCAGGGTGTCCCGCGTGCAGCGAACAGCCTCAACCATGGCAGGCTCTACTGTGGTTTCTAAAGCTTTCCTCTCTGAAAACGCGGCACTTTTACCCAAAGAACTCTGCCTTAAATGCAGTTGGAACACAAGCTGCATTTCTCCCACACTGTACACAAAGGGCCTTTCCCCGAATGAACTTCTATATGCAGGGTGTCCAGCGTGCAGCGAACTGCCTCAAGCAAGGCAGGCTCTAGTAAGGACTGTAAGCATTTCCTCTCCCAAAACACGCAGTTTTACCCGAAGAACTCTGCTTTAGTTGCCGGTGGAACACAAGCAGCTTTTCTCCCACAGTGTACCCAAAGGGCCTTTGCCCGAAAGAAATTCTATACTCAAGGTGTCTCACGTGGAGTGAAATGCCTAAACCAAGGCAGGCTCTAGTGAGGCCTCTAAGCATTTCCTCCCCGAAAACACGGCAGATTTACCCGAAGAACTCTGCTTTAGTTCCAGGTGTAACACAAGCAGCATTTCTCCATCAGTGCACACAATGGGCACTTCCCCGAATGAACTTGTTCTATATGCAGGTTGTCCCGTGTGGCGCGAACAGCCTCAAACATGGCAGGCTCTACTGTGGTTTCTAAGGCTTTCCTTTCTGAAAACGCGGCACTTTTACCCAAAGAACTCTGCCTTAAATGCAGTTGGAACACAAGCTGCATTTCTCCCACACTGTACACAAAGGGCCTTTCCCCGAATGAACTTCTATATGCAGGATGTCCAGCGTGCAGCGAACTGCCTCAAGCCAGGCAGGCTCTAGTAAGGACTGTAAGCATTTCCTCTCCCAAAACACGCAGTTTTACCCGAAGAACTCTGCTTTAGTTGCCGGTGGAACACAAGCAGCTTTTCTCCCACAGTGTACCCAAAGGGCCTTTGCCCGTAAGAACTTCTATGCTCAAGGTGTCCCGCGTGGAGTGAAATGCCTGAACCAAGGCAGGCTCTAGTGAGGCCTGTAAGCATTTCCTCTCCCAAAACACGGCAGTTTTACCCAAAGAACTCTGCTTTAGTACCAGGTGTATCACAAGCAGCATTTCTCAATCAGTGCACACAATGGGCATTTCCCGAATGATCTTGTTGTATACGCAGGGTGTCCCGCGTGCAGCGAACAGCCTCAACCATGGCAGGCTCTACTGTGGTCCCTAAGGCTTTCCTCTCTGAAAACGCGGCACTTTTACCCAAAGAACTCTGCCTTAAATGCAGGTGGAACACAAGCTGCATTTCTCCCACACTGTACACAAAGGGCCCTTCCCTGAATGAACTTCTATATGCAGGGTGTCCCACGTGCAGTGAACTGCCTCAAGCAAGGCAGGCTCTAGTAAGCACTGTAAGCATTTCCTCTCCCAAAACACGCAGTTTTACCCGAAGAAGTCTGCTTTAGTTGCCGGTGGAACACAAGCAGCTTTTCTCCCACAGTGTACCGAAAGGGCCTTTGCCCGAAAGAAATACTATGCTCAAGGTGACCCGCATGGAGTGAAATGCCTGAACCAAGGCAGGCTCTAGTGAGGCCTCTAAACATTTCCTCTCCCAAAACACGGCAGTTTTACCCAAAGAACTCTGCTTTAGTTGCAGGTGGAACACAAGCAGCATTTCTGCCACTGTGTACTCTTTGGGCTCTTCCACGAATGAACATCTATATGCAGGGTTTCCCACGTGGAGAGAACTGCCTCAACCAAGGCAGGCTGTAGTGAGGACTGTAAGCATTTCCTCTCCCAAAACACGCAGTTTTAACGGAAGAACTCTGCTTTAGTTGCAGTTGGAACACAAGCACCTTTTATCCCAGGGTGTACACAATGCTCCTTTCCCCAAATGAAACTCTATATGCAGGGTGTCCCGCGTGGAGTGAACTACCTCAATCAAGGCAGGCTCTGCTTATGCCTCTAAGAGTTTCCTCTCCCAAAACACGCAGGTTTGCCCGAAGAACTCTGCTTTAGTTGCCGGTGGAACACAAGCAGCTTTTCTCTCACAGTGTACCCAAAGGGCCTTTGCCCGAAAGAACTTCTATGCTCAAGGTGGCCTGCATGCAGTGAAATGCCTAAACCAAGGCAGGCTCTAGAGAGGGCTCTAAGCATTTCCTCTCCCAAAACACGGCAGTTTTACCCAAAGAACTCTGCTTTAGTTCCAGGTGGAACACAAGCAGCATTACTGCCACTGTGTACTCTTTGGGCTCTTCCACGAATGAACTTCTATATGCAGGGTTTCCCTCGTGGAGCGAACTGCCTCAACCAAGGCAGGCTGTACTGAGTACTGTAAGCATTACCTCTCCCAAAATATGCAGTTTTAACGGAAGAACTCTGCTTTAGTTGCAGGTGGAACACAAGCAGCATTTCTCCCACAGTGTACACAATGCCCTTTCCCAGAAGAAGTTCTATACTCAAGGTATCCCGCGTGGAGTTAAATGCCTAAACCAAGCCAGGCTCTAGTGAGGCCTCTAAGCATTTCCCCTCCCGAAACACGGCAGTTTTACCCAAAGAAATCTGCTTTAATTCCTGTTGTAACACAAGCAGCATTTCTCCATCAGTGCACACAATGGGCACTTCCCCGAATGTACTTGTTCTGTATGCAGGGTGTCCCGCGTGGAGCGAACTGCCTCAACCAAGGCAGGCTCTAGTAAGGACTCTAAGCATTTCCTCTCCCGAAACACGCAGTTTTAACGGAAGAACTCTGCTTTAGTTGCAGGTGGAACACAAGCAGTTTTTCTCCCAGAGTGTACACAATGGGCCTTAACCCGAATGAATTTCCATACGCAGGTTGTCCCGCATGGAGTGAACTACCTCAACCAAGGCAGGCTCTACTTATGCCTCTAAGCGTTTCCTCTCCCAAAACACGCAGTTTTACCCGAAGAACTCTGCTTTAGTTGCAGG
Source organism: Mesoplodon bidens (assembly GCF_964165515.1). Classification (NCBI taxonomy): domain Eukaryota; kingdom Metazoa; phylum Chordata; class Mammalia; order Artiodactyla; family Ziphiidae; genus Mesoplodon; species Mesoplodon bidens. Next base: position 478,478 of record NW_027671150.1, read on the forward strand.
AGGAACACAAGCATCTTTTCTCCCACAGTGTACCCAAAGGGCCTTTGCCCGAAAGAAATTCTATACTCAAGGTGTCTCACGTGGAGTGAAATGCCTAAACCAAGGCAGGCTCTAGTGAGGCCTCTAAGCATTTCCTCCCCGAAAACACGGCAGATTTACCCGAAGAACTCTGCTTTAGTTCCAGGTGTAACACAAGCAGCATTTCTCCATCAGTGCACACAATGGGCACTTCCCCGAATGAACTTGTTCTATATGCAGGTTGTCCCGTGTGGCGCGAACAGCCTCAACCATGGCAGGCTCTACTGTGGTCCCTAAGGCTTTCCTCTCTGAAAACGCGGCACTTTTACCCAAAGAACTCTGCCTTAAATGCAGGTGGAACACAAGCTGCATTTCTCCCACACTGTACACAAAGGGCCCTTCCCTGAATGAACTTCTATATGCAGGGTGTCCCACGTGCAGTGAACTGCCTCAAGCAAGGCAGGCTCTAGTAAGCACTGTAAGCATTTCCTCTCCCAAAACACGCAGTTTTACCCGAAGAAGTCTGCTTTAGTTGCCGGTGGAACACAAGCAGCTTTTCTCCCACAGTGTACCCAAAGGGCCTTTGCCCGAAAGAAATACTATGCTCAAGGTGACCCGCATGGAGTGAAATGCCTGAACCAAGGCAGGCTCTAGTGAGGCCTCTAAACATTTCCTCTCCCAAAACACGGCAGTTTTACCCAAAGAACTCTGCTTTAGTTCCAGGTGGAACACAAGCAGCATTTCTGCCACTGTGTACTCTTTGGGCTCTTCCACGAATGAACATCTATATGCAGGGTTTCCCACGTGGAGAGAACTGCCTCAACCAAGGCAGGCTGTAGTGAGGACTGTAAGCATTTCCTCTCCCAAAACACGCAGTTTTAACGGAAGAACTCTGCTTTAGTTGCAGTTGGAACACAAGCACCTTTTATCCCAGGGTGTACACAATGCTCCTTTCCCCAAATGAAACTCTATATGCAGGGTGTCCCGCGTGGAGTGAACTACCTCAATCAAGGCAGGCTCTGCTTATGCCTCTAAGAGTTTCCTCTCCCAAAACACGCAGTTTTGCCCGAAGAACTCTGCTTTAGTTGCCGGTGGAACACAAGCAGCTTTTCTCTCACAGTGTACCCAAAGGGCCTTTGCCCGAAAGAACTTCTATGCTCAAGGTGGCCTGCATGCAGTGAAATGCCTAAACCAAGGCAGGCTCTAGAGAGGGCTCTAAGCATTTCCTCTCCCAAAACACGGCAGTTTTACCCAAAGAACTCTGCTTTAGTTCCAGGTGGAACACAAGCAGCATTACTGCCACTGTGTACTCTTTGGGCTCTTCCACGAATGAACTTCTATATGCAGGGTTTCCCTCGTGGAGCGAACTGCCTCAACCAAGGCAGGCTGTACTGAGTACTGTAAGCATTACCTCTCCCAAAATATGCAGTTTTAACGGAAGAACTCTGCTTTAGTTGCAGGTGGAACACAAGCAGCATTTCTCCCACAGTGTACACAATGCCCTTTCCCAGAAGAAGTTCTATACTCAAGGTATCCCGCGTGGAGTTAAATGCCTAAACCAAGCCAGGCTCTAGTGAGGCCTCTAAGCATTTCCCCTCCCGAAACACGGCAGTTTTACCCAAAGAAATCTGCTTTAATTCCTGTTGTAACACAAGCAGCATTTCTCCATCAGTGCACACAATGGGCACTTCCCCGAATGTACTTGTTCTGTATGCAGGGTGTCCCGCGTGGAGCGAACTGCCTCAACCAAGGCAGGCTCTAGTAAGGACTCTAAGCATTTCCTCTCCCGAAACACGCAGTTTTAACGGAAGAACTCTGCTTTAGTTGCAGGTGGAACACAAGCAGTTTTTCTCCCAGAGTGTACACAATGGGCCTTAACCCGAATGAATTTCCATACGCAGGTTGTCCCGCATGGAGTGAACTACCTCAACCAAGGCAGGCTCTACTTATGCCTCTAAGCGTTTCCTCTCCCAAAACACGCAGTTTTACCCGAAGAACTCTGCTTTAGTTGCAGGAGGAACACAAGCATCTTTTCTCCCACAGTGTACCCAAAGGGCCTTTGCCCGAAAGAAATTCTATACTCAAGGTGTCTCACGTGGAGTGAAATGCCTAAACCAAGGCAGGCTCTAGTGAGGCCTCTAAGCATTTCCTCCCCGAAAACACGGCAGATTTACCCGAAGAACTCTGCTTTAGTTCCAGGTGTAACACAAGCAGCATTTCTCCATCAGTGCACACAATGGGCACTTCCCCGAATGAACTTGTTCTATATGCAGGTTGTCCCGTGTGGCGCGAACAGCCTCAAACATGGCAGGCTCTACTGTGGTTTCTAAGGCTTTCCTTTCTGAAAACGCGGCACTTTTACCCAAAGAACTCTGCCTTAAATGCAGGTGGAACACAAGCTGCATTTCTCCCACACTGTACACAAAGGGCCTTTCCCCGAATGAACTTCTATATGCAGGATGTCCAGCGTGCAGCGAACTGCCTCAAGCCAGGCAGGCTCTAGTAAGGACTGTAAGCATTTCCTCTCCCAAAACACGCAGTTTTACCCGAAGAACTCTGCTTTAGTTGCCGGTGGAACACAAGCAGCTTTTCTCCCACAGTGTACCCAAAGGGCCTTTGCCCGTAAGAACTTCTATGCTCAAGGTGTCCCGCGTGGAGTGAAATGCCTGAACCAAGGCAGGCTCTAGTGAGGCCTGTAAGCATTTCCTCTCCCAAAACACGGCAGTTTTACCCAAAGAACTCTGCTTTAGTACCAGGTGTATCACAAGCAGCATTTCTCAATCAGTGCACACAATGGGCATTTCCCGAATGATCTTGTTGTATACGCAGGGTGTCCCGCGTGCAGCGAACAGCCTCAACCATGGCAGGCTCTACTGTGGTCCCTAAGGCTTTCCTCTCTGAAAACGCGGCACTTTTACCCAAAGAGCTCTGCCTTAAATGCAGGTGGAACACAAGCTGCATTTCTCCCACACTGTACACAAAGGGCCCTTCCCTGAATGAACTTCTATATGCAGGGTGTCCCACGTGCAGTGAACTGCCTCAAGCAAGGCAGGCTCTAGTAAGCACTGTAAGCATTTCCTCTCCCAAAACACGCAGTTTTACCCGAAGAAGTCTGCTTTAGTTGCCGGTGGAACACAAGCAGCTTTTCTCCCACAGTGTACCCAAAGGGCCTTTGCCCGAAAGAAATACTATGCTCAAGGTGACCCGCATGGAGTGAAATGCCTGAACCAAGGCAGGCTCTAGTGAGGCCTCTAAACATTTCCTCTCCCAAAACACGGCAGTTTTACCCAAAGAACTCTGCTTTAGTTCCAGGTGGAACACAAGCAGCATTTCTGCCACTGTGTACTCTTTGGGCTCTTCCACGAATGAACATCTATATGCAGGGTTTCCCACGTGGAGAGAACTGCCTCAACCAAGGCAGGCTGTAGTGAGGACTGTAAGCATTTCCTCTCCCAAAACATGCAGTTTTAACGGAAGAACTCTGCTTTAGTTGCAGTTGGAACACAAGCACCTTTTATCCCAGGGTGTACACAATGCTCCTTTCCCCAAATGAAACTCTATATGCAGGGTGTCCCGCGTGGAGTGAACTACCTCAATCAAGGCAGGCTCTGCTTATGCCTCTAAGAGTTTCCTCTCCCAAAACACGCAGGTTTGCCCGAAGAACTCTGCTTTAGTTGCCGGTGGAACACAAGCAGCTTTTCTCTCACAGTGTACCCAAAGGGCCTTTGCCCGAAAGAACTTCTATGCTCAAGGTGGCCTGCATGCAGTGAAATGCCTAAACCAAGGCAGGCTCTAGAGAGGGCTCTAAGCATTTCCTCTCCCAAAACACGGCAGTTTTACCCAAAGAACTCTGCTTTAGTTCCAGGTGGAACACAAGCAGCATTACTGCCACTGTGTACTCTTTGGGCTCTTCCACGAATGAACTTCTATATGCAGGGTTTCCCTCGTGGAGCGAACTGCCTCAACCAAGGCAGGCTGTACTGAGTACTGTAAGCATTACCTCTCCCAAAATATGCAGTTTTAACGGAAGAACTCTGCTTTAGTTGCAGGTGGAACACAAGCAGCATTTCTCCCACAGTGTACACAATGCCCTTTCCCAGAAGAAGTTCTATACTCAAGGTATCCCGCGTGGAGTTAAATGCCTAAACCAAGCCAGGCTCTAGTGAGGCCTCTAAGCATTTCCCCTCCCGAAACACGGCAGTTTTACCCAAAGAAATCTGCTTTAATTCCTGTTGTAACACAAGCAGCATTTCTCCATCAGTGCACACAATGGGCACTTCCCCGAATGTACTTGTTCTGTATGCAGGGTGTCCCGCGTGGAGCGAACTGCCTCAACCAAGGCAGGCTCTAGTAAGGACTCTAAGCATTTCCTCTCCCGAAACACGCAGTTTTAACGGAAGAACTCTGCTTTAGTTGCAGGTGGAACACAAGCAGTTTTTCTCCCAGAGTGTACACAATGGGCCTTAACCCGAATGAATTTCCATACGCAGGTTGTCCCGCATGGAGTGAACTACCTCAACCAAGGCAGGCTCTACTTATGCCTCTAAGCGTTTCCTCTCCCAAAACACGCAGTTTTACCCGAAGAACTCTGCTTTAGTTGCAGGAGGAACACAAGCATCTTTTCTCCCACAGTGTACCCAAAGGGCCTTTGCCCGAAAGAAATTCTATACTCAAGGTGTCTCACGTGGAGTGAAATGCCTAAACCAAGGCAGGCTCTAGTGAGGCCTCTAAGCATTTCCTCCCCGAAAACACGGCAGATTTACCCGAAGAACTCTGCTTTAGTTCCAGGTGTAACACAAGCAGCATTTCTCCATCAGTGCACACAATGGGCACTTCCCCGAATGAACTTGTTCTATATGCAGGTTGTCCCGTGTGGCGCGAACAGCCTCAAACATGGCAGGCTCTACTGTGGTTTCTAAGGCTTTCCTTTCTGAAAACGCGGCACTTTTACCCAAAGAACTCTGCCTTAAATGCAGGTGGAACACAAGCTGCATTTCTCCCACACTGTACACAAAGGGCCTTTCCCCGAATGAACTTCTATATGCAGGGTGTCCAGCGTGCAGCGAACTGCCTCAAGTAAGGCAGGCTCTAGTAAGGACTGTAAGCATTTCCTCTCCCAAAACACGCAGTTTTACCCGAAGAAGTCTGCTTTAGTTGCCGGTGGAACACAAGCAGCTTTTCTCCCACAGTGTACCCAAAGGGCCTTTGCCCGTAAGAACTTCTATGCTCAAGGTGTCCCACGTGGAGTGAAATGCCTGAACCAAGCCAGGCTCTAGTGAGGCCTGTAAGCATTTCCTCTCCCAAAACACGGCAGTTTTACCCAAAGAACTCTGCTTTAGTACCAGGTGTATCTCAAGCAGCATTTCTCAATCAGTGCACACAATGGGCATTTCCCGAATGAACTTGTTGTATACGCAGGGTGTCCCGCGTGCAGCGAACAGCCTCAACCATGGCAGGCTCTACTGTGGTCCCTAAGGCTTTCCTCTCTGAAAACGCGGCACTTTTACCCAAAGAACTCTGCCTTAAATGCAGGTGGAACACAAGCTGCATTTCTCCCACACTGTACACAAAGGGCCCTTCCCTGAATGAACTTCTATATGCAGGGTGACCCACGTGCAGCGAACTGCCTCAAGCAAGGCAGGCTCTAGTAAGCACTGTAAGCATTTCATCTCCCAAAACACGCAGTTTTACCCGAAGAAGTCTACTTTAGTTGCCAGTGGAACACAAGCAGCTTTTCTCCCACAGTGTACCCAAAGGGCCTTTGCCCGCAAGAACTACTATGCTCAAGGTGACCCGCATGGAGTGAAATGGCTAAACCAAGGCAGGCTCTAGTGAGGCCTCTAAACATTTCCTCTCCCAAAACACGGCAGTTTTACCCAAAGAACTCTGCTTTAGTTCCAGGTGGAACACAAGCAGCATTTCTGCCACTGTGTACTCTTTGGGCTCTTCCACGAATGAACATCTATATGCAGGGTTTCCCACGTGGAGAGAACTGCCTCAACCAAGGCAGGCTGTAGTGAGGACTGTAAGCATTTCCTCTCCCAAAACACGCAGTTTTAACGGAAGAACTCTGCTTTAGTTGCAGTTGGAACATAAGCACCTTTTATCCCAGGGTGTACACAATGCTCCTTTCCCCAAATGAAACTCTATACGCAGGGTCTCCCGCGTGGAGTGAACTACCTCAATCAAGGCAGGATCTACTTATGCCTCTAAGAGTTTCCTCTCCCAAAACACGCAGTTTTGCCCGAAGAAATCTGCTTTAGTTGCCGGTGGAACACAAGCAGCTTTTCTCTCACAGTGTACCCAAAGGTCCTTTGCCCGAAAGAACTTCCATGCTCAAGGTGGCCCGCATGCAGTGAAATGCCTAAACCAAGGCAGGCTCTAGAGAGGGCTCTAAGCATTTCCTCTCCCAAAACACGGCAGTTTTACCCAAAGAACTCTGCTTTAGTTCCAGGTGGAACACAAGCAGCATTTCTGCCACTGTGTACTCTTTGGGCTCTTCCACGAATGAACTTCTATATGCAGGGTTTCCCTCGTGGAGCGAACTGCCTCAACCAAGGCAGGCTGTACTGAGTACTGTAAGCATTTCCTCTCCCAAAATATGCAGTTTTAACGGAAGAACTCTGCTTTAGTTGCAGGTGGAACACAAGCAGCATTTCTCCCACAGTGTACACAATGCCCTTTCCCAGAAGAAGTTCTATACTCAAGGTATCCCGCGTGGAGTTAAATGCCTAAACCAAGCCAGGCTCTAGTGAGGCCTCTAAGCATTTCCCCTCCCGAAACACGGCAGTTTTACCCAAAGAAATCTGCTTTAATTCCTGTTGTAACACAAGCAGCATTTCTCCATCAGTGCACACAATGGGCACTTCCCCGAATGTACTTGTTCTGTATGCAGGGTGTCCCGCGTGGAGCGAACTGCCTCAACCAAGGCAGGCTCTAGTAAGGACTCTAAGCATTTCCTCTCCCGAAACACGCAGTTTTAACGGAAGAACTCTGCTTTAGTTGCAGGTGGAACACAAGCAGTTTTTCTCCCAGAGTGTACACAATGGGCCTTAACCCGAATGAATTTCCATACGCAGGTTGTCCCGCATGGAGTGAACTACCTCAACCAAGGCAGGCTCTACTTATGCCTCTAAGCGTTTCCTCTCCCAAAACACGCAGTTTTACCCGAAGAACTCTGCTTTAGTTGCAGGAGGAACACAAGCATCTTTTCTCCCACAGTGTACCCAAAGGGCCTTTGCCCGAAAGAAATTCTATACTCAAGGTGTCTCACGTGGAGTGAAATGCCTAAACCAAGGCAGGCTCTAGTGAGGCCTCTAAGCATTTCCTCCCCGAAAACACGGCAGATTTACCCGAAGAACTCTGCTTTAGTTCCAGGTGTAACACAAGCAGCATTTCTCCATCAGTGCACACAATGGGCACTTCCCCGAATGAACTTGTTCTATATGCAGGTTGTCCCGTGTGGCGCGAACAGCCTCAAACATGGCAGGCTCTACTGTGGTTTCTAAGGCTTTCCTTTCTGAAAACGCGGCACTTTTACCCAAAGAACTCTGCCTTAAATGCAGTTGGAACACAAGCTGCATTTCTCCCACACTGTACACAAAGGGCCTTTCCCCGAATGAACTTCTATATGCAGGGTGTCCAGCGTGCAGCGAACTGCCTCAAGCCAGGCAGGCTCTAGTAAGGACTGTAAGCATTTCCTCTCCCAAAACACGCAGTTTTACCCGAAGAACTCTGCTTTAGTTGCCGGTGGAACACAAGCAGCTTTTCTCCCACAGTGTACCCAAAGGGCCTTTGCCCGTAAGAACTTCTATGCTCAAGGTGTCCCGCGTGGAGTGAAATGCCTGAACCAAGGCAGGCTCTAGTGAGGCCTGTAAGCATTTCCTCTCCCAAAACACGGCAGTTTTACCCAAAGAACTCTGCTTTAGTACCAGGTGTATCACAAGCAGCATTTCTCAATCAGTGCACACAATGGGCATTTCCCGAATGATCTTGTTGTATACGCAGGGTGTCCCGCGTGCAGCGAACAGCCTCAACCATGGCAGGCTCTACTGTGGTTTCTAAAGCTTTCCTCTCTGAAAACGCGGCACTTTTACCCAAAGAACTCTGCCTTAAATGCAGTTGGAACACAAGCTGCATTTCTCCCACACTGTACACAAAGGGCCTTTCCCCGAATGAACTTCTATATGCAGGGTGTCCAGCGTGCAGCGAACTGCCTCAAGCAAGGCAGGCTCTAGTAAGGACTGTAAGCATTTCCTCTCCCAAAACACGCAGTTTTACCCGAAGAACTCTGCTTTAGTTGCCGGTGGAACACAAGCAGCTTTTCTCCCACAGTGTACCCAAAGGGCCTTTGCCCGAAAGAAATTCTATACTCAAGGTGTCTCACGTGGAGTGAAATGCCTAAACCAAGGCAGGCTCTAGTGAGGCCTCTAAGCATTTCCTCCCCGAAAACACGGCAGATTTACCCGAAGAACTCTGCTTTAGTTCCAGGTGTAACACAAGCAGCATTTCTCCATCAGTGCACACAATGGGCACTTCCCCGAATGAACTTGTTCTATATGCAGGTTGTCCCGTGTGGCGCGAACAGCCTCAAACATGGCAGGCTCTACTGTGGTTTCTAAGGCTTTCCTTTCTGAAAACGCGGCACTTTTACCCAAAGAACTCTGCCTTAAATGCAGTTGGAACACAAGCTGCATTTCTCCCACACTGTACACAAAGGGCCTTTCCCCGAATGAACTTCTATATGCAGGATGTCCAGCGTGCAGCGAACTGCCTCAAGCCAGGCAGGCTCTAGTAAGGACTGTAAGCATTTCCTCTCCCAAAACACGCAGTTTTACCCGAAGAACTCTGCTTTAGTTGCCGGTGGAACACAAGCAGCTTTTCTCCCACAGTGTACCCAAAGGGCCTTTGCCCGTAAGAACTTCTATGCTCAAGGTGTCCCGCGTGGAGTGAAATGCCTGAACCAAGGCAGGCTCTAGTGAGGCCTGTAAGCATTTCCTCTCCCAAAACACGGCAGTTTTACCCAAAGAACTCTGCTTTAGTACCAGGTGTATCACAAGCAGCATTTCTCAATCAGTGCACACAATGGGCATTTCCCGAATGATCTTGTTGTATACGCAGGGTGTCCCGCGTGCAGCGAACAGCCTCAACCATGGCAGGCTCTACTGTGGTCCCTAAGGCTTTCCTCTCTGAAAACGCGGCACTTTTACCCAAAGAACTCTGCCTTAAATGCAGGTGGAACACAAGCTGCATTTCTCCCACACTGTACACAAAGGGCCCTTCCCTGAATGAACTTCTATATGCAGGGTGTCCCACGTGCAGTGAACTGCCTCAAGCAAGGCAGGCTCTAGTAAGCACTGTAAGCATTTCCTCTCCCAAAACACGCAGTTTTACCCGAAGAAGTCTGCTTTAGTTGCCGGTGGAACACAAGCAGCTTTTCTCCCACAGTGTACCCAAAGGGCCTTTGCCCGAAAGAAATACTATGCTCAAGGTGACCCGCATGGAGTGAAATGCCTGAACCAAGGCAGGCTCTAGTGAGGCCTCTAAACATTTCCTCTCCCAAAACACGGCAGTTTTACCCAAAGAACTCTGCTTTAGTTGCAGGTGGAACACAAGCAGCATTTCTGCCACTGTGTACTCTTTGGGCTCTTCCACGAATGAACATCTATATGCAGGGTTTCCCACGTGGAGAGAACTGCCTCAACCAAGGCAGGCTGTAGTGAGGACTGTAAGCATTTCCTCTCCCAAAACACGCAGTTTTAACGGAAGAACTCTGCTTTAGTTGCAGTTGGAACACAAGCACCTTTTATCCCAGGGTGTACACAATGCTCCTTTCCCCAAATGAAACTCTATATGCAGGGTGTCCCGCGTGGAGTGAACTACCTCAATCAAGGCAGGCTCTGCTTATGCCTCTAAGAGTTTCCTCTCCCAAAACACGCAGGTTTGCCCGAAGAACTCTGCTTTAGTTGCCGGTGGAACACAAGCAGCTTTTCTCTCACAGTGTACCCAAAGGGCCTTTGCCCGAAAGAACTTCTATGCTCAAGGTGGCCTGCATGCAGTGAAATGCCTAAACCAAGGCAGGCTCTAGAGAGGGCTCTAAGCATTTCCTCTCCCAAAACACGGCAGTTTTACCCAAAGAACTCTGCTTTAGTTCCAGGTGGAACACAAGCAGCATTACTGCCACTGTGTACTCTTTGGGCTCTTCCACGAATGAACTTCTATATGCAGGGTTTCCCTCGTGGAGCGAACTGCCTCAACCAAGGCAGGCTGTACTGAGTACTGTAAGCATTACCTCTCCCAAAATATGCAGTTTTAACGGAAGAACTCTGCTTTAGTTGCAGGTGGAACACAAGCAGCATTTCTCCCACAGTGTACACAATGCCCTTTCCCAGAAGAAGTTCTATACTCAAGGTATCCCGCGTGGAGTTAAATGCCTAAACCAAGCCAGGCTCTAGTGAGGCCTCTAAGCATTTCCCCTCCCGAAACACGGCAGTTTTACCCAAAGAAATCTGCTTTAATTCCTGTTGTAACACAAGCAGCATTTCTCCATCAGTGCACACAATGGGCACTTCCCCGAATGTACTTGTTCTGTATGCAGGGTGTCCCGCGTGGAGCGAACTGCCTCAACCAAGGCAGGCTCTAGTAAGGACTCTAAGCATTTCCTCTCCCGAAACACGCAGTTTTAACGGAAGAACTCTGCTTTAGTTGCAGGTGGAACACAAGCAGTTTTTCTCCCAGAGTGTACACAATGGGCCTTAACCCGAATGAATTTCCATACGCAGGTTGTCCCGCATGGAGTGAACTACCTCAACCAAGGCAGGCTCTACTTATGCCTCTAAGCGTTTCCTCTCCCAAAACACGCAGTTTTACCCGAAGAACTCTGCTTTAGTTGCAGGAGGAACACAAGCATCTTTTCTCCCACAGTGTACCCAAAGGGCCTTTGCCCGAAAGAAATTCTATACTCAAGGTGTCTCACGTGGAGTGAAATGCCTAAACCAAGGCAGGCTCTAGTGAGGCCTCTAAGCATTTCCTCCCCGAAAACACGGCAGATTTACCCGAAGAACTCTGCTTTAGTTCCAGGTGTAACACAAGCAGCATTTCTCCATCAGTGCACACAATGGGCACTTCCCCGAATGAACTTGTTCTATACGCAGGGTGTCCCGCGTGGAGCGAACAGCGTCAACCATGGCAGGCCCTACTGCAGTCTTTAAGCATATCCTCCCCGAAAACCTGTCAGTTTTACCCGAAGAACTCTGCTTTAGTTCCAGGTGAACGACAAGCAGCATTTCTCCATCAGTGCACACAATGGGCACTTCCCCGAATGAACTTGTTCTATATGCAGGGTGTCCCGTGTGGCGCGAACAGCCTCAAACATGGCAGGCTCTACTGTGGTTTCTAAAGCTTTCCTCTCTGAAAACGCGGCACTTTTACCCAAAGAAATCTGCCTTAAATGCAGGTGGAACACAAGCTGCATTTCTCCCACACTGTACACAAAGGGCCTTTCCCCGAATGAACTTCTATATGCAGGGTGTCCACAGTGCAGCGCACTGCCTCAAGCAAGGCAGGCTCTGGTAAGGACTGTAAGCATTTCCTCTCCCAAAACACGCAGTTTTACCCGAAGAACTCTGCTTTAGTTGCCGGTGGAACACAAGCAGCTTTTCTCCCACAGTGTACCCAAAGGGCCTTTGCCCGTAAGAACTTCTATGCTCAAGGTGTCCCGCGTGGAGTGAAATGCCTGAACCAAGGCAGGCTCTAGTGAGGCCTGTAAGCATTTCCTCTCCCAAAACACGGCAGTTTTACCCAAAGAACTCTGCTTTAGTACCAGGTGTATCACAAGCAGCATTTCTCAATCAGTGCACACAATGGGCATTTCCCGAATGATCTTGTTGTATACGCAGGGTGTCCCGCGTGCAGCGAACAGCCTCAACCATGGCAGGCTCTACTGTGGTCCCTAAGGCTTTCCTCTCTGAAAACACGGCACTTTTACCCAAAGAACTCTGCCTTAATTGCAGGTGGAACACAAGCTGCATTTCTCCCACACTGTACACAAAGGGCCTTTCCCCGAATGAACTTCTATATGCAGGATGTCCAGCGTGCAGCGAACTGCCTCAAGCCAGGCAGGCTCTAGTAAGGACTGTAAGCATTTCCTCTCCCAAAACACGCAGTTTTACCCGAAGAACTCTGCTTTAGTTGCCGGTGGAACACAAGCAGCTTTTCTCCCACAGTGTACCCAAAGGGCCTTTGCCCGTAAGAACTTCTATGCTCAAGGTGTCCCGCGTGGAGTGAAATGCCTGAACCAAGGCAGGCTCTAGTGAGGCCTGTAAGCATTTCCTCTCCCAAAACACGGCAGTTTTACCCAAAGAACTCTGCTTTAGTACCAGGTGTATCACAAGCAGCATTTCTCAATCAGTGCACACAATGGGCATTTCCCGAATGATCTTGTTGTATACGCAGGGTGTCCCGCGTGCAGCGAACAGCCTCAACCATGGCAGGCTCTACTGTGGTCCCTAAGGCTTTCCTCTCTGAAAACGCGGCACTTTTACCCAAAGAACTCTGCCTTAAATGCAGGTGGAACACAAGCTGCATTTCTCCCACACTGTACACAAAGGGCCCTTCCCTGAATGAACTTCTATATGCAGGGTGTCCCACGTGCAGTGAACTGCCTCAAGCAAGGCAGGCTCTAGTAAGCACTGTAAGCATTTCCTCTCCCAAAACACGCAGTTTTACCCGAAGAAGTCTGCTTTAGTTGCCGGTGGAACACAAGCAGCTTTTCTCCCACAGTGTACCCAAAGGGCCTTTGCCCGAAAGAAATACTATGCTCAAGGTGACCCGCATGGAGTGAAATGCCTGAACCAAGGCAGGCTCTAGTGAGGCCTCTAAACATTTCCTCTCCCAAAACACGGCAGTTTTACCCAAAGAACTCTGCTTTAGTTGCAGGTGGAACACAAGCAGCATTTCTGCCACTGTGTACTCTTTGGGCTCTTCCACGAATGAACATCTATATGCAGGGTTTCCCACGTGGAGAGAACTGCCTCAACCAAGGCAGGCTGTAGTGAGGACTGTAAGCATTTCCTCTCCCAAAACACGCAGTTTTAACGGAAGAACTCTGCTTTAGTTGCAGTTGGAACACAAGCACCTTTTATCCCAGGGTGTACACAATGCTCCTTTCCCCAAATGAAACTCTATATGCAGGGTGTCCCGCGTGGAGTGAACTACCTCAATCAAGGCAGGCTCTGCTTATGCCTCTAAGAGTTTCCTCTCCCAAAACACGCAGGTTTGCCCGAAGAACTCTGCTTTAGTTGCCGGTGGAACACAAGCAGCTTTTCTCTCACAGTGTACCCAAAGGGCCTTTGCCCGAAAGAACTTCTATGCTCAAGGTGGCCTGCATGCAGTGAAATGCCTAAACCAAGGCAGGCTCTAGAGAGGGCTCTAAGCATTTCCTCTCCCAAAACACGGCAGTTTTACCCAAAGAACTCTGCTTTAGTTCCAGGTGGAACACAAGCAGCATTACTGCCACTGTGTACTCTTTGGGCTCTTCCACGAATGAACTTCTATATGCAGGGTTTCCCTCGTGGAGCGAACTGCCTCAACCAAGGCAGGCTGTACTGAGTACTGTAAGCATTACCTCTCCCAAAATATGCAGTTTTAACGGAAGAACTCTGCTTTAGTTGCAGGTGGAACACAAGCAGCATTTCTCCCACAGTGTACACAATGCCCTTTCCCAGAAGAAGTTCTATACTCAAGGTATCCCGCGTGGAGTTAAATGCCTAAACCAAGCCAGGCTCTAGTGAGGCCTCTAAGCATTTCCCCTCCCGAAACACGGCAGTTTTACCCAAAGAAATCTGCTTTAATTCCTGTTGTAACACAAGCAGCATTTCTCCATCAGTGCACACAATGGGCACTTCCCCGAATGTACTTGTTCTGTATGCAGGGTGTCCCGCGTGGAGCGAACTGCCTCAACCAAGGCAGGCTCTAGTAAGGACTCTAAGCATTTCCTCTCCCGAAACACGCAGTTTTAACGGAAGAACTCTGCTTTAGTTGCAGGTGGAACACAAGCAGTTTTTCTCCCAGAGTGTACACAATGGGCCTTAACCCGAATGAATTTCCATACGCAGGTTGTCCCGCATGGAGTGAACTACCTCAACCAAGGCAGGCTCTACTTATGCCTCTAAGCGTTTCCTCTCCCAAAACACGCAGTTTTACCCGAAGAACTCTGCTTTAGTTGCAGGAGGAACACAAGCATCTTTTCTCCCACAGTGTACCCAAAGGGCCTTTGCCCGAAAGAAATTCTATACTCAAGGTGTCTCACGTGGAGTGAAATGCCTAAACCAAGGCAGGCTCTAGTGAGGCCTCTAAGCATTTCCTCCCCGAAAACACGGCAGATTTACCCGAAGAACTCTGCTTTAGTTCCAGGTGTAACACAAGCAGCATTTCTCCATCAGTGCACACAATGGGCACTTCCCCGAATGAACTTGTTCTATACGCAGGGTGTCCCGCGTGGAGCGAACAGCGTCAACCATGGCAGGCCCTACTGCAGTCTTTAAGCATATCCTCCCCGAAAACCTGTCAGTTTTACCCGAAGAACTCTGCTTTAGTTCCAGGTGAACGACAAGCAGCATTTCTCCATCAGTGCACACAATGGGCACTTCCCCGAATGAACTTGTTCTATATGCAGGGTGTCCCGTGTGGCGCGAACAGCCTCAAACATGGCAGGCTCTACTGTGGTTTCTAAAGCTTTCCTCTCTGAAAACGCGGCACTTTTACCCAAAGAAATCTGCCTTAAATGCAGGTGGAACACAAGCTGCATTTCTCCCACACTGTACACAAAGGGCCTTTCCCCGAATGAACTTCTATATGCAGGGTGTCCACAGTGCAGCGCACTGCCTCAAGCAAGGCAGGCTCTGGTAAGGACTGTAAGCATTTCCTCTCCCAAAACACGCAGTTTTACCCGAAGAACTCTGCTTTAGTTGCCGGTGGAACACAAGCAGCTTTTCTCCCACAGTGTACCCAAAGGGCCTTTGCCCGTAAGAACTTCTATGCTCAAGGTGTCCCGCGTGGAGTGAAATGCCTGAACCAAGGCAGGCTCTAGTGAGGCCTGTAAGCATTTCCTCTCCCAAAACACGGCAGTTTTACCCAAAGAACTCTGCTTTAGTACCAGGTGTATCACAAGCAGCATTTCTCAATCAGTGCACACAATGGGCATTTCCCGAATGATCTTGTTGTATACGCAGGGTGTCCCGCGTGCAGCGAACAGCCTCAACCATGGCAGGCTCTACTGTGGTCCCTAAGGCTTTCCTCTCTGAAAACACGGCACTTTTACCCAAAGAACTCTGCCTTAATTGCAGGTGGAACACAAGCTGCATTTCTCCCACACTGTACACAAAGGGCCCTTCCCTGAATGTACTTCTATATGCAGGGTGTCCCACGTGCAGCGAACTGCCTCAAGCAAGGCAGGCTCTAGTAAGCACTGTAAGCATTTCCTCTCCCAAAACACGCAGTTTTACCCGAAGAAGTCTGCTTTAGTTGCCGGTGGAACACAAGCAGCTTTTCTCCCACAGTGTACCCAAAGGGCCTTTGCCCGAAAGAACTACAATGCTCAAAGTGACCCGCATGGAGTGAAATGCCTAAACAAAGGCAGGCTCTAGTGAGGCCTCTAAACATTTCCTCTCCCAAAACACGGCAGTTTTACCCAAAGAACTCTGCTTTAGTTGCAGGTGGAACACAAGCAGCATTTCTGCCACTGTGTACTCTTTGGGCTCTTCCACGAATGAACATCTATATGCAGGGTTTCCCACGTGGAGAGAACTGCCTCAACCAAGGCAGGCTGTAGTGAGGACTGTAAGCATTTCCTCTCCCAAAACACGCAGTTTTAACGGAAGAACTCTGCTTTAGTTGCAGTTGGAACACAAGCACCTTTTATCCCAGGGTGTACACAATGCTCCTTTCCCCAAATGAAACTCTATATGCAGGGTGTCCCGCGTGGAGTGAACTACCTCAATCAAGGCAGGCTCTGCTTATGCCTCTAAGAGTTTCCTCTCCCAAAACACGCAGGTTTGCCCGAAGAACTCTGCTTTAGTTGCCGGTGGAACACAAGCAGCTTTTCTCCCACAGTGTACCCAAAGGGCCTTTGCCCGTAAGAACTTCTATGCTCAAGGTGTCCCGCGTGGAGTGAAATGCCTGAACCAAGGCAGGCTCTAGTGAGGCCTCTAAACATTTCCTCTCCCAAAACACGGCAGTTTTACCCAAAGAACTCTGCTTTAGTTCCAGGTGGAACACAAGCAGCATTACTGCCACTGTGTACTCTTTGGGCTCTTCCACGAATGAACTTCTATATGCAGGGTTTCCCTCGTGGAGCGAACTGCCTCAACCAAGGCAGGCTGTACTGAGTACTGTAAGCATTACCTCTCCCAAAATATGCAGTTTTAACGGAAGAACTCTGCTTTAGTTGCAGGTGGAACACAAGCAGCATTTCTCCCACAGTGTACACAATGCCCTTTCCCAGAAGAAGTTCTATACTCAAGGTATCCCGCGTGGAGTTAAATGCCTAAACCAAGCCAGGCTCTAGTGAGGCCTCTAAGCATTTCCCCTCCCGAAACACGGCAGTTTTACCCAAAGAAATCTGCTTTAATTCCTGTTGTAACACAAGCAGCATTTCTCCATCAGTGCACACAATGGGCACTTCCCCGAATGTACTTGTTCTGTATGCAGGGTGTCCCGCGTGGAGCGAACTGCCTCAACCAAGGCAGGCTCTAGTAAGGACTCTAAGCATTTCCTCTCCCGAAACACGCAGTTTTAACGGAAGAACTCTGCTTTAGTTGCAGGTGGAACACAAGCTGTTTTTCTCCCAGAGTGTACACAATGGGCCTTAACCCGAATGAATTTCCATACGCAGGTTGTCCCGCATGGAGTGAACTACCTCAACCAAGGCAGGCTCTACTTATGCCTCTAAGCGTTTCCTCTCCCAAAACACGCAGTTTTACCCGAAGAACTCTGCTTTAGTTGCAGGAGGAACACAAGCATCTTTTCTCCCACAGTGTACCCAAAGGGCCTTTGCCCGAAAGAAATTCTATACTCAAGGTGTCTCACGTGGAGTGAAATGCCTAAACCAAGGCAGGCTCTAGTGAGGCCTCTAAGCATTTCCTCCCCGAAAACACGGCAGATTTACCCGAAGAACTCTGCTTTAGTTCCAGGTGTAACACAAGCAGCATTTCTCCATCAGTGCACACAATGGGCACTTCCCCGAATGAACTTGTTCTATACGCAGGGTGTCCCGCGTGGAGCGAACAGCGTCAACCATGGCAGGCCCTACTGCAGTCTTTAAGCATATCCTCCCCGAAAACCTGTCAGTTTTACCCGAAGAACTCTGCTTTAGTTCCAGGTGTACGACAAGCAGCATTTCTCCATCAGTGCACACAATGGGCACTTCCCCGAATGAACTTGTTCTATATGCAGGGTGTCCCGTGTGGCGCGAACAGCCTCAAACATGGCAGGCTCTACTGTGGTTTCTAAAGCTTTCCTCTCTGAAAACGCGGCACTTTTACCCAAAGAAATCTGCCTTAAATGCAGGTGGAACACAAGCTGCATTTCTCCCACACTGTACACAAAGGGCCTTTCCCCGAATGAACTTCTATATGCAGGGTGTCCAGCGTGCAGCGAACTGCCTCAAGCAAGGCAGGCTCTACTAAGGACTGTAAGCATTTCCTCTCCCAAAACACGCAGTTTTACCCGAAGAACTCTGCTTTAGTTGCCGGTGGAACACAAGCAGCTTTTCTCCCACAGTGTACCCAAAGGGCCTTTGCCCGTAAGAACTTCTATGCTCAAGGTGTCCCGCGTGGAGTGAAATGCCTGAACCAAGGCAGGCTCTAGTGAGGCCTCTAAGCATTTCCTCCCCGAAAACACGGCAGATTTACCCGAAGAACTCTGCTTTAGTTCCAGGTGTAACACAAGCAGCATTTCTCCATCAGTGCACACAATGGGCACTTCCCCGAATGAACTTGTTCTATATGCAGGTTGTCCCGTGTGGCGCGAACAGCCTCAAACATGGCAGGCTCTACTGTGGTTTCTAAGGCTTTCCTCTCTGAAAACGCGGCACTTTTACCCAAAGAACTCTGCCTTAAATGCAGGTGGAACACAAGCTGCATTTCTCCCACACTGTACACAAAGGGCCTTTCCCCGAATGAACTTCTATATGCAGGGTGTCCAGCGTGCAGCGAACTGCCTCAAGTAAGGCAGGCTCTAGTAAGGACTGTAAGCATTTCCTCTCCCAAAACACGCAGTTTTACCCGAAGAAGTCTGCTTTAGTTGCCGGTGGAACACAAGCAGCTTTTCTCCCACAGTGTACCCAAAGGGCCTTTGCCCGTAAGAACTTCTATGCTCAAGGTGTCCCACGTGGAGTGAAATGCCTGAACCAAGCCAGGCTCTAGTGAGGCCTGTAAGCATTTCCTCTCCCAAAACACAGCAGTTTTACCCAAAGAACTCTGCTTTAGTACCAGGTGTATCACAAGCAGCATTTCTCAATCAGTGCACACAATGGGCATTTCCCGAATGAACTTGTTGTATACGCAGGGTGTCCCGCGTGCAGCGAACAGCCTCAACCATGGCAGGCTCTACTGTGGTCCCTAAGGCTTTCCTCTCTGAAAACGCGGCACTTTTACCCAAAGAACTCTGCCTTAAATGCAGGTGGAACACAAGCTGCATTTCTCCCACACTGTACACAAAGGGCCCTTCCCTGAATGAACTTCTATATGCAGGGTGACCCACGTGCAGCGAACTGCCTCAAGCAAGGCAGGCTCTAGTAAGCACTGTAAGCATTTCATCTCCCAAAACACGCAGTTTTACCCGAAGAAGTCTACTTTAGTTGCCAGTGGAACACAAGCAGCTTTTCTCCCACAGTGTACCCAAAGGGCCTTTGCCCGCAAGAACTACTATGCTCAAGGTGACCCGCATGGAGTGAAATGGCTAAACCAAGGCAGGCTCTAGTGAGGCCTCTAAACATTTCCTCTCCCAAAACACGGCAGTTTTACCCAAAGAACTCTGCTTTAGTTCCAGGTGGAACACAAGCAGCATTTCTGCCACTGTGTACTCTTTGGGCTCTTCCACGAATGAACATCTATATGCAGGGTTTCCCACGTGGAGAGAACTGCCTCAACCAAGGCAGGCTGTAGTGAGGACTGTAAGCATTTCCTCTCCCAAAACACGCAGTTTTAACGGAAGAACTCTGCTTTAGTTGCAGTTGGAACATAAGCACCTTTTATCCCAGGGTGTACACAATGCTCCTTTCCCCAAATGAAACTCTATACGCAGGGTGTCCCGCGTGGAGTGAACTACCTCAATCAAGGCAGGATCTACTTATGCCTCTAAGAGTTTCCTCTCCCAAAACACGCAGTTTTGCCCGAAGAACTCTGCTTTAGTTGCCGGTGGAACACAAGCAGCTTTTCTCTCACAGTGTACCCAAAGGTCCTTTGCCCGAAAGAACTTCCATGCTCAAGGTGGCCCGCATGCAGTGAAATGCCTAAACCAAGGCAGGCTCTAGAGAGGGCTCTAAGCATTTCCTCTCCCAAAACACGGCAGTTTTACCCAAAGAACTCTGCTTTAGTTCCAGGTGGAACACAAGCAGCATTTCTGCCACTGTGTACTCTTTGGGCTCTTCCACGAATGAACTTCTATATGCAGGGTTTCCCTCGTGGAGCGAACTGCCTCAACCAAGGCAGGCTGTACTGAGTACTGTAAGCATTTCCTCTCCCAAAATATGCAGTTTTAACGGAAGAACTCTGCTTTAGTTGCAGGTGGAACACAAGCAGCATTTCTCCCACAGTGTACACAATGCCCTTTCCCAGAAGAAGTTCTATACTCAAGGTATCCCGCGTGGAGTTAAATGCCTAAACCAAGCCAGGCTCTAGTGAGGCCTCTAAGCATTTCCCCTCCCGAAACACGGCAGTTTTACCCAAAGAAATCTGCTTTAATTCCTGTTGTAACACAAGCAGCATTTCTCCATCAGTGCACACAATGGGCACTTCCCCGAATGTACTTGTTCTGTATGCAGGGTGTCCCGCGTGGAGCGAACTGCCTCAACCAAGGCAGGCTCTAGTAAGGACTCTAAGCATTTCCTCTCCCGAAACACGCAGTTTTAACGGAAGAACTCTGCTTTAGTTGCAGGTGGAACACAAGCAGTTTTTCTCCCAGAGTGTACACAATGGGCCTTAACCCGAATGAATTTCCATACGCAGGTTGTCCCGCATGGAGTGAACTACCTCAACCAAGGCAGGCTCTACTTATGCCTCTAAGCGTTTCCTCTCCCAAAACACGCAGTTTTACCCGAAGAACTCTGCTTTAGTTGCAGGAGGAACACAAGCATCTTTTCTCCCACAGTGTACCCAAAGGGCCTTTGCCCGAAAGAAATTCTATACTCAAGGTGTCTCACGTGGAGTGAAATGCCTAAACCAAGGCAGGCTCTAGTGAGGCCTCTAAGCATTTCCTCCCCGAAAACACGGCAGATTTACCCGAAGAACTCTGCTTTAGTTCCAGGTGTAACACAAGCAGCATTTCTCCATCAGTGCACACAATGGGCACTTCCCCGAATGAACTTGTTCTATATGCAGGTTGTCCCGTGTGGCGCGAACAGCCTCAAACATGGCAGGCTCTACTGTGGTTTCTAAGGCTTTCCTTTCTGAAAACGCGGCACTTTTACCCAAAGAACTCTGCCTTAAATGCAGTTGGAACACAAGCTGCATTTCTCCCACACTGTACACAAAGGGCCTTTCCCCGAATGAACTTCTATATGCAGGGTGTCCAGCGTGCAGCGAACTGCCTCAAGCCAGGCAGGCTCTAGTAAGGACTGTAAGCATTTCCTCTCCCAAAACACGCAGTTTTACCCGAAGAAGTCTGCTTTAGTTGCCGGTGGAACACAAGCAGCTTTTCTCCCACAGTGTACCCAAAGGGCCTTTGCCCGTAAGAACTTCTATGCTCAAGGTGTCCCGCGTGGAGTGAAATGCCTGAACCAAGGCAGGCTCTAGTGAGGCCTGTAAGCATTTCCTCTCCCAAAACACGGCAGTTTTACCCAAAGAACTCTGCTTTAGTACCAGGTGTATCACAAGCAGCATTTCTCAATCAGTGCACACAATGGGCATTTCCCGAATGATCTTGTTGTATACGCAGGGTGTCCCGCGTGCAGCGAACAGCCTCAACCATGGCAGGCTCTACTGTGGTCCCTAAGGCTTTCCTCTCTGAAAACGCGGCACTTTTACCCAAAGAACTCTGCCTTAAATGCAGGTGGAACACAAGCTGCATTTCTCCCACACTGTACACAAAGGGCCCTTCCCTGAATGAACTTCTATATGCAGGGTGTCCCACGTGCAGTGAACTGCCTCAAGCAAGGCAGGCTCTAGTAAGCACTGTAAGCATTTCCTCTCCCAAAACACGCAGTTTTACCCGAAGAAGTCTGCTTTAGTTGCCGGTGGAACACAAGCAGCTTTTCTCCCACAGTGTACCCAAAGGGCCTTTGCCCGAAAGAAATACTATGCTCAAGGTGACCCGCATGGAGTGAAATGCCTGAACCAAGGCAGGCTCTAGTGAGGCCTCTAAACATTTCCTCTCCCAAAACACGGCAGTTTTACCCAAAGAACTCTGCTGTAGTTCCAGGTGGAACACAAGCAGCATTTCTGCCACTGTGTACTCTTTGGGCTCTTCCACGAATGAACATCTATATGCAGGGTTTCCCACGTGGAGAGAACTGCCTCAACCAAGGCAGGCTGTAGTGAGGACTGTAAGCATTTCCTCTCCCAAAACATGCAGTTTTAACGGAAGAACTCTGCTTTAGTTGCAGTTGGAACACAAGCACCTTTTATCCCAGGGTGTACACAATGCTCCTTTCCCCAAATGAAACTCTATATGCAGGGTGTCCCGCGTGGAGTGAACTACCTCAATCAAGGCAGGCTCTGCTTATGCCTCTAAGAGTTTCCTCTCCCAAAACACGCAGGTTTGCCCGAAGAACTCTGCTTTAGTTGCCGGTGGAACACAAGCAGCTTTTCTCTCACAGTGTACCCAAAGGGCCTTTGCCCGAAAGAACTTCTATGCTCAAGGTGGCCTGCATGCAGTGAAATGCCTAAACCAAGGCAGGCTCTAGAGAGGGCTCTAAGCATTTCCTCTCCCAAAACACGGCAGTTTTACCCAAAGAACTCTGCTTTAGTTCCAGGTGGAACACAAGCAGCATTACTGCCACTGTGTACTCTTTGGGCTCTTCCACGAATGAACTTCTATATGCAGGGTTTCCCTCGTGGAGCGAACTGCCTCAACCAAGGCAGGCTGTACTGAGTACTCTAAGCATTTCCTCTCCCAAAATATGCAGTTTTAACGGAAGAACTCTGCTTTAGTTGCAGGTGGAACACAAGCAGCATTTCTCCCACAGTGTACACAATGCCCTTTCCCAGAAGAAGTTCTATACTCAAGGTATCCCGCGTGGAGTTAAATGCCTAAACCAAGCCAGGCTCTAGTGAGGCCTCTAAGCATTTCCCCTCCCGAAACACGGCAGTTTTACCCAAAGAAATCTGCTTTAATTCCTGTTGTAACACAAGCAGCATTTCTCCATCAGTGCACACAATGGGCACTTCCCCGAATGTACTTGTTCTGTATGCAGGGTGTCCCGCGTGGAGCGAACTGCCTCAACCAAGGCAGGCTCTAGTAAGGACTCTAAGCATTTCCTCTCCCGAAACACGCAGTTTTAACGGAAGAACTCTGCTTTAGTTGCAGGTGGAACACAAGCAGTTTTTCTCCCAGAGTGTACACAATGGGCCTTAACCCGAATGAATTTCCATACGCAGGTTGTCCCGCATGGAGTGAACTACCTCAACCAAGGCAGGCTCTACTTATGCCTCTAAGCGTTTCCTCTCCCAAAACACGCAGTTTTACCCGAAGAACTCTGCTTTAGTTGCAGGAGGAACACAAGCATCTTTTCTCCCACAGTGTACCCAAAGGGCCTTTGCCCGAAAGAAATTCTATACTCAAGGTGTCTCACGTGGAGTGAAATGCCTAAACCAAGGCAGGCTCTAGTGAGGCCTCTAAGCATTTCCTCCCCGAAAACACGGCAGATTTACCCGAAGAACTCTGCTTTAGTTCCAGGTGTAACACAAGCAGCATTTCTCCATCAGTGCACACAATGGGCACTTCCCCGAATGAACTTGTTCTATATGCAGGTTGTCCCGTGTGGCGCGAACAGCCTCAACCATGGCAGGCTCTACTGTGGTCCCTAAGGCTTTCCTCTCTGAAAACGCGGCACTTTTACCCAAAGAACTCTGCCTTAAATGCAGGTGGAACACAAGCTGCATTTCTCCCACACTGTACACAAAGGGCCCTTCCCTGAATGAACTTCTATATGCAGGGTGTCCCACGTGCAGTGAACTGCCTCAAGCAAGGCAGGCTCTAGTAAGCACTGTAAGCATTTCCTCTCCCAAAACACGCAGTTTTACCCGAAGAAGTCTGCTTTAGTTGCCGGTGGAACACAAGCAGCTTTTCTCCCACAGTGTACCCAAAGGGCCTTTGCCCGAAAGAAATACTATGCTCAAGGTGACCCGCATGGAGTGAAATGCCTGAACCAAGGCAGGCTCTAGTGAGGCCTCTAAACATTTCCTCTCCCAAAACACGGCAGTTTTACCCAAAGAACTCTGCTTTAGTTCCAGGTGGAACACAAGCAGCATTTCTGCCACTGTGTACTCTTTGGGCTCTTCCACGAATGAACATCTATATGCAGGGTTTCCCACGTGGAGAGAACTGCCTCAACCAAGGCAGGCTGTAGTGAGGACTGTAAGCATTTCCTCTCCCAAAACACGCAGTTTTAACGGAAGAACTCTGCTTTAGTTGCAGTTGGAACACAAGCACCTTTTATCCCAGGGTGTACACAATGCTCCTTTCCCCAAATGAAACTCTATATGCAGGGTGTCCCGCGTGGAGTGAACTACCTCAATCAAGGCAGGCTCTGCTTATGCCTCTAAGAGTTTCCTCTCCCAAAACACGCAGGTTTGCCCGAAGAACTCTGCTTTAGTTGCCGGTGGAACACAAGCAGCTTTTCTCTCACAGTGTACCCAAAGGGCCTTTGCCCGAAAGAACTTCTATGCTCAAGGTGGCCTGCATGCAGTGAAATGCCTAAACCAAGGCAGGCTCTAGAGAGGGCTCTAAGCATTTCCTCTCCCAAAACACGGCAGTTTTACCCAAAGAACTCTGCTTTAGTTCCAGGTGGAACACAAGCAGCATTACTGCCACTGTGTACTCTTTGGGCTCTTCCACGAATGAACTTCTATATGCAGGGTTTCCCTCGTGGAGCGAACTGCCTCAACCAAGGCAGGCTGTACTGAGTACTCTAAGCATTTCCTCTCCCAAAATATGCAGTTTTAACGGAAGAACTCTGCTTTAGTTGCAGGTGGAACACAAGCAGCATTTCTCCCACAGTGTACACAATGCCCTTTCCCAGAAGAAGTTCTATACTCAAGGTATCCCGCGTGGAGTTAAATGCCTAAACCAAGCCAGGCTCTAGTGAGGCCTCTAAGCATTTCCCCTCCCGAAACACGGCAGTTTTACCCAAAGAAATCTGCTTTAATTCCTGTTGTAACACAAGCAGCATTTCTCCATCAGTGCACACAATGGGCACTTCCCCGAATGTACTTGTTCTGTATGCAGGGTGTCCCGCGTGGAGCGAACTGCCTCAACCAAGGCAGGCTCTAGTAAGGACTCTAAGCATTTCCTCTCCCGAAACACGCAGTTTTAACGGAAGAACTCTGCTTTAGTTGCAGGTGGAACACAAGCAGTTTTTCTCCCAGAGTGTACACAATGGGCCTTAACCCGAATGAATTTCCATACGCAGGTTGTCCCGCATGGAGTGAACTACCTCAACCAAGGCAGGCTCTACTTATGCCTCTAAGCGTTTCCTCTCCCAAAACACGCAGTTTTACCCGAAGAACTCTGCTTTAGTTGCAGGAGGAACACAAGCATCTTTTCTCCCACAGTGTACCCAAAGGGCCTTTGCCCGAAAGAAATTCTATACTCAAGGTGTCTCACGTGGAGTGAAATGCCTAAACCAAGGCAGGCTCTAGTGAGGCCTCTAAGCATTTCCTCCCCGAAAACACGGCAGATTTACCCGAAGAACTCTGCTTTAGTTCCAGGTGTAACACAAGCAGCATTTCTCCATCAGTGCACACAATGGGCACTTCCCCGAATGAACTTGTTCTATATGCAGGTTGTCCCGTGTGGCGCGAACAGCCTCAACCATGGCAGGCTCTACTGTGGTCCCTAAGGCTTTCCTCTCTGAAAACGCGGCACTTTTACCCAAAGAACTCTGCCTTAAATGCAGGTGGAACACAAGCTGCATTTCTCCCACACTGTACACAAAGGGCCCTTCCCTGAATGAACTTCTATATGCAGGGTGTCCCACGTGCAGTGAACTGCCTCAAGCAAGGCAGGCTCTAGTAAGCACTGTAAGCATTTCCTCTCCCAAAACACGCAGTTTTACCCGAAGAAGTCTGCTTTAGTTGCCGGTGGAACACAAGCAGCTTTTCTCCCACAGTGTACCCAAAGGGCCTTTGCCCGAAAGAAATACTATGCTCAAGGTGACCCGCATGGAGTGAAATGCCTGAACCAAGGCAGGCTCTAGTGAGGCCTCTAAACATTTCCTCTCCCAAAACACGGCAGTTTTACCCAAAGAACTCTGCTTTAGTTCCAGGTGGAACACAAGCAGCATTTCTGCCACTGTGTACTCTTTGGGCTCTTCCACGAATGAACATCTATATGCAGGGTTTCCCACGTGGAGAGAACTGCCTCAACCAAGGCAGGCTGTAGTGAGGACTGTAAGCATTTCCTCTCCCAAAACACGCAGTTTTAACGGAAGAACTCTGCTTTAGTTGCAGTTGGAACACAAGCACCTTTTATCCCAGGGTGTACACAATGCTCCTTTCCCCAAATGAAACTCTATATGCAGGGTGTCCCGCGTGGAGTGAACTACCTCAATCAAGGCAGGCTCTGCTTATGCCTCTAAGAGTTTCCTCTCCCAAAACACGCAGTTTTGCCCGAAGAACTCTGCTTTAGTTGCCGGTGGAACACAAGCAGCTTTTCTCCCACAGTGTACCCAAAGGGCCTTTGCCCGAAAGAAATTCTATACTCAAGGTGTCTCACGTGGAGTGAAATGCCTAAACCAAGGCAGGCTCTAGTGAGGCCTCTAAGCATTTCCTCCCCGAAAACACGGCAGATTTACCCGAAGAACTCTGCTTTAGTTCCAGGTGTAACACAAGCAGCATTTCTCCATCAGTGCACACAATGGGCACTTCCCCGAATGAACTTGTTCTATATGCAGGTTGTCCCGTGTGGCGCGAACAGCCTCAAACATGGCAGGCTCTACTGTGGTTTCTAAGGCTTTCCTTTCTGAAAACGCGGCACTTTTACCCAAAGAACTCTGCCTTAAATGCAGTTGGAACACAAGCTGCATTTCTCCCACACTGTACACAAAGGGCCTTTCCCCGAATGAACTTCTATATGCAGGATGTCCAGCGTGCAGCGAACTGCCTCAAGCCAGGCAGGCTCTAGTAAGGACTGTAAGCATTTCCTCTCCCAAAACACGCAGTTTTACCCGAAGAACTCTGCTTTAGTTGCCGGTGGAACACAAGCAGCTTTTCTCCCACAGTGTACCCAAAGGGCCTTTGCCCGTAAGAACTTCTATGCTCAAGGTGTCCCGCGTGGAGTGAAATGCCTGAACCAAGGCAGGCTCTAGTGAGGCCTGTAAGCATTTCCTCTCCCAAAACACGGCAGTTTTACCCAAAGAACTCTGCTTTAGTACCAGGTGTATCACAAGCAGCATTTCTCAATCAGTGCACACAATGGGCATTTCCCGAATGATCTTGTTGTATACGCAGGGTGTCCCGCGTGCAGCGAACAGCCTCAACCATGGCAGGCTCTACTGTGGTCCCTAAGGCTTTCCTCTCTGAAAACGCGGCACTTTTACCCAAAGAACTCTGCCTTAAATGCAGGTGGAACACAAGCTGCATTTCTCCCACACTGTACACAAAGGGCCCTTCCCTGAATGAACTTCTATATGCAGGGTGTCCCACGTGCAGTGAACTGCCTCAAGCAAGGCAGGCTCTAGTAAGCACTGTAAGCATTTCCTCTCCCAAAACACGCAGTTTTACCCGAAGAAGTCTGCTTTAGTTGCCGGTGGAACACAAGCAGCTTTTCTCCCACAGTGTACCCAAAGGGCCTTTGCCCGAAAGAAATACTATGCTCAAGGTGACCCGCATGGAGTGAAATGCCTGAACCAAGGCAGGCTCTAGTGAGGCCTCTAAACATTTCCTCTCCCAAAACACGGCAGTTTTACCCAAAGAACTCTGCTTTAGTTGCAGGTGGAACACAAGCAGCATTTCTGCCACTGTGTACTCTTTGGGCTCTTCCACGAATGAACATCTATATGCAGGGTTTCCCACGTGGAGAGAACTGCCTCAACCAAGGCAGGCTGTAGTGAGGACTGTAAGCATTTCCTCTCCCAAAACACGCAGTTTTAACGGAAGAACTCTGCTTTAGTTGCAGTTGGAACACAAGCACCTTTTATCCCAGGGTGTACACAATGCTCCTTTCCCCAAATGAAACTCTATATGCAGGGTGTCCCGAGTGGAGTGAACTACCTCAATCAAGGCAGGCTCTGCTTATGCCTCTAAGAGTTTCCTCTCCCAAAACACGCAGGTTTGCCCGAAGAACTCTGCTTTAGTTGCCGGTGGAACACAAGCAGCTTTTCTCTCACAGTGTACCCAAAGGGCCTTTGCCCGAAAGAACTTCTATGCTCAAGGTGGCCTGCATGCAGTGAAATGCCTAAACCAAGGCAGGCTCTAGAGAGGGCTCTAAGCATTTCCTCTCCCAAAACACGGCAGTTTTACCCAAAGAACTCTGCTTTAGTTCCAGGTGGAACACAAGCAGCATTACTGCCACTGTGTACTCTTTGGGCTCTTCCACGAATGAACTTCTATATGCAGGGTTTCCCTCGTGGAGCGAACTGCCTCAACCAAGGCAGGCTGTACTGAGTACTGTAAGCATTACCTCTCCCAAAATATGCAGTTTTAACGGAAGAACTCTGCTTTAGTTGCAGGTGGAACACAAGCAGCATTTCTCCCACAGTGTACACAATGCCCTTTCCCAGAAGAAGTTCTATACTCAAGGTATCCCGCGTGGAGTTAAATGCCTAAACCAAGCCAGGCTCTAGTGAGGCCTCTAAGCATTTCCCCTCCCGAAACACGGCAGTTTTACCCAAAGAAATCTGCTTTAATTCCTGTTGTAACACAAGCAGCATTTCTCCATCAGTGCACACAATGGGCACTTCCCCGAATGTACTTGTTCTGTATGCAGGGTGTCCCGCGTGGAGCGAACTGCCTCAACCAAGGCAGGCTCTAGTAAGGACTCTAAGCATTTCCTCTCCCGAAACACGCAGTTTTAACGGAAGAACTCTGCTTTAGTTGCAGGTGGAACACAAGCAGTTTTTCTCCCAGAGTGTACACAATGGGCCTTAACCCGAATGAATTTCCATACGCAGGTTGTCCCGCATGGAGTGAACTACCTCAACCAAGGCAGGCTCTACTTATGCCTCTAAGCGTTTCCTCTCCCAAAACACGCAGTTTTACCCGAAGAACTCTGCTTTAGTTGCAGGAGGAACACAAGCATCTTTTCTCCCACAGTGTACCCAAAGGGCCTTTGCCCGAAAGAAATTCTATACTCAAGGTGTCTCACGTGGAGTGAAATGCCTAAACCAAGGCAGGCTCTAGTGAGGCCTCTAAGCATTTCCTCCCCGAAAACACGGCAGATTTACCCGAAGAACTCTGCTTTAGTTCCAGGTGTAACACAAGCAGCATTTCTCCATCAGTGCACACAATGGGCACTTCCCCGAATGAACTTGTTCTATATGCAGGTTGTCCCGTGTGGCGCGAACAGCCTCAACCATGGCAGGCTCTACTGTGGTCCCTAAGGCTTTCCTCTCTGAAAACGCGGCACTTTTACCCAAAGAACTCTGCCTTAAATGCAGGTGGAACACAAGCTGCATTTCTCCCACACTGTACACAAAGGGCCCTTCCCTGAATGAACTTCTATATGCAGGGTGTCCCACGTGCAGTGAACTGCCTCAAGCAAGGCAGGCTCTAGTAAGCACTGTAAGCATTTCCTCTCCCAAAACACGCAGTTTTACCCGAAGAAGTCTGCTTTAGTTGCCGGTGGAACACAAGCAGCTTTTCTCCCACAGTGTACCCAAAGGGCCTTTGCCCGAAAGAAATACTATGCTCAAGGTGACCCGCATGGAGTGAAATGCCTGAACCAAGGCAGGCTCTAGTGAGGCCTCTAAACATTTCCTCTCCCAAAACACGGCAGTTTTACCCAAAGAACTCTGCTTTAGTTCCAGGTGGAACACAAGCAGCATTTCTGCCACTGTGTACTCTTTGGGCTCTTCCACGAATGAACATCTATATGCAGGGTTTCCCACGTGGAGAGAACTGCCTCAACCAAGGCAGGCTGTAGTGAGGACTGTAAGCATTTCCTCTCCCAAAACACGCAGTTTTAACGGAAGAACTCTGCTTTAGTTGCAGTTGGAACACAAGCACCTTTTATCCCAGGGTGTACACAATGCTCCTTTCCCCAAATGAAACTCTATATGCAGGGTGTCCCGCGTGGAGTGAACTACCTCAATCAAGGCAGGCTCTGCTTATGCCTCTAAGAGTTTCCTCTCCCAAAACACGCAGTTTTGCCCGAAGAACTCTGCTTTAGTTGCCGGTGGAACACAAGCAGCTTTTCTCTCACAGTGTACCCAAAGGGCCTTTGCCCGAAAGAACTTCTATGCTCAAGGTGGCCTGCATGCAGTGAAATGCCTAAACCAAGGCAGGCTCTAGAGAGGGCTCTAAGCATTTCCTCTCCCAAAACACGGCAGTTTTACCCAAAGAACTCTGCTTTAGTTCCAGGTGGAACACAAGCAGCATTACTGCCACTGTGTACTCTTTGGGCTCTTCCACGAATGAACTTCTATATGCAGGGTTTCCCTCGTGGAGCGAACTGCCTCAACCAAGGCAGGCTGTACTGAGTACTGTAAGCATTACCTCTCCCAAAATATGCAGTTTTAACGGAAGAACTCTGCTTTAGTTGCAGGTGGAACACAAGCAGCATTTCTCCCACAGTGTACACAATGCCCTTTCCCAGAAGAAGTTCTATACTCAAGGTATCCCGCGTGGAGTTAAATGCCTAAACCAAGCCAGGCTCTAGTGAGGCCTCTAAGCATTTCCCCTCCCGAAACACGGCAGTTTTACCCAAAGAAATCTGCTTTAATTCCTGTTGTAACACAAGCAGCATTTCTCCATCAGTGCACACAATGGGCACTTCCCCGAATGTACTTGTTCTGTATGCAGGGTGTCCCGCGTGGAGCGAACTGCCTCAACCAAGGCAGGCTCTAGTAAGGACTCTAAGCATTTCCTCTCCCGAAACACGCAGTTTTAACGGAAGAACTCTGCTTTAGTTGCAGGTGGAACACAAGCTGTTTTTCTCCCAGAGTGTACACAATGGGCCTTAACCCGAATGAATTTCCATACGCAGGTTGTCCCGCATGGAGTGAACTACCTCAACCAAGGCAGGCTCTACTTATGCCTCTAAGCGTTTCCTCTCCCAAAACACGCAGTTTTACCCGAAGAACTCTGCTTTAGTTGCAGGAGGAACACAAGCATCTTTTCTCCCACAGTGTACCCAAAGGGCCTTTGCCCGAAAGAAATTCTATACTCAAGGTGTCTCACGTGGAGTGAAATGCCTAAACCAAGGCAGGCTCTAGTGAGGCCTCTAAGCATTTCCTCCCCGAAAACACGGCAGATTTACCCGAAGAACTCTGCTTTAGTTCCAGGTGTAACACAAGCAGCATTTCTCCATCAGTGCACACAATGGGCACTTCCCCGAATGAACTTGTTCTATACGCAGGGTGTCCCGCGTGGAGCGAACAGCGTCAACCATGGCAGGCCCTACTGCAGTCTTTAAGCATATCCTCCCCGAAAACCTGTCAGTTTTACCCGAAGAACTCTGCTTTAGTTCCAGGTGTACGACAAGCAGCATTTCTCCATCAGTGCACACAATGGGCACTTCCCCGAATGAACTTGTTCTATATGCAGGGTGTCCCGTGTGGCGCGAACAGCCTCAAACATGGCAGGCTCTACTGTGGTTTCTAAAGCTTTCCTCTCTGAAAACGCGGCACTTTTACCCAAAGAAATCTGCCTTAAATGCAGGTGGAACACAAGCTGCATTTCTCCCACACTGTACACAAAGGGCCTTTCCCCGAATGAACTTCTATATGCAGGGTGTCCAGCGTGCAGCGAACTGCCTCAAGCAAGGCAGGCTCTACTAAGGACTGTAAGCATTTCCTCTCCCAAAACACGCAGTTTTACCCGAAGAACTCTGCTTTAGTTGCCGGTGGAACACAAGCAGCTTTTCTCCCACAGTGTACCCAAAGGGCCTTTGCCCGTAAGAACTTCTATGCTCAAGGTGTCCCGCGTGGAGTGAAATGCCTGAACCAAGGCAGGCTCTAGTGAGGCCTCTAAGCATTTCCTCCCCGAAAACACGGCAGATTTACCCGAAGAACTCTGCTTTAGTTCCAGGTGTAACACAAGCAGCATTTCTCCATCAGTGCACACAATGGGCACTTCCCCGAATGAACTTGTTCTATATGCAGGTTGTCCCGTGTGGCGCGAACAGCCTCAAACATGGCAGGCTCTACTGTGGTTTCTAAGGCTTTCCTCTCTGAAAACGCGGCACTTTTACCCAAAGAACTCTGCCTTAAATGCAGGTGGAACACAAGCTGCATTTCTCCCACACTGTACACAAAGGGCCTTTCCCCGAATGAACTTCTATATGCAGGGTGTCCAGCGTGCAGCGAACTGCCTCAAGTAAGGCAGGCTCTAGTAAGGACTGTAAGCATTTCCTCTCCCAAAACACGCAGTTTTACCCGAAGAAGTCTGCTTTAGTTGCCGGTGGAACACAAGCAGCTTTTCTCCCACAGTGTACCCAAAGGGCCTTTGCCCGTAAGAACTTCTATGCTCAAGGTGTCCCACGTGGAGTGAAATGCCTGAACCAAGCCAGGCTCTAGTGAGGCCTGTAAGCATTTCCTCTCCCAAAACACGGCAGTTTTACCCAAAGAACTCTGCTTTAGTACCAGGTGTATCACAAGCAGCATTTCTCAATCAGTGCACACAATGGGCATTTCCCGAATGAACTTGTTGTATACGCAGGGTGTCCCGCGTGCAGCGAACAGCCTCAACCATGGCAGGCTCTACTGTGGTCCCTAAGGCTTTCCTCTCTGAAAACGCGGCACTTTTACCCAAAGAACTCTGCCTTAAATGCAGGTGGAACACAAGCTGCATTTCTCCCACACTGTACACAAAGGGCCCTTCCCTGAATGAACTTCTATATGCAGGGTGACCCACGTGCAGCGAACTGCCTCAAGCAAGGCAGGCTCTAGTAAGCACTGTAAGCATTTCATCTCCCAAAACACGCAGTTTTACCCGAAGAAGTCTACTTTAGTTGCCAGTGGAACACAAGCAGCTTTTCTCCCACAGTGTACCCAAAGGGCCTTTGCCCGCAAGAACTACTATGCTCAAGGTGACCCGCATGGAGTGAAATGGCTAAACCAAGGCAGGCTCTAGTGAGGCCTCTAAACATTTCCTCTCCCAAAACACGGCAGTTTTACCCAAAGAACTCTGCTTTAGTTCCAGGTGGAACACAAGCAGCATTTCTGCCACTGTGTACTCTTTGGGCTCTTCCACGAATGAACATCTATATGCAGGGTTTCCCACGTGGAGAGAACTGCCTCAACCAAGGCAGGCTGTAGTGAGGACTGTAAGCATTTCCTCTCCCAAAACACGCAGTTTTAACGGAAGAACTCTGCTTTAGTTGCAGTTGGAACATAAGCACCTTTTATCCCAGGGTGTACACAATGCTCCTTTCCCCAAATGAAACTCTATACGCAGGGTGTCCCGCGTGGAGTGAACTACCTCAATCAAGGCAGGATCTACTTATGCCTCTAAGAGTTTCCTCTCCCAAAACACGCAGTTTTGCCCGAAGAACTCTGCTTTAGTTGCCGGTGGAACACAAGCAGCTTTTCTCTCACAGTGTACCCAAAGGTCCTTTGCCCGAAAGAACTTCCATGCTCAAGGTGGCCCGCATGCAGTGAAATGCCTAAACCAAGGCAGGCTCTAGAGAGGGCTCTAAGCATTTCCTCTCCCAAAACACGGCAGTTTTACCCAAAGAACTCTGCTTTAGTTCCAGGTGGAACACAAGCAGCATTTCTGCCACTGTGTACTCTTTGGGCTCTTCCACGAATGAACTTCTATATGCAGGGTTTCCCTCGTGGAGCGAACTGCCTCAACCAAGGCAGGCTGTACTGAGTACTGTAAGCATTTCCTCTCCCAAAATATGCAGTTTTAACGGAAGAACTCTGCTTTAGTTGCAGGTGGAACACAAGCAGCATTTCTCCCACAGTGTACACAATGCCCTTTCCCAGAAGAAGTTCTATACTCAAGGTATCCCGCGTGGAGTTAAATGCCTAAACCAAGCCAGGCTCTAGTGAGGCCTCTAAGCATTTCCCCTCCCGAAACACGGCAGTTTTACCCAAAGAAATCTGCTTTAATTCCTGTTGTAACACAAGCAGCATTTCTCCATCAGTGCACACAATGGGCACTTCCCCGAATGTACTTGTTCTGTATGCAGGGTGTCCCGCGTGGAGCGAACTGCCTCAACCAAGGCAGGCTCTAGTAAGGACTCTAAGCATTTCCTCTCCCGAAACACGCAGTTTTAACGGAAGAACTCTGCTTTAGTTGCAGGTGGAACACAAGCAGTTTTTCTCCCAGAGTGTACACAATGGGCCTTAACCCGAATGAATTTCCATACGCAGGTTGTCCCGCATGGAGTGAACTACCTCAACCAAGGCAGGCTCTACTTATGCCTCTAAGCGTTTCCTCTCCCAAAACACGCAGTTTTACCCGAAGAACTCTGCTTTAGTTGCAGGAGGAACACAAGCATCTTTTCTCCCACAGTGTACCCAAAGGGCCTTTGCCCGAAAGAAATTCTATACTCAAGGTGTCTCACGTGGAGTGAAATGCCTAAACCAAGGCAGGCTCTAGTGAGGCCTCTAAGCATTTCCTCCCCGAAAACACGGCAGATTTACCCGAAGAACTCTGCTTTAGTTCCAGGTGTAACACAAGCAGCATTTCTCCATCAGTGCACACAATGGGCACTTCCCCGAATGAACGTGTTCTATATGCAGGTTGTCCCGTGTGGCGCGAACAGCCTCAAACATGGCAGGCTCTACTGTGGTTTCTAAGGCTTTCCTTTCTGAAAACGCGGCACTTTTACCCAAAGAACTCTGCCTTAAATGCAGTTGGAACACAAGCTGCATTTCTCCCACACTGTACACAAAGGGCCTTTCCCCGAATGAACTTCTATATGCAGGGTGTCCAGCGTGCAGCGAACTGCCTCAAGCCAGGCAGGCTCTAGTAAGGACTGTAAGCATTTCCTCTCCCAAAACACGCAGTTTTACCCGAAGAACTCTGCTTTAGTTGCCGGTGGAACACAAGCAGCTTTTCTCCCACAGTGTACCCAAAGGGCCTTTGCCCGTAAGAACTTCTATGCTCAAGGTGTCCCGCGTGGAGTGAAATGCCTGAACCAAGGCAGGCTCTAGTGAGGCCTGTAAGCATTTCCTCTCCCAAAACACGGCAGTTTTACCCAAAGAACTCTGCTTTAGTACCAGGTGTATCACAAGCAGCATTTCTCAATCAGTGCACACAATGGGCATTTCCCGAATGATCTTGTTGTATACGCAGGGTGTCCCGCGTGCAGCGAACAGCCTCAACCATGGCAGGCTCTACTGTGGTTTCTAAAGCTTTCCTCTCTGAAAACGCGGCACTTTTACCCAAAGAACTCTGCCTTAAATGCAGTTGGAACACAAGCTGCATTTCTCCCACACTGTACACAAAGGGCCTTTCCCCGAATGAACTTCTATATGCAGGGTGTCCAGCGTGCAGCGAACTGCCTCAAGCCAGGCAGGCTCTAGTAAGGACTGTAAGCATTTCCTCTCCCAAAACACGCAGTTTTACCCGAAGAACTCTGCTTTAGTTGCCGGTGGAACACAAGCAGCTTTTCTCCCACAGTGTACCCAAAGGGCCTTTGCCCGAAAGAAATTCTATACTCAAGGTGTCTCACGTGGAGTGAAATGCCTAAACCAAGGCAGGCTCTAGTGAGGCCTCTAAGCATTTCCTCCCCGAAAACACGGCAGATTTACCCGAAGAACTCTGCTTTAGTTCCAGGTGTAACACAAGCAGCATTTCTCCATCAGTGCACACAATGGGCACTTCCCCGAATGAACTTGTTCTATATGCAGGTTGTCCCGTGTGGCGCGAACAGCCTCAAACATGGCAGGCTCTACTGTGGTTTCTAAGGCTTTCCTTTCTGAAAACGCGGCACTTTTACCCAAAGAACTCTGCCTTAAATGCAGTTGGAACACAAGCTGCATTTCTCCCACACTGTACACAAAGGGCCTTTCCCCGAATGAACTTCTATATGCAGGATGTCCAGCGTGCAGCGAACTGCCTCAAGCCAGGCAGGCTCTAGTAAGGACTGTAAGCATTTCCTCTCCCAAAACACGCAGTTTTACCCGAAGAACTCTGCTTTAGTTGCCGGTGGAACACAAGCAGCTTTTCTCCCACAGTGTACCCAAAGGGCCTTTGCCCGTAAGAACTTCTATGCTCAAGGTGTCCCGCGTGGAGTGAAATGCCTGAACCAAGGCAGGCTCTAGTGAGGCCTGTAAGCATTTCCTCTCCCAAAACACGGCAGTTTTACCCAAAGAA
Source organism: Mesoplodon bidens (assembly GCF_964165515.1). Classification (NCBI taxonomy): domain Eukaryota; kingdom Metazoa; phylum Chordata; class Mammalia; order Artiodactyla; family Ziphiidae; genus Mesoplodon; species Mesoplodon bidens. The sequence continues at coordinate 514,360 of NW_027671150.1, forward strand.
CTCTGCTTTAGTACCAGGTGTATCACAAGCAGCATTTCTCAATCAGTGCACACAATGGGCATTTCCCGAATGATCTTGTTGTATACGCAGGGTGTCCCGCGTGCAGCGAACAGCCTCAACCATGGCAGGCTCTACTGTGGTCCCTAAGGCTTTCCTCTCTGAAAACGCGGCACTTTTACCCAAAGAACTCTGCCTTAAATGCAGGTGGAACACAAGCTGCATTTCTCCCACACTGTACACAAAGGGCCCTTCCCTGAATGAACTTCTATATGCAGGGTGTCCCACGTGCAGTGAACTGCCTCAAGCAAGGCAGGCTCTAGTAAGCACTGTAAGCATTTCCTCTCCCAAAACACGCAGTTTTACCCGAAGAAGTCTGCTTTAGTTGCCGGTGGAACACAAGCAGCTTTTCTCCCACAGTGTACCCAAAGGGCCTTTGCCCGAAAGAAATACTATGCTCAAGGTGACCCGCATGGAGTGAAATGCCTGAACCAAGGCAGGCTCTAGTGAGGCCTCTAAACATTTCCTCTCCCAAAACACGGCAGTTTTACCCAAAGAACTCTGCTTTAGTTGCAGGTGGAACACAAGCAGCATTTCTGCCACTGTGTACTCTTTGGGCTCTTCCACGAATGAACATCTATATGCAGGGTTTCCCACGTGGAGAGAACTGCCTCAACCAAGGCAGGCTGTAGTGAGGACTGTAAGCATTTCCTCTCCCAAAACACGCAGTTTTAACGGAAGAACTCTGCTTTAGTTGCAGTTGGAACACAAGCACCTTTTATCCCAGGGTGTACACAATGCTCCTTTCCCCAAATGAAACTCTATATGCAGGGTGTCCCGCGTGGAGTGAACTACCTCAATCAAGGCAGGCTCTGCTTATGCCTCTAAGAGTTTCCTCTCCCAAAACACGCAGGTTTGCCCGAAGAACTCTGCTTTAGTTGCCGGTGGAACACAAGCAGCTTTTCTCTCACAGTGTACCCAAAGGGCCTTTGCCCGAAAGAACTTCTATGCTCAAGGTGGCCTGCATGCAGTGAAATGCCTAAACCAAGGCAGGCTCTAGAGAGGGCTCTAAGCATTTCCTCTCCCAAAACACGGCAGTTTTACCCAAAGAACTCTGCTTTAGTTCCAGGTGGAACACAAGCAGCATTACTGCCACTGTGTACTCTTTGGGCTCTTCCACGAATGAACTTCTATATGCAGGGTTTCCCTCGTGGAGCGAACTGCCTCAACCAAGGCAGGCTGTACTGAGTACTGTAAGCATTACCTCTCCCAAAATATGCAGTTTTAACGGAAGAACTCTGCTTTAGTTGCAGGTGGAACACAAGCAGCATTTCTCCCACAGTGTACACAATGCCCTTTCCCAGAAGAAGTTCTATACTCAAGGTATCCCGCGTGGAGTTAAATGCCTAAACCAAGCCAGGCTCTAGTGAGGCCTCTAAGCATTTCCCCTCCCGAAACACGGCAGTTTTACCCAAAGAAATCTGCTTTAATTCCTGTTGTAACACAAGCAGCATTTCTCCATCAGTGCACACAATGGGCACTTCCCCGAATGTACTTGTTCTGTATGCAGGGTGTCCCGCGTGGAGCGAACTGCCTCAACCAAGGCAGGCTCTAGTAAGGACTCTAAGCATTTCCTCTCCCGAAACACGCAGTTTTAACGGAAGAACTCTGCTTTAGTTGCAGGTGGAACACAAGCAGTTTTTCTCCCAGAGTGTACACAATGGGCCTTAACCCGAATGAATTTCCATACGCAGGTTGTCCCGCATGGAGTGAACTACCTCAACCAAGGCAGGCTCTACTTATGCCTCTAAGCGTTTCCTCTCCCAAAACACGCAGTTTTACCCGAAGAACTCTGCTTTAGTTGCAGGAGGAACACAAGCATCTTTTCTCCCACAGTGTACCCAAAGGGCCTTTGCCCGAAAGAAATTCTATACTCAAGGTGTCTCACGTGGAGTGAAATGCCTAAACCAAGGCAGGCTCTAGTGAGGCCTCTAAGCATTTCCTCCCCGAAAACACGGCAGATTTACCCGAAGAACTCTGCTTTAGTTCCAGGTGTAACACAAGCAGCATTTCTCGATCAGTGCACACAATGGGCACTTCCCCGAATGAACTTGTTCTATATGCAGGTTGTCCCGTGTGGCGCGAACAGCCTCAACCATGGCAGGCTCTACTGTGGTCCCTAAGGCTTTCCTCTCTGAAAACGCGGCACTTTTACCCAAAGAACTCTGCCTTAAATGCAGGTGGAACACAAGCTGCATTTCTCCCACACTGTACACAAAGGGCCCTTCCCTGAATGAACTTCTATATGCAGGGTGTCCCACGTGCAGTGAACTGCCTCAAGCAAGGCAGGCTCTAGTAAGCACTGTAAGCATTTCCTCTCCCAAAACACGCAGTTTTACCCGAAGAAGTCTGCTTTAGTTGCTGGTGGAACACAAGCAGCTTTTCTCCCACAGTGTACCCAAAGGGCCTTTGCCCGAAAGAAATACTATGCTCAAGGTGACCCGCATGGAGTGAAATGCCTGAACCAAGGCAGGCTCTAGTGAGGCCTCTAAACATTTCCTCTCCCAAAACACGGCAGTTTTACCCAAAGAACTCTGCTTTAGTTCCAGGTGGAACACAAGCAGCATTTCTGCCACTGTGTACTCTTTGGGCTCTTCCACGAATGAACATCTATATGCAGGGTTTCCCACGTGGAGAGAACTGCCTCAACCAAGGCAGGCTGTAGTGAGGACTGTAAGCATTTCCTCTCCCAAAACACGCAGTTTTAACGGAAGAACTCTGCTTTAGTTGCAGTTGGAACACAAGCACCTTTTATCCCAGGGTGTACACAATGCTCCTTTCCCCAAATGAAACTCTATATGCAGGGTGTCCCGCGTGGAGTGAACTACCTCAATCAAGGCAGGCTCTGCTTATGCCTCTAAGAGTTTCCTCTCCCAAAACACGCAGTTTTGCCCGAAGAACTCTGCTTTAGTTGCCGGTGGAACACAAGCAGCTTTTCTCTCACAGTGTACCCAAAGGGCCTTTGCCCGAAAGAACTTCTATGCTCAAGGTGGCCTGCATGCAGTGAAATGCCTAAACCAAGGCAGGCTCTAGAGAGGGCTCTAAGCATTTCCTCTCCCAAAACACGGCAGTTTTACCCAAAGAACTCTGCTTTAGTTCCAGGTGGAACACAAGCAGCATTACTGCCACTGTGTACTCTTTGGGCTCTTCCACGAATGAACTTCTATATGCAGGGTTTCCCTCGTGGAGCGAACTGCCTCAACCAAGGCAGGCTGTACTGAGTACTGTAAGCATTACCTCTCCCAAAATATGCAGTTTTAACGGAAGAACTCTGCTTTAGTTGCAGGTGGAACACAAGCAGCATTTCTCCCACAGTGTACACAATGCCCTTTCCCAGAAGAAGTTCTATACTCAAGGTATCCCGCGTGGAGTTAAATGCCTAAACCAAGCCAGGCTCTAGTGAGGCCTCTAAGCATTTCCCCTCCCGAAACACGGCAGTTTTACCCAAAGAAATCTGCTTTAATTCCTGTTGTAACACAAGCAGCATTTCTCCATCAGTGCACACAATGGGCACTTCCCCGAATGTACTTGTTCTGTATGCAGGGTGTCCCGCGTGGAGCGAACTGCCTCAACCAAGGCAGGCTCTAGTAAGGACTCTAAGCATTTCCTCTCCCGAAACACGCAGTTTTAACGGAAGAACTCTGCTTTAGTTGCAGGTGGAACACAAGCAGTTTTTCTCCCAGAGTGTACACAATGGGCCTTAACCCGAATGAATTTCCATACGCAGGTTGTCCCGCATGGAGTGAACTACCTCAACCAAGGCAGGCTCTACTTATGCCTCTAAGCGTTTCCTCTCCCAAAACACGCAGTTTTACCCGAAGAACTCTGCTTTAGTTGCAGGAGGAACACAAGCATCTTTTCTCCCACAGTGTACCCAAAGGGCCTTTGCCCGAAAGAAATTCTATACTCAAGGTGTCTCACGTGGAGTGAAATGCCTAAACCAAGGCAGGCTCTAGTGAGGCCTCTAAGCATTTCCTCCCCGAAAACACGGCAGATTTACCCGAAGAACTCTGCTTTAGTTCCAGGTGTAACACAAGCAGCATTTCTCCATCAGTGCACACAATGGGCACTTCCCCGAATGAACTTGTTCTATATGCAGGTTGTCCCGTGTGGCGCGAACAGCCTCAAACATGGCAGGCTCTACTGTGGTTTCTAAGGCTTTCCTTTCTGAAAACGCGGCACTTTTACCCAAAGAACTCTGCCTTAAATGCAGGTGGAACACAAGCTGCATTTCTCCCACACTGTACACAAAGGGCCTTTCCCCGAATGAACTTCTATATGCAGGATGTCCAGCGTGCAGCGAACTGCCTCAAGCCAGGCAGGCTCTAGTAAGGACTGTAAGCATTTCCTCTCCCAAAACACGCAGTTTTACCCGAAGAACTCTGCTTTAGTTGCCGGTGGAACACAAGCAGCTTTTCTCCCACAGTGTACCCAAAGGGCCTTTGCCCGTAAGAACTTCTATGCTCAAGGTGTCCCGCGTGGAGTGAAATGCCTGAACCAAGGCAGGCTCTAGTGAGGCCTGTAAGCATTTCCTCTCCCAAAACACGGCAGTTTTACCCAAAGAACTCTGCTTTAGTACCAGGTGTATCACAAGCAGCATTTCTCAATCAGTGCACACAATGGGCATTTCCCGAATGATCTTGTTGTATACGCAGGGTGTCCCGCGTGCAGCGAACAGCCTCAACCATGGCAGGCTCTACTGTGGTCCCTAAGGCTTTCCTCTCTGAAAACGCGGCACTTTTACCCAAAGAGCTCTGCCTTAAATGCAGGTGGAACACAAGCTGCATTTCTCCCACACTGTACACAAAGGGCCCTTCCCTGAATGAACTTCTATATGCAGGGTGTCCCACGTGCAGTGAACTGCCTCAAGCAAGGCAGGCTCTAGTAAGCACTGTAAGCATTTCCTCTCCCAAAACACGCAGTTTTACCCGAAGAAGTCTGCTTTAGTTGCCGGTGGAACACAAGCAGCTTTTCTCCCACAGTGTACCCAAAGGGCCTTTGCCCGAAAGAAATACTATGCTCAAGGTGACCCGCATGGAGTGAAATGCCTGAACCAAGGCAGGCTCTAGTGAGGCCTCTAAACATTTCCTCTCCCAAAACACGGCAGTTTTACCCAAAGAACTCTGCTTTAGTTCCAGGTGGAACACAAGCAGCATTTCTGCCACTGTGTACTCTTTGGGCTCTTCCACGAATGAACATCTATATGCAGGGTTTCCCACGTGGAGAGAACTGCCTCAACCAAGGCAGGCTGTAGTGAGGACTGTAAGCATTTCCTCTCCCAAAACATGCAGTTTTAACGGAAGAACTCTGCTTTAGTTGCAGTTGGAACACAAGCACCTTTTATCCCAGGGTGTACACAATGCTCCTTTCCCCAAATGAAACTCTATATGCAGGGTGTCCCGCGTGGAGTGAACTACCTCAATCAAGGCAGGCTCTGCTTATGCCTCTAAGAGTTTCCTCTCCCAAAACACGCAGGTTTGCCCGAAGAACTCTGCTTTAGTTGCCGGTGGAACACAAGCAGCTTTTCTCTCACAGTGTACCCAAAGGGCCTTTGCCCGAAAGAACTTCTATGCTCAAGGTGGCCTGCATGCAGTGAAATGCCTAAACCAAGGCAGGCTCTAGAGAGGGCTCTAAGCATTTCCTCTCCCAAAACACGGCAGTTTTACCCAAAGAACTCTGCTTTAGTTCCAGGTGGAACACAAGCAGCATTACTGCCACTGTGTACTCTTTGGGCTCTTCCACGAATGAACTTCTATATGCAGGGTTTCCCTCGTGGAGCGAACTGCCTCAACCAAGGCAGGCTGTACTGAGTACTCTAAGCATTTCCTCTCCCAAAATATGCAGTTTTAACGGAAGAACTCTGCTTTAGTTGCAGGTGGAACACAAGCAGCATTTCTCCCACAGTGTACACAATGCCCTTTCCCAGAAGAAGTTCTATACTCAAGGTATCCCGCGTGGAGTTAAATGCCTAAACCAAGCCAGGCTCTAGTGAGGCCTCTAAGCATTTCCCCTCCCGAAACACGGCAGTTTTACCCAAAGAAATCTGCTTTAATTCCTGTTGTAACACAAGCAGCATTTCTCCATCAGTGCACACAATGGGCACTTCCCCGAATGTACTTGTTCTGTATGCAGGGTGTCCCGCGTGGAGCGAACTGCCTCAACCAAGGCAGGCTCTAGTAAGGACTCTAAGCATTTCCTCTCCCGAAACACGCAGTTTTAACGGAAGAACTCTGCTTTAGTTGCAGGTGGAACACAAGCAGTTTTTCTCCCAGAGTGTACACAATGGGCCTTAACCCGAATGAATTTCCATACGCAGGTTGTCCCGCATGGAGTGAACTACCTCAACCAAGGCAGGCTCTACTTATGCCTCTAAGCGTTTCCTCTCCCAAAACACGCAGTTTTACCCGAAGAACTCTGCTTTAGTTGCAGGAGGAACACAAGCATCTTTTCTCCCACAGTGTACCCAAAGGGCCTTTGCCCGAAAGAAATTCTATACTCAAGGTGTCTCACGTGGAGTGAAATGCCTAAACCAAGGCAGGCTCTAGTGAGGCCTCTAAGCATTTCCTCCCCGAAAACACGGCAGATTTACCCGAAGAACTCTGCTTTAGTTCCAGGTGTAACACAAGCAGCATTTCTCCATCAGTGCACACAATGGGCACTTCCCCGAATGAACTTGTTCTATATGCAGGTTGTCCCGTGTGGCGCGAACAGCCTCAAACATGGCAGGCTCTACTGTGGTTTCTAAGGCTTTCCTTTCTGAAAACGCGGCACTTTTACCCAAAGAACTCTGCCTTAAATGCAGGTGGAACACAAGCTGCATTTCTCCCACACTGTACACAAAGGGCCTTTCCCCGAATGAACTTCTATATGCAGGGTGTCCAGCGTGCAGCGAACTGCCTCAAGTAAGGCAGGCTCTAGTAAGGACTGTAAGCATTTCCTCTCCCAAAACACGCAGTTTTACCCGAAGAAGTCTGCTTTAGTTGCCGGTGGAACACAAGCAGCTTTTCTCCCACAGTGTACCCAAAGGGCCTTTGCCCGTAAGAACTTCTATGCTCAAGGTGTCCCACGTGGAGTGAAATGCCTGAACCAAGCCAGGCTCTAGTGAGGCCTGTAAGCATTTCCTCTCCCAAAACACGGCAGTTTTACCCAAAGAACTCTGCTTTAGTACCAGGTGTATCTCAAGCAGCATTTCTCAATCAGTGCACACAATGGGCATTTCCCGAATGAACTTGTTGTATACGCAGGGTGTCCCGCGTGCAGCGAACAGCCTCAACCATGGCAGGCTCTACTGTGGTCCCTAAGGCTTTCCTCTCTGAAAACGCGGCACTTTTACCCAAAGAACTCTGCCTTAAATGCAGGTGGAACACAAGCTGCATTTCTCCCACACTGTACACAAAGGGCCCTTCCCTGAATGAACTTCTATATGCAGGGTGACCCACGTGCAGCGAACTGCCTCAAGCAAGGCAGGCTCTAGTAAGCACTGTAAGCATTTCATCTCCCAAAACACGCAGTTTTACCCGAAGAAGTCTACTTTAGTTGCCAGTGGAACACAAGCAGCTTTTCTCCCACAGTGTACCCAAAGGGCCTTTGCCCGCAAGAACTACTATGCTCAAGGTGACCCGCATGGAGTGAAATGGCTAAACCAAGGCAGGCTCTAGTGAGGCCTCTAAACATTTCCTCTCCCAAAACACGGCAGTTTTACCCAAAGAACTCTGCTTTAGTTCCAGGTGGAACACAAGCAGCATTTCTGCCACTGTGTACTCTTTGGGCTCTTCCACGAATGAACATCTATATGCAGGGTTTCCCACGTGGAGAGAACTGCCTCAACCAAGGCAGGCTGTAGTGAGGACTGTAAGCATTTCCTCTCCCAAAACACGCAGTTTTAACGGAAGAACTCTGCTTTAGTTGCAGTTGGAACATAAGCACCTTTTATCCCAGGGTGTACACAATGCTCCTTTCCCCAAATGAAACTCTATACGCAGGGTGTCCCGCGTGGAGTGAACTACCTCAATCAAGGCAGGATCTACTTATGCCTCTAAGAGTTTCCTCTCCCAAAACACGCAGTTTTGCCCGAAGAAATCTGCTTTAGTTGCCGGTGGAACACAAGCAGCTTTTCTCTCACAGTGTACCCAAAGGTCCTTTGCCCGAAAGAACTTCCATGCTCAAGGTGGCCCGCATGCAGTGAAATGCCTAAACCAAGGCAGGCTCTAGAGAGGGCTCTAAGCATTTCCTCTCCCAAAACACGGCAGTTTTACCCAAAGAACTCTGCTTTAGTTCCAGGTGGAACACAAGCAGCATTTCTGCCACTGTGTACTCTTTGGGCTCTTCCACGAATGAACTTCTATATGCAGGGTTTCCCTCGTGGAGCGAACTGCCTCAACCAAGGCAGGCTGTACTGAGTACTGTAAGCATTTCCTCTCCCAAAATATGCAGTTTTAACGGAAGAACTCTGCTTTAGTTGCAGGTGGAACACAAGCAGCATTTCTCCCACAGTGTACACAATGCCCTTTCCCAGAAGAAGTTCTATACTCAAGGTATCCCGCGTGGAGTTAAATGCCTAAACCAAGCCAGGCTCTAGTGAGGCCTCTAAGCATTTCCCCTCCCGAAACACGGCAGTTTTACCCAAAGAAATCTGCTTTAATTCCTGTTGTAACACAAGCAGCATTTCTCCATCAGTGCACACAATGGGCACTTCCCCGAATGTACTTGTTCTGTATGCAGGGTGTCCCGCGTGGAGCGAACTGCCTCAACCAAGGCAGGCTCTAGTAAGGACTCTAAGCATTTCCTCTCCCGAAACACGCAGTTTTAACGGAAGAACTCTGCTTTAGTTGCAGGTGGAACACAAGCAGTTTTTCTCCCAGAGTGTACACAATGGGCCTTAACCCGAATGAATTTCCATACGCAGGTTGTCCCGCATGGAGTGAACTACCTCAACCAAGGCAGGCTCTACTTATGCCTCTAAGCGTTTCCTCTCCCAAAACACGCAGTTTTACCCGAAGAACTCTGCTTTAGTTGCAGGAGGAACACAAGCATCTTTTCTCCCACAGTGTACCCAAAGGGCCTTTGCCCGAAAGAAATTCTATACTCAAGGTGTCTCACGTGGAGTGAAATGCCTAAACCAAGGCAGGCTCTAGTGAGGCCTCTAAGCATTTCCTCCCCGAAAACACGGCAGATTTACCCGAAGAACTCTGCTTTAGTTCCAGGTGTAACACAAGCAGCATTTCTCCATCAGTGCACACAATGGGCACTTCCCCGAATGAACTTGTTCTATATGCAGGTTGTCCCGTGTGGCGCGAACAGCCTCAAACATGGCAGGCTCTACTGTGGTTTCTAAGGCTTTCCTTTCTGAAAACGCGGCACTTTTACCCAAAGAACTCTGCCTTAAATGCAGGTGGAACACAAGCTGCATTTCTCCCACACTGTACACAAAGGGCCTTTCCCCGAATGAACTTCTATATGCAGGATGTCCAGCGTGCAGCGAACTGCCTCAAGCCAGGCAGGCTCTAGTAAGGACTGTAAGCATTTCCTCTCCCAAAACACGCAGTTTTACCCGAAGAACTCTGCTTTAGTTGCCGGTGGAACACAAGCAGCTTTTCTCCCACAGTGTACCCAAAGGGCCTTTGCCCGTAAGAACTTCTATGCTCAAGGTGTCCCGCGTGGAGTGAAATGCCTGAACCAAGGCAGGCTCTAGTGAGGCCTGTAAGCATTTCCTCTCCCAAAACACGGCAGTTTTACCCAAAGAACTCTGCTTTAGTACCAGGTGTATCACAAGCAGCATTTCTCAATCAGTGCACACAATGGGCATTTCCCGAATGATCTTGTTGTATACGCAGGGTGTCCCGCGTGCAGCGAACAGCCTCAACCATGGCAGGCTCTACTGTGGTCCCTAAGGCTTTCCTCTCTGAAAACGCGGCACTTTTACCCAAAGAGCTCTGCCTTAAATGCAGGTGGAACACAAGCTGCATTTCTCCCACACTGTACACAAAGGGCCCTTCCCTGAATGAACTTCTATATGCAGGGTGTCCCACGTGCAGTGAACTGCCTCAAGCAAGGCAGGCTCTAGTAAGCACTGTAAGCATTTCCTCTCCCAAAACACGCAGTTTTACCCGAAGAAGTCTGCTTTAGTTGCCGGTGGAACACAAGCAGCTTTTCTCCCACAGTGTACCCAAAGGGCCTTTGCCCGAAAGAAATACTATGCTCAAGGTGACCCGCATGGAGTGAAATGCCTGAACCAAGGCAGGCTCTAGTGAGGCCTCTAAACATTTCCTCTCCCAAAACACGGCAGTTTTACCCAAAGAACTCTGCTTTAGTTCCAGGTGGAACACAAGCAGCATTTCTGCCACTGTGTACTCTTTGGGCTCTTCCACGAATGAACATCTATATGCAGGGTTTCCCACGTGGAGAGAACTGCCTCAACCAAGGCAGGCTGTAGTGAGGACTGTAAGCATTTCCTCTCCCAAAACATGCAGTTTTAACGGAAGAACTCTGCTTTAGTTGCAGTTGGAACACAAGCACCTTTTATCCCAGGGTGTACACAATGCTCCTTTCCCCAAATGAAACTCTATATGCAGGGTGTCCCGCGTGGAGTGAACTACCTCAATCAAGGCAGGCTCTGCTTATGCCTCTAAGAGTTTCCTCTCCCAAAACACGCAGGTTTGCCCGAAGAACTCTGCTTTAGTTGCCGGTGGAACACAAGCAGCTTTTCTCTCACAGTGTACCCAAAGGGCCTTTGCCCGAAAGAACTTCTATGCTCAAGGTGGCCTGCATGCAGTGAAATGCCTAAACCAAGGCAGGCTCTAGAGAGGGCTCTAAGCATTTCCTCTCCCAAAACACGGCAGTTTTACCCAAAGAACTCTGCTTTAGTTCCAGGTGGAACACAAGCAGCATTACTGCCACTGTGTACTCTTTGGGCTCTTCCACGAATGAACTTCTATATGCAGGGTTTCCCTCGTGGAGCGAACTGCCTCAACCAAGGCAGGCTGTACTGAGTACTCTAAGCATTTCCTCTCCCAAAATATGCAGTTTTAACGGAAGAACTCTGCTTTAGTTGCAGGTGGAACACAAGCAGCATTTCTCCCACAGTGTACACAATGCCCTTTCCCAGAAGAAGTTCTATACTCAAGGTATCCCGCGTGGAGTTAAATGCCTAAACCAAGCCAGGCTCTAGTGAGGCCTCTAAGCATTTCCCCTCCCGAAACACGGCAGTTTTACCCAAAGAAATCTGCTTTAATTCCTGTTGTAACACAAGCAGCATTTCTCCATCAGTGCACACAATGGGCACTTCCCCGAATGTACTTGTTCTGTATGCAGGGTGTCCCGCGTGGAGCGAACTGCCTCAACCAAGGCAGGCTCTAGTAAGGACTCTAAGCATTTCCTCTCCCGAAACACGCAGTTTTAACGGAAGAACTCTGCTTTAGTTGCAGGTGGAACACAAGCAGTTTTTCTCCCAGAGTGTACACAATGGGCCTTAACCCGAATGAATTTCCATACGCAGGTTGTCCCGCATGGAGTGAACTACCTCAACCAAGGCAGGCTCTACTTATGCCTCTAAGCGTTTCCTCTCCCAAAACACGCAGTTTTACCCGAAGAACTCTGCTTTAGTTGCAGGAGGAACACAAGCATCTTTTCTCCCACAGTGTACCCAAAGGGCCTTTGCCCGAAAGAAATTCTATACTCAAGGTGTCTCACGTGGAGTGAAATGCCTAAACCAAGGCAGGCTCTAGTGAGGCCTCTAAGCATTTCCTCCCCGAAAACACGGCAGATTTACCCGAAGAACTCTGCTTTAGTTCCAGGTGTAACACAAGCAGCATTTCTCCATCAGTGCACACAATGGGCACTTCCCCGAATGAACTTGTTCTATATGCAGGTTGTCCCGTGTGGCGCGAACAGCCTCAAACATGGCAGGCTCTACTGTGGTTTCTAAGGCTTTCCTTTCTGAAAACGCGGCACTTTTACCCAAAGAACTCTGCCTTAAATGCAGGTGGAACACAAGCTGCATTTCTCCCACACTGTACACAAAGGGCCTTTCCCCGAATGAACTTCTATATGCAGGGTGTCCAGCGTGCAGCGAACTGCCTCAAGTAAGGCAGGCTCTAGTAAGGACTGTAAGCATTTCCTCTCCCAAAACACGCAGTTTTACCCGAAGAAGTCTGCTTTAGTTGCCGGTGGAACACAAGCAGCTTTTCTCCCACAGTGTACCCAAAGGGCCTTTGCCCGTAAGAACTTCTATGCTCAAGGTGTCCCACGTGGAGTGAAATGCCTGAACCAAGCCAGGCTCTAGTGAGGCCTGTAAGCATTTCCTCTCCCAAAACACGGCAGTTTTACCCAAAGAACTCTGCTTTAATTCCTGTTGTAACACAAGCAGCATTTCTCCATCAGTGCACACAATGGGCACTTCCCCGAATGTACTTGTTCTGTATGCAGGGTGTCCCGCGTGGAGCGAACTGCCTCAACCAAGGCAGGCTCTAGTAAGGACTCTAAGCATTTCCTCTCCCGAAACACGCAGTTTTAACGGAAGAACTCTGCTTTAGTTGCAGGTGGAACACAAGCAGTTTTTCTCCCAGAGTGTACACAATGGGCCTTAACCCGAATGAATTTCCATACGCAGGTTGTCCCGCATGGAGTGAACTACCTCAACCAAGGCAGGCTCTACTTATGCCTCTAAGCGTTTCCTCTCCCAAAACACGCAGTTTTACCCGAAGAACTCTGCTTTAGTTGCAGGAGGAACACAAGCATCTTTTCTCCCACAGTGTACCCAAAGGGCCTTTGCCCGAAAGAAATTCTATACTCAAGGTGTCTCACGTGGAGTGAAATGCCTAAACCAAGGCAGGCTCTAGTGAGGCCTCTAAGCATTTCCTCCCCGAAAACACGGCAGATTTACCCGAAGAACTCTGCTTTAGTTCCAGGTGTAACACAAGCAGCATTTCTCCATCAGTGCACACAATGGGCACTTCCCCGAATGAACTTGTTCTATATGCAGGTTGTCCCGTGTGGCGCGAACAGCCTCAAACATGGCAGGCTCTACTGTGGTTTCTAAGGCTTTCCTTTCTGAAAACGCGGCACTTTTACCCAAAGAACTCTGCCTTAAATGCAGGTGGAACACAAGCTGCATTTCTCCCACACTGTACACAAAGGGCCTTTCCCCGAATGAACTTCTATATGCAGGGTGTCCAGCGTGCAGCGAACTGCCTCAAGTAAGGCAGGCTCTAGTAAGGACTGTAAGCATTTCCTCTCCCAAAACACGCAGTTTTACCCGAAGAAGTCTGCTTTAGTTGCCGGTGGAACACAAGCAGCTTTTCTCCCACAGTGTACCCAAAGGGCCTTTGCCCGTAAGAACTTCTATGCTCAAGGTGTCCCACGTGGAGTGAAATGCCTGAACCAAGCCAGGCTCTAGTGAGGCCTGTAAGCATTTCCTCTCCCAAAACACGGCAGTTTTACCCAAAGAACTCTGCTTTAGTACCAGGTGTATCTCAAGCAGCATTTCTCAATCAGTGCACACAATGGGCATTTCCCGAATGAACTTGTTGTATACGCAGGGTGTCCCGCGTGCAGCGAACAGCCTCAACCATGGCAGGCTCTACTGTGGTCCCTAAGGCTTTCCTCTCTGAAAACGCGGCACTTTTACCCAAAGAACTCTGCCTTAAATGCAGGTGGAACACAAGCTGCATTTCTCCCACACTGTACACAAAGGGCCCTTCCCTGAATGAACTTCTATATGCAGGGTGACCCACGTGCAGCGAACTGCCTCAAGCAAGGCAGGCTCTAGTAAGCACTGTAAGCATTTCATCTCCCAAAACACGCAGTTTTACCCGAAGAAGTCTACTTTAGTTGCCAGTGGAACACAAGCAGCTTTTCTCCCACAGTGTACCCAAAGGGCCTTTGCCCGCAAGAACTACTATGCTCAAGGTGACCCGCATGGAGTGAAATGGCTAAACCAAGGCAGGCTCTAGTGAGGCCTCTAAACATTTCCTCTCCCAAAACACGGCAGTTTTACCCAAAGAACTCTGCTTTAGTTCCAGGTGGAACACAAGCAGCATTTCTGCCACTGTGTACTCTTTGGGCTCTTCCACGAATGAACATCTATATGCAGGGTTTCCCACGTGGAGAGAACTGCCTCAACCAAGGCAGGCTGTAGTGAGGACTGTAAGCATTTCCTCTCCCAAAACACGCAGTTTTAACGGAAGAACTCTGCTTTAGTTGCAGTTGGAACATAAGCACCTTTTATCCCAGGGTGTACACAATGCTCCTTTCCCCAAATGAAACTCTATACGCAGGGTGTCCCGCGTGGAGTGAACTACCTCAATCAAGGCAGGATCTACTTATGCCTCTAAGAGTTTCCTCTCCCAAAACACGCAGTTTTGCCCGAAGAAATCTGCTTTAGTTGCCGGTGGAACACAAGCAGCTTTTCTCTCACAGTGTACCCAAAGGTCCTTTGCCCGAAAGAACTTCCATGCTCAAGGTGGCCCGCATGCAGTGAAATGCCTAAACCAAGGCAGGCTCTAGAGAGGGCTCTAAGCATTTCCTCTCCCAAAACACGGCAGTTTTACCCAAAGAACTCTGCTTTAGTTCCAGGTGGAACACAAGCAGCATTTCTGCCACTGTGTACTCTTTGGGCTCTTCCACGAATGAACTTCTATATGCAGGGTTTCCCTCGTGGAGCGAACTGCCTCAACCAAGGCAGGCTGTACTGAGTACTGTAAGCATTTCCTCTCCCAAAATATGCAGTTTTAACGGAAGAACTCTGCTTTAGTTGCAGGTGGAACACAAGCAGCATTTCTCCCACAGTGTACACAATGCCCTTTCCCAGAAGAAGTTCTATACTCAAGGTATCCCGCGTGGAGTTAAATGCCTAAACCAAGCCAGGCTCTAGTGAGGCCTCTAAGCATTTCCCCTCCCGAAACACGGCAGTTTTACCCAAAGAAATCTGCTTTAATTCCTGTTGTAACACAAGCAGCATTTCTCCATCAGTGCACACAATGGGCACTTCCCCGAATGTACTTGTTCTGTATGCAGGGTGTCCCGCGTGGAGCGAACTGCCTCAACCAAGGCAGGCTCTAGTAAGGACTCTAAGCATTTCCTCTCCCGAAACACGCAGTTTTAACGGAAGAACTCTGCTTTAGTTGCAGGTGGAACACAAGCAGTTTTTCTCCCAGAGTGTACACAATGGGCCTTAACCCGAATGAATTTCCATACGCAGGTTGTCCCGCATGGAGTGAACTACCTCAACCAAGGCAGGCTCTACTTATGCCTCTAAGCGTTTCCTCTCCCAAAACACGCAGTTTTACCCGAAGAACTCTGCTTTAGTTGCAGGAGGAACACAAGCATCTTTTCTCCCACAGTGTACCCAAAGGGCCTTTGCCCGAAAGAAATTCTATACTCAAGGTGTCTCACGTGGAGTGAAATGCCTAAACCAAGGCAGGCTCTAGTGAGGCCTCTAAGCATTTCCTCCCCGAAAACACGGCAGATTTACCCGAAGAACTCTGCTTTAGTTCCAGGTGTAACACAAGCAGCATTTCTCCATCAGTGCACACAATGGGCACTTCCCCGAATGAACTTGTTCTATATGCAGGTTGTCCCGTGTGGCGCGAACAGCCTCAAACATGGCAGGCTCTACTGTGGTTTCTAAGGCTTTCCTTTCTGAAAACGCGGCACTTTTACCCAAAGAACTCTGCCTTAAATGCAGTTGGAACACAAGCTGCATTTCTCCCACACTGTACACAAAGGGCCTTTCCCCGAATGAACTTCTATATGCAGGGTGTCCAGCGTGCAGCGAACTGCCTCAAGCCAGGCAGGCTCTAGTAAGGACTGTAAGCATTTCCTCTCCCAAAACACGCAGTTTTACCCGAAGAACTCTGCTTTAGTTGCCGGTGGAACACAAGCAGCTTTTCTCCCACAGTGTACCCAAAGGGCCTTTGCCCGTAAGAACTTCTATGCTCAAGGTGTCCCGCGTGGAGTGAAATGCCTGAACCAAGGCAGGCTCTAGTGAGGCCTGTAAGCATTTCCTCTCCCAAAACACGGCAGTTTTACCCAAAGAACTCTGCTTTAGTACCAGGTGTATCACAAGCAGCATTTCTCAATCAGTGCACACAATGGGCATTTCCCGAATGATCTTGTTGTATACGCAGGGTGTCCCGCGTGCAGCGAACAGCCTCAACCATGGCAGGCTCTACTGTGGTTTCTAAAGCTTTCCTCTCTGAAAACGCGGCACTTTTACCCAAAGAACTCTGCCTTAAATGCAGTTGGAACACAAGCTGCATTTCTCCCACACTGTACACAAAGGGCCTTTCCCCGAATGAACTTCTATATGCAGGGTGTCCAGCGTGCAGCGAACTGCCTCAAGCAAGGCAGGCTCTAGTAAGGACTGTAAGCATTTCCTCTCCCAAAACACGCAGTTTTACCCGAAGAACTCTGCTTTAGTTGCCGGTGGAACACAAGCAGCTTTTCTCCCACAGTGTACCCAAAGGGCCTTTGCCCGAAAGAAATTCTATACTCAAGGTGTCTCACGTGGAGTGAAATGCCTAAACCAAGGCAGGCTCTAGTGAGGCCTCTAAGCATTTCCTCCCCGAAAACACGGCAGATTTACCCGAAGAACTCTGCTTTAGTTCCAGGTGTAACACAAGCAGCATTTCTCCATCAGTGCACACAATGGGCACTTCCCCGAATGAACTTGTTCTATATGCAGGTTGTCCCGTGTGGCGCGAACAGCCTCAAACATGGCAGGCTCTACTGTGGTTTCTAAGGCTTTCCTTTCTGAAAACGCGGCACTTTTACCCAAAGAACTCTGCCTTAAATGCAGTTGGAACACAAGCTGCATTTCTCCCACACTGTACACAAAGGGCCTTTCCCCGAATGAACTTCTATATGCAGGATGTCCAGCGTGCAGCGAACTGCCTCAAGCCAGGCAGGCTCTAGTAAGGACTGTAAGCATTTCCTCTCCCAAAACACGCAGTTTTACCCGAAGAACTCTGCTTTAGTTGCCGGTGGAACACAAGCAGCTTTTCTCCCACAGTGTACCCAAAGGGCCTTTGCCCGTAAGAACTTCTATGCTCAAGGTGTCCCGCGTGGAGTGAAATGCCTGAACCAAGGCAGGCTCTAGTGAGGCCTGTAAGCATTTCCTCTCCCAAAACACGGCAGTTTTACCCAAAGAACTCTGCTTTAGTACCAGGTGTATCACAAGCAGCATTTCTCAATCAGTGCACACAATGGGCATTTCCCGAATGATCTTGTTGTATACGCAGGGTGTCCCGCGTGCAGCGAACAGCCTCAACCATGGCAGGCTCTACTGTGGTCCCTAAGGCTTTCCTCTCTGAAAACGCGGCACTTTTACCCAAAGAACTCTGCCTTAAATGCAGGTGGAACACAAGCTGCATTTCTCCCACACTGTACACAAAGGGCCCTTCCCTGAATGAACTTCTATATGCAGGGTGTCCCACGTGCAGTGAACTGCCTCAAGCAAGGCAGGCTCTAGTAAGCACTGTAAGCATTTCCTCTCCCAAAACACGCAGTTTTACCCGAAGAAGTCTGCTTTAGTTGCCGGTGGAACACAAGCAGCTTTTCTCCCACAGTGTACCCAAAGGGCCTTTGCCCGAAAGAAATACTATGCTCAAGGTGACCCGCATGGAGTGAAATGCCTGAACCAAGGCAGGCTCTAGTGAGGCCTCTAAACATTTCCTCTCCCAAAACACGGCAGTTTTACCCAAAGAACTCTGCTTTAGTTCCAGGTGGAACACAAGCAGCATTTCTGCCACTGTGTACTCTTTGGGCTCTTCCACGAATGAACATCTATATGCAGGGTTTCCCACGTGGAGAGAACTGCCTCAACCAAGGCAGGCTGTAGTGAGGACTGTAAGCATTTCCTCTCCCAAAACACGCAGTTTTAACGGAAGAACTCTGCTTTAGTTGCAGTTGGAACATAAGCACCTTTTATCCCAGGGTGTACACAATGCTCCTTTCCCCAAATGAAACTCTATACGCAGGGTGTCCCGCGTGGAGTGAACTACCTCAATCAAGGCAGGCTCTGCTTATGCCTCTAAGAGTTTCCTCTCCCAAAACACGCAGGTTTGCCCGAAGAACTCTGCTTTAGTTGCCGGTGGAACACAAGCAGCTTTTCTCTCACAGTGTACCCAAAGGGCCTTTGCCCGAAAGAACTTCTATGCTCAAGGTGGCCTGCATGCAGTGAAATGCCTAAACCAAGGCAGGCTCTAGAGAGGGCTCTAAGCATTTCCTCTCCCAAAACACGGCAGTTTTACCCAAAGAACTCTGCTTTAGTTCCAGGTGGAACACAAGCAGCATTACTGCCACTGTGTACTCTTTGGGCTCTTCCACGAATGAACTTCTATATGCAGGGTTTCCCTCGTGGAGCGAACTGCCTCAACCAAGGCAGGCTGTACTGAGTACTGTAAGCATTACCTCTCCCAAAATATGCAGTTTTAACGGAAGAACTCTGCTTTAGTTGCAGGTGGAACACAAGCAGCATTTCTCCCACAGTGTACACAATGCCCTTTCCCAGAAGAAGTTCTATACTCAAGGTATCCCGCGTGGAGTTAAATGCCTAAACCAAGCCAGGCTCTAGTGAGGCCTCTAAGCATTTCCCCTCCCGAAACACGGCAGTTTTACCCAAAGAAATCTGCTTTAATTCCTGTTGTAACACAAGCAGCATTTCTCCATCAGTGCACACAATGGGCACTTCCCCGAATGTACTTGTTCTGTATGCAGGGTGTCCCGCGTGGAGCGAACTGCCTCAACCAAGGCAGGCTCTAGTAAGGACTCTAAGCATTTCCTCTCCCGAAACACGCAGTTTTAACGGAAGAACTCTGCTTTAGTTGCAGGTGGAACACAAGCAGTTTTTCTCCCAGAGTGTACACAATGGGCCTTAACCCGAATGAATTTCCATACGCAGGTTGTCCCGCATGGAGTGAACTACCTCAACCAAGGCAGGCTCTACTTATGCCTCTAAGCGTTTCCTCTCCCAAAACACGCAGTTTTACCCGAAGAACTCTGCTTTAGTTGCAGGAGGAACACAAGCATCTTTTCTCCCACAGTGTACCCAAAGGGCCTTTGCCCGAAAGAAATTCTATACTCAAGGTGTCTCACGTGGAGTGAAATGCCTAAACCAAGGCAGGCTCTAGTGAGGCCTCTAAGCATTTCCTCCCCGAAAACACGGCAGATTTACCCGAAGAACTCTGCTTTAGTTCCAGGTGTAACACAAGCAGCATTTCTCCATCAGTGCACACAATGGGCACTTCCCCGAATGAACTTGTTCTATATGCAGGTTGTCCCGTGTGGCGCGAACAGCCTCAAACATGGCAGGCTCTACTGTGGTTTCTAAGGCTTTCCTTTCTGAAAACGCGGCACTTTTACCCAAAGAACTCTGCCTTAAATGCAGTTGGAACACAAGCTGCATTTCTCCCACACTGTACACAAAGGGCCTTTCCCCGAATGAACTTCTATATGCAGGATGTCCAGCGTGCAGCGAACTGCCTCAAGCCAGGCAGGCTCTAGTAAGGACTGTAAGCATTTCCTCTCCCAAAACACGCAGTTTTACCCGAAGAACTCTGCTTTAGTTGCCGGTGGAACACAAGCAGCTTTTCTCCCACAGTGTACCCAAAGGGCCTTTGCCCGTAAGAACTTCTATGCTCAAGGTGTCCCGCGTGGAGTGAAATGCCTGAACCAAGGCAGGCTCTAGTGAGGCCTGTAAGCATTTCCTCTCCCAAAACACGGCAGTTTTACCCAAAGAACTCTGCTTTAGTACCAGGTGTATCACAAGCAGCATTTCTCAATCAGTGCACACAATGGGCATTTCCCGAATGATCTTGTTGTATACGCAGGGTGTCCCGCGTGCAGCGAACAGCCTCAACCATGGCAGGCTCTACTGTGGTCCCTAAGGCTTTCCTCTCTGAAAACGCGGCACTTTTACCCAAAGAACTCTGCCTTAAATGCAGGTGGAACACAAGCTGCATTTCTCCCACACTGTACACAAAGGGCCCTTCCCTGAATGAACTTCTATATGCAGGGTGTCCCACGTGCAGTGAACTGCCTCAAGCAAGGCAGGCTCTAGTAAGCACTGTAAGCATTTCCTCTCCCAAAACACGCAGTTTTACCCGAAGAAGTCTGCTTTAGTTGCCGGTGGAACACAAGCAGCTTTTCTCCCACAGTGTACCCAAAGGGCCTTTGCCCGAAAGAAATACTATGCTCAAGGTGACCCGCATGGAGTGAAATGCCTGAACCAAGGCAGGCTCTAGTGAGGCCTCTAAACATTTCCTCTCCCAAAACACGGCAGTTTTACCCAAAGAACTCTGCTTTAGTTCCAGGTGGAACACAAGCAGCATTTCTGCCACTGTGTACTCTTTGGGCTCTTCCACGAATGAACATCTATATGCAGGGTTTCCCACGTGGAGAGAACTGCCTCAACCAAGGCAGGCTGTAGTGAGGACTGTAAGCATTTCCTCTCCCAAAACACGCAGTTTTAACGGAAGAACTCTGCTTTAGTTGCAGTTGGAACACAAGCACCTTTTATCCCAGGGTGTACACAATGCTCCTTTCCCCAAATGAAACTCTATATGCAGGGTGTCCCGCGTGGAGTGAACTACCTCAATCAAGGCAGGCTCTGCTTATGCCTCTAAGAGTTTCCTCTCCCAAAACACGCAGGTTTGCCCGAAGAACTCTGCTTTAGTTGCCGGTGGAACACAAGCAGCTTTTCTCTCACAGTGTACCCAAAGGGCCTTTGCCCGAAAGAACTTCTATGCTCAAGGTGGCCTGCATGCAGTGAAATGCCTAAACCAAGGCAGGCTCTAGAGAGGGCTCTAAGCATTTCCTCTCCCAAAACACGGCAGTTTTACCCAAAGAACTCTGCTTTAGTTCCAGGTGGAACACAAGCAGCATTACTGCCACTGTGTACTCTTTGGGCTCTTCCACGAATGAACTTCTATATGCAGGGTTTCCCTCGTGGAGCGAACTGCCTCAACCAAGGCAGGCTGTACTGAGTACTGTAAGCATTACCTCTCCCAAAATATGCAGTTTTAACGGAAGAACTCTGCTTTAGTTGCAGGTGGAACACAAGCAGCATTTCTCCCACAGTGTACACAATGCCCTTTCCCAGAAGAAGTTCTATACTCAAGGTATCCCGCGTGGAGTTAAATGCCTAAACCAAGCCAGGCTCTAGTGAGGCCTCTAAGCATTTCCCCTCCCGAAACACGGCAGTTTTACCCAAAGAAATCTGCTTTAATTCCTGTTGTAACACAAGCAGCATTTCTCCATCAGTGCACACAATGGGCACTTCCCCGAATGTACTTGTTCTGTATGCAGGGTGTCCCGCGTGGAGCGAACTGCCTCAACCAAGGCAGGCTCTAGTAAGGACTCTAAGCATTTCCTCTCCCGAAACACGCAGTTTTAACGGAAGAACTCTGCTTTAGTTGCAGGTGGAACACAAGCAGTTTTTCTCCCAGAGTGTACACAATGGGCCTTAACCCGAATGAATTTCCATACGCAGGTTGTCCCGCATGGAGTGAACTACCTCAACCAAGGCAGGCTCTACTTATGCCTCTAAGCGTTTCCTCTCCCAAAACACGCAGTTTTACCCGAAGAACTCTGCTTTAGTTGCAGGAGGAAAACAAGCATCTTTTCTCCCACAGTGTACCCAAAGGGCCTTTGCCCGAAAGAAATTCTATACTCAAGGTGTCTCACGTGGAGTGAAATGCCTAAACCAAGGCAGGCTCTAGTGAGGCCTCTAAGCATTTCCTCCCCGAAAACACGGCAGATTTACCCGAAGAACTCTGCTTTAGTTCCAGGTGTAACACAAGCAGCATTTCTCCATCAGTGCACACAATGGGCACTTCCCCGAATGAAATTGTTCTATATGCAGGTTGTCCCGTGTGGCGCGAACAGCCTCAAACATGGCAGGCTCTACTGTGGTTTCTAAGGCTTTCCTTTCTGAAAACGCGGCACTTTTACCCAAAGAACTCTGCCTTAAATGCAGTTGGAACACAAGCTGCATTTCTCCCACACTGTACACAAAGGGCCTTTCCCCGAATGAACTTCTATATGCAGGATGTCCAGCGTGCAGCGAACTGCCTCAAGCCAGGCAGGCTCTAGTAAGGACTGTAAGCATTTCCTCTCCCAAAACACGCAGTTTTACCCGAAGAACTCTGCTTTAGTTGCCGGTGGAACACAAGCAGCTTTTCTCCCACAGTGTACCCAAAGGGCCTTTGCCCGTAAGAACTTCTATGCTCAAGGTGTCCCGCGTGGAGTGAAATGCCTGAACCAAGGCAGGCTCTAGTGAGGCCTGTAAGCATTTCCTCTCCCAAAACACGGCAGTTTTACCCAAAGAACTCTGCTTTAGTACCAGGTGTATCACAAGCAGCATTTCTCAATCAGTGCACACAATGGGCATTTCCCGAATGATCTTGTTGTATACGCAGGGTGTCCCGCGTGCAGCGAACAGCCTCAACCATGGCAGGCTCTACTGTGGTCCCTAAGGCTTTCCTCTCTGAAAACGCGGCACTTTTACCCAAAGAACTCTGCCTTAAATGCAGGTGGAACACAAGCTGCATTTCTCCCACACTGTACACAAAGGGCCCTTCCCTGAATGAACTTCTATATGCAGGGTGTCCCACGTGCAGTGAACTGCCTCAAGCAAGGCAGGCTCTAGTAAGCACTGTAAGCATTTCCTCTCCCAAAACACGCAGTTTTACCCGAAGAAGTCTGCTTTAGTTGCCGGTGGAACACAAGCAGCTTTTCTCCCACAGTGTACCCAAAGGGCCTTTGCCCGAAAGAAATACTATGCTCAAGGTGACCCGCATGGAGTGAAATGCCTGAACCAAGGCAGGCTCTAGTGAGGCCTCTAAACATTTCCTCTCCCAAAACACGGCAGTTTTACCCAAAGAACTCTGCTTTAGTTGCAGGTGGAACACAAGCAGCATTTCTGCCACTGTGTACTCTTTGGGCTCTTCCACGAATGAACATCTATATGCAGGGTTTCCCACGTGGAGAGAACTGCCTCAACCAAGGCAGGCTGTAGTGAGGACTGTAAGCATTTCCTCTCCCAAAACACGCAGTTTTAACGGAAGAACTCTGCTTTAGTTGCAGTTGGAACACAAGCACCTTTTATCCCAGGGTGTACACAATGCTCCTTTCCCCAAATGAAACTCTATATGCAGGGTGTCCCGCGTGGAGTGAACTACCTCAATCAAGGCAGGCTCTGCTTATGCCTCTAAGAGTTTCCTCTCCCAAAACACGCAGTTTTGCCCGAAGAACTCTGCTTTAGTTGCCGGTGGAACACAAGCAGCTTTTCTCTCACAGTGTACCCAAAGGGCCTTTGCCCGAAAGAACTTCTATGCTCAAGGTGGCCTGCATGCAGTGAAATGCCTAAACCAAGGCAGGCTCTAGAGAGGGCTCTAAGCA
Source organism: Mesoplodon bidens (assembly GCF_964165515.1). Taxonomy (NCBI): domain Eukaryota; kingdom Metazoa; phylum Chordata; class Mammalia; order Artiodactyla; family Ziphiidae; genus Mesoplodon; species Mesoplodon bidens. Next base: position 537,814 of record NW_027671150.1, read on the forward strand.
TTTCCTCTCCCAAAACACGGCAGTTTTACCCAAAGAACTCTGCTTTAGTTCCAGGTGGAACACAAGCAGCATTACTGCCACTGTGTACTCTTTGGGCTCTTCCACGAATGAACTTCTATATGCAGGGTTTCCCTCGTGGAGCGAACTGCCTCAACCAAGGCAGGCTGTACTGAGTACTGTAAGCATTACCTCTCCCAAAATATGCAGTTTTAACGGAAGAACTCTGCTTTAGTTGCAGGTGGAACACAAGCAGCATTTCTCCCACAGTGTACACAATGCCCTTTCCCAGAAGAAGTTCTATACTCAAGGTATCCCGCGTGGAGTTAAATGCCTAAACCAAGCCAGGCTCTAGTGAGGCCTCTAAGCATTTCCCCTCCCGAAACACGGCAGTTTTACCCAAAGAAATCTGCTTTAATTCCTGTTGTAACACAAGCAGCATTTCTCCATCAGTGCACACAATGGGCACTTCCCCGAATGTACTTGTTCTGTATGCAGGGTGTCCCGCGTGGAGCGAACTGCCTCAACCAAGGCAGGCTCTAGTAAGGACTCTAAGCATTTCCTCTCCCGAAACACGCAGTTTTAACGGAAGAACTCTGCTTTAGTTGCAGGTGGAACACAAGCAGTTTTTCTCCCAGAGTGTACACAATGGGCCTTAACCCGAATGAATTTCCATACGCAGGTTGTCCCGCATGGAGTGAACTACCTCAACCAAGGCAGGCTCTACTTATGCCTCTAAGCGTTTCCTCTCCCAAAACACGCAGTTTTACCCGAAGAACTCTGCTTTAGTTGCAGGAGGAACACAAGCATCTTTTCTCCCACAGTGTACCCAAAGGGCCTTTGCCCGAAAGAAATTCTATACTCAAGGTGTCTCACGTGGAGTGAAATGCCTAAACCAAGGCAGGCTCTAGTGAGGCCTCTAAGCATTTCCTCCCCGAAAACACGGCAGATTTACCCGAAGAACTCTGCTTTAGTTCCAGGTGTAACACAAGCAGCATTTCTCCATCAGTGCACACAATGGGCACTTCCCCGAATGAACTTGTTCTATATGCAGGTTGTCCCGTGTGGCGCGAACAGCCTCAAACATGGCAGGCTCTACTGTGGTTTCTAAGGCTTTCCTTTCTGCAAACGCGGCACTTTTACCCAAAGAACTCTGCCTTAAATGCAGTTGGAACACAAGCTGCATTTCTCCCACACTGTACACAAAGGGCCTTTCCCCGAATGAACTTCTATATGCAGGATGTCCAGCGTGCAGCGAACTGCCTCAAGCCAGGCAGGCTCTAGTAAGGACTGTAAGCATTTCCTCTCCCAAAACACGCAGTTTTACCCGAAGAACTCTGCTTTAGTTGCCGGTGGAACACAAGCAGCTTTTCTCCCACAGTGTACCCAAAGGGCCTTTGCCCGTAAGAACTTCTATGCTCAAGGTGTCCCGCGTGGAGTGAAATGCCTGAACCAAGGCAGGCTCTAGTGAGGCCTGTAAGCATTTCCTCTCCCAAAACACGGCAGTTTTACCCAAAGAACTCTGCTTTAGTACCAGGTGTATCACAAGCAGCATTTCTCAATCAGTGCACACAATGGGCATTTCCCGAATGATCTTGTTGTATACGCAGGGTGTCCCGCGTGCAGCGAACAGCCTCAACCATGGCAGGCTCTACTGTGGTTTCTAAAGCTTTCCTCTCTGAAAACGCGGCACTTTTACCCAAAGAACTCTGCCTTAAATGCAGTTGGAACACAAGCTGCATTTCTCCCACACTGTACACAAAGGGCCTTTCCCCGAATGAACTTCTATATGCAGGGTGTCCAGCGTGCAGCGAACTGCCTCAAGCCAGGCAGGCTCTAGTAAGGACTGTAAGCATTTCCTCTCCCAAAACACGCAGTTTTACCCGAAGAACTCTGCTTTAGTTGCCGGTGGAACACAAGCAGCTTTTCTCCCACAGTGTACCCAAAGGGCCTTTGCCCGAAAGAAATTCTATACTCAAGGTGTCTCACGTGGAGTGAAATGCCTAAACCAAGGCAGGCTCTAGTGAGGCCTCTAAGCATTTCCTCCCCGAAAACACGGCAGATTTACCCGAAGAACTCTGCTTTAGTTCCAGGTGTAACACAAGCAGCATTTCTCCATCAGTGCACACAATGGGCACTTCCCCGAATGAACTTGTTCTATATGCAGGTTGTCCCGTGTGGCGCGAACAGCCTCAAACATGGCAGGCTCTACTGTGGTTTCTAAGGCTTTCCTTTCTGAAAACGCGGCACTTTTACCCAAAGAACTCTGCCTTAAATGCAGTTGGAACACAAGCTGCATTTCTCCCACACTGTACACAAAGGGCCTTTCCCCGAATGAACTTCTATATGCAGGATGTCCAGCGTGCAGCGAACTGCCTCAAGCCAGGCAGGCTCTAGTAAGGACTGTAAGCATTTCCTCTCCCAAAACACGCAGTTTTACCCGAAGAACTCTGCTTTAGTTGCCGGTGGAACACAAGCAGCTTTTCTCCCACAGTGTACCCAAAGGGCCTTTGCCCGTAAGAACTTCTATGCTCAAGGTGTCCCGCGTGGAGTGAAATGCCTGAACCAAGGCAGGCTCTAGTGAGGCCTGTAAGCATTTCCTCTCCCAAAACACGGCAGTTTTACCCAAAGAACTCTGCTTTAGTACCAGGTGTATCACAAGCAGCATTTCTCAATCAGTGCACACAATGGGCATTTCCCGAATGATCTTGTTGTATACGCAGGGTGTCCCGCGTGCAGCGAACAGCCTCAACCATGGCAGGCTCTACTGTGGTCCCTAAGGCTTTCCTCTCTGAAAACGCGGCACTTTTACCCAAAGAACTCTGCCTTAAATGCAGGTGGAACACAAGCTGCATTTCTCCCACACTGTACACAAAGGGCCCTTCCCTGAATGAACTTCTATATGCAGGGTGTCCCACGTGCAGTGAACTGCCTCAAGCAAGGCAGGCTCTAGTAAGCACTGTAAGCATTTCCTCTCCCAAAACACGCAGTTTTACCCGAAGAAGTCTGCTTTAGTTGCCGGTGGAACACAAGCAGCTTTTCTCCCACAGTGTACCCAAAGGGCCTTTGCCCGAAAGAAATACTATGCTCAAGGTGACCCGCATGGAGTGAAATGCCTGAACCAAGGCAGGCTCTAGTGAGGCCTCTAAACATTTCCTCTCCCAAAACACGGCAGTTTTACCCAAAGAACTCTGCTTTAGTTCCAGGTGGAACACAAGCAGCATTTCTGCCACTGTGTACTCTTTGGGCTCTTCCACGAATGAACATCTATATGCAGGGTTTCCCACGTGGAGAGAACTGCCTCAACCAAGGCAGGCTGTAGTGAGGACTGTAAGCATTTCCTCTCCCAAAACACGCAGTTTTAACGGAAGAACTCTGCTTTAGTTGCAGTTGGAACACAAGCACCTTTTATCCCAGGGTGTACACAATGCTCCTTTCCCCAAATGAAACTCTATATGCAGGGTGTCCCGCGTGGAGTGAACTACCTCAATCAAGGCAGGCTCTGCTTATGCCTCTAAGAGTTTCCTCTCCCAAAACACGCAGGTTTGCCCGAAGAACTCTGCTTTAGTTGCCGGTGGAACACAAGCAGCTTTTCTCTCACAGTGTACCCAAAGGGCCTTTGCCCGAAAGAACTTCTATGCTCAAGGTGGCCTGCATGCAGTGAAATGCCTAAACCAAGGCAGGCTCTAGAGAGGGCTCTAAGCATTTCCTCTCCCAAAACACGGCAGTTTTACCCAAAGAACTCTGCTTTAGTTCCAGGTGGAACACAAGCAGCATTACTGCCACTGTGTACTCTTTGGGCTCTTCCACGAATGAACTTCTATATGCAGGGTTTCCCTCGTGGAGCGAACTGCCTCAACCAAGGCAGGCTGTACTGAGTACTGTAAGCATTACCTCTCCCAAAATATGCAGTTTTAACGGAAGAACTCTGCTTTAGTTGCAGGTGGAACACAAGCAGCATTTCTCCCACAGTGTACACAATGCCCTTTCCCAGAAGAAGTTCTATACTCAAGGTATCCCGCGTGGAGTTAAATGCCTAAACCAAGCCAGGCTCTAGTGAGGCCTCTAAGCATTTCCCCTCCCGAAACACGGCAGTTTTACCCAAAGAAATCTGCTTTAATTCCTGTTGTAACACAAGCAGCATTTCTCCATCAGTGCACACAATGGGCACTTCCCCGAATGTACTTGTTCTGTATGCAGGGTGTCCCGCGTGGAGCGAACTGCCTCAACCAAGGCAGGCTCTAGTAAGGACTCTAAGCATTTCCTCTCCCGAAACACGCAGTTTTAACGGAAGAACTCTGCTTTAGTTGCAGGTGGAACACAAGCAGTTTTTCTCCCAGAGTGTACACAATGGGCCTTAACCCGAATGAATTTCCATACGCAGGTTGTCCCGCATGGAGTGAACTACCTCAACCAAGGCAGGCTCTACTTATGCCTCTAAGCGTTTCCTCTCCCAAAACACGCAGTTTTACCCGAAGAACTCTGCTTTAGTTGCAGGAGGAACACAAGCATCTTTTCTCCCACAGTGTACCCAAAGGGCCTTTGCCCGAAAGAAATTCTATACTCAAGGTGTCTCACGTGGAGTGAAATGCCTAAACCAAGGCAGGCTCTAGTGAGGCCTCTAAGCATTTCCTCCCCGAAAACACGGCAGATTTACCCGAAGAACTCTGCTTTAGTTCCAGGTGTAACACAAGCAGCATTTCTCCATCAGTGCACACAATGGGCACTTCCCCGAATGAACTTGTTCTATATGCAGGTTGTCCCGTGTGGCGCGAACAGCCTCAAACATGGCAGGCTCTACTGTGGTTTCTAAGGCTTTCCTTTCTGAAAACGCGGCACTTTTACCCAAAGAACTCTGCCTTAAATGCAGTTGGAACACAAGCTGCATTTCTCCCACACTGTACACAAAGGGCCTTTCCCCGAATGAACTTCTATATGCAGGATGTCCAGCGTGCAGCGAACTGCCTCAAGCCAGGCAGGCTCTAGTAAGGACTGTAAGCATTTCCTCTCCCAAAACACGCAGTTTTACCCGAAGAACTCTGCTTTAGTTGCCGGTGGAACACAAGCAGCTTTTCTCCCACAGTGTACCCAAAGGGCCTTTGCCCGTAAGAACTTCTATGCTCAAGGTGTCCCGCGTGGAGTGAAATGCCTGAACCAAGGCAGGCTCTAGTGAGGCCTGTAAGCATTTCCTCTCCCAAAACACGGCAGTTTTACCCAAAGAACTCTGCTTTAGTACCAGGTGTATCACAAGCAGCATTTCTCAATCAGTGCACACAATGGGCATTTCCCGAATGATCTTGTTGTATACGCAGGGTGTCCCGCGTGCAGCGAACAGCCTCAACCATGGCAGGCTCTACTGTGGTCCCTAAGGCTTTCCTCTCTGAAAACGCGGCACTTTTACCCAAAGAGCTCTGCCTTAAATGCAGGTGGAACACAAGCTGCATTTCTCCCACACTGTACACAAAGGGCCCTTCCCTGAATGAACTTCTATATGCAGGGTGTCCCACGTGCAGTGAACTGCCTCAAGCAAGGCAGGCTCTAGTAAGCACTGTAAGCATTTCCTCTCCCAAAACACGCAGTTTTACCCGAAGAAGTCTGCTTTAGTTGCCGGTGGAACACAAGCAGCTTTTCTCCCACAGTGTACCCAAAGGGCCTTTGCCCGAAAGAAATACTATGCTCAAGGTGACCCGCATGGAGTGAAATGCCTGAACCAAGGCAGGCTCTAGTGAGGCCTCTAAACATTTCCTCTCCCAAAACACGGCAGTTTTACCCAAAGAACTCTGCTTTAGTTCCAGGTGGAACACAAGCAGCATTTCTGCCACTGTGTACTCTTTGGGCTCTTCCACGAATGAACATCTATATGCAGGGTTTCCCACGTGGAGAGAACTGCCTCAACCAAGGCAGGCTGTAGTGAGGACTGTAAGCATTTCCTCTCCCAAAACATGCAGTTTTAACGGAAGAACTCTGCTTTAGTTGCAGTTGGAACACAAGCACCTTTTATCCCAGGGTGTACACAATGCTCCTTTCCCCAAATGAAACTCTATATGCAGGGTGTCCCGCGTGGAGTGAACTACCTCAATCAAGGCAGGCTCTGCTTATGCCTCTAAGAGTTTCCTCTCCCAAAACACGCAGGTTTGCCCGAAGAACTCTGCTTTAGTTGCCGGTGGAACACAAGCAGCTTTTCTCTCACAGTGTACCCAAAGGGCCTTTGCCCGAAAGAACTTCTATGCTCAAGGTGGCCCGCATGCAGTGAAATGCCTAAACCAAGGCAGGCTCTAGAGAGGGCTCTAAGCATTTCCTCTCCCAAAACACGGCAGTTTTACCCAAAGAACTCTGCTTTAGTTCCAGGTGGAACACAAGCAGCATTACTGCCACTGTGTACTCTTTGGGCTCTTCCACGAATGAACTTCTATATGCAGGGTTTCCCTCGTGGAGCGAACTGCCTCAACCAAGGCAGGCTGTACTGAGTACTCTAAGCATTTCCTCTCCCAAAATATGCAGTTTTAACGGAAGAACTCTGCTTTAGTTGCAGGTGGAACACAAGCAGCATTTCTCCCACAGTGTACACAATGCCCTTTCCCAGAAGAAGTTCTATACTCAAGGTATCCCGCGTGGAGTTAAATGCCTAAACCAAGCCAGGCTCTAGTGAGGCCTCTAAGCATTTCCCCTCCCGAAACACGGCAGTTTTACCCAAAGAAATCTGCTTTAATTCCTGTTGTAACACAAGCAGCATTTCTCCATCAGTGCACACAATGGGCACTTCCCCGAATGTACTTGTTCTGTATGCAGGGTGTCCCGCGTGGAGCGAACTGCCTCAACCAAGGCAGGCTCTAGTAAGGACTCTAAGCATTTCCTCTCCCGAAACACGCAGTTTTAACGGAAGAACTCTGCTTTAGTTGCAGGTGGAACACAAGCAGTTTTTCTCCCAGAGTGTACACAATGGGCCTTAACCCGAATGAATTTCCATACGCAGGTTGTCCCGCATGGAGTGAACTACCTCAACCAAGGCAGGCTCTACTTATGCCTCTAAGCGTTTCCTCTCCCAAAACACGCAGTTTTACCCGAAGAACTCTGCTTTAGTTGCAGGAGGAACACAAGCATCTTTTCTCCCACAGTGTACCCAAAGGGCCTTTGCCCGAAAGAAATTCTATACTCAAGGTGTCTCACGTGGAGTGAAATGCCTAAACCAAGGCAGGCTCTAGTGAGGCCTCTAAGCATTTCCTCCCCGAAAACACGGCAGATTTACCCGAAGAACTCTGCTTTAGTTCCAGGTGTAACACAAGCAGCATTTCTCCATCAGTGCACACAATGGGCACTTCCCCGAATGAACTTGTTCTATATGCAGGTTGTCCCGTGTGGCGCGAACAGCCTCAAACATGGCAGGCTCTACTGTGGTTTCTAAGGCTTTCCTTTCTGAAAACGCGGCACTTTTACCCAAAGAACTCTGCCTTAAATGCAGGTGGAACACAAGCTGCATTTCTCCCACACTGTACACAAAGGGCCTTTCCCCGAATGAACTTCTATATGCAGGGTGTCCAGCGTGCAGCGAACTGCCTCAAGTAAGGCAGGCTCTAGTAAGGACTGTAAGCATTTCCTCTCCCAAAACACGCAGTTTTACCCGAAGAAGTCTGCTTTAGTTGCCGGTGGAACACAAGCAGCTTTTCTCCCACAGTGTACCCAAAGGGCCTTTGCCCGTAAGAACTTCTATGCTCAAGGTGTCCCACGTGGAGTGAAATGCCTGAACCAAGCCAGGCTCTAGTGAGGCCTGTAAGCATTTCCTCTCCCAAAACACGGCAGTTTTACCCAAAGAACTCTGCTTTAGTACCAGGTGTATCTCAAGCAGCATTTCTCAATCAGTGCACACAATGGGCATTTCCCGAATGAACTTGTTGTATACGCAGGGTGTCCCGCGTGCAGCGAACAGCCTCAACCATGGCAGGCTCTACTGTGGTCCCTAAGGCTTTCCTCTCTGAAAACGCGGCACTTTTACCCAAAGAACTCTGCCTTAAATGCAGGTGGAACACAAGCTGCATTTCTCCCACACTGTACACAAAGGGCCCTTCCCTGAATGAACTTCTATATGCAGGGTGACCCACGTGCAGCGAACTGCCTCAAGCAAGGCAGGCTCTAGTAAGCACTGTAAGCATTTCATCTCCCAAAACACGCAGTTTTACCCGAAGAAGTCTACTTTAGTTGCCAGTGGAACACAAGCAGCTTTTCTCCCACAGTGTACCCAAAGGGCCTTTGCCCGCAAGAACTACTATGCTCAAGGTGACCCGCATGGAGTGAAATGGCTAAACCAAGGCAGGCTCTAGTGAGGCCTCTAAACATTTCCTCTCCCAAAACACGGCAGTTTTACCCAAAGAACTCTGCTTTAGTTCCAGGTGGAACACAAGCAGCATTTCTGCCACTGTGTACTCTTTGGGCTCTTCCACGAATGAACATCTATATGCAGGGTTTCCCACGTGGAGAGAACTGCCTCAACCAAGGCAGGCTGTAGTGAGGACTGTAAGCATTTCCTCTCCCAAAACACGCAGTTTTAACGGAAGAACTCTGCTTTAGTTGCAGTTGGAACATAAGCACCTTTTATCCCAGGGTGTACACAATGCTCCTTTCCCCAAATGAAACTCTATACGCAGGGTGTCCCGCGTGGAGTGAACTACCTCAATCAAGGCAGGATCTACTTATGCCTCTAAGAGTTTCCTCTCCCAAAACACGCAGTTTTGCCCGAAGAAATCTGCTTTAGTTGCCGGTGGAACACAAGCAGCTTTTCTCTCACAGTGTACCCAAAGGTCCTTTGCCCGAAAGAACTTCCATGCTCAAGGTGGCCCGCATGCAGTGAAATGCCTAAACCAAGGCAGGCTCTAGAGAGGGCTCTAAGCATTTCCTCTCCCAAAACACGGCAGTTTTACCCAAAGAACTCTGCTTTAGTTCCAGGTGGAACACAAGCAGCATTTCTGCCACTGTGTACTCTTTGGGCTCTTCCACGAATGAACTTCTATATGCAGGGTTTCCCTCGTGGAGCGAACTGCCTCAACCAAGGCAGGCTGTACTGAGTACTGTAAGCATTTCCTCTCCCAAAATATGCAGTTTTAACGGAAGAACTCTGCTTTAGTTGCAGGTGGAACACAAGCAGCATTTCTCCCACAGTGTACACAATGCCCTTTCCCAGAAGAAGTTCTATACTCAAGGTATCCCGCGTGGAGTTAAATGCCTAAACCAAGCCAGGCTCTAGTGAGGCCTCTAAGCATTTCCCCTCCCGAAACACGGCAGTTTTACCCAAAGAAATCTGCTTTAATTCCTGTTGTAACACAAGCAGCATTTCTCCATCAGTGCACACAATGGGCACTTCCCCGAATGTACTTGTTCTGTATGCAGGGTGTCCCGCGTGGAGCGAACTGCCTCAACCAAGGCAGGCTCTAGTAAGGACTCTAAGCATTTCCTCTCCCGAAACACGCAGTTTTAACGGAAGAACTCTGCTTTAGTTGCAGGTGGAACACAAGCAGTTTTTCTCCCAGAGTGTACACAATGGGCCTTAACCCGAATGAATTTCCATACGCAGGTTGTCCCGCATGGAGTGAACTACCTCAACCAAGGCAGGCTCTACTTATGCCTCTAAGCGTTTCCTCTCCCAAAACACGCAGTTTTACCCGAAGAACTCTGCTTTAGTTGCAGGAGGAACACAAGCATCTTTTCTCCCACAGTGTACCCAAAGGGCCTTTGCCCGAAAGAAATTCTATACTCAAGGTGTCTCACGTGGAGTGAAATGCCTAAACCAAGGCAGGCTCTAGTGAGGCCTCTAAGCATTTCCTCCCCGAAAACACGGCAGATTTACCCGAAGAACTCTGCTTTAGTTCCAGGTGTAACACAAGCAGCATTTCTCCATCAGTGCACACAATGGGCACTTCCCCGAATGAACTTGTTCTATATGCAGGTTGTCCCGTGTGGCGCGAACAGCCTCAAACATGGCAGGCTCTACTGTGGTTTCTAAGGCTTTCCTTTCTGAAAACGCGGCACTTTTACCCAAAGAACTCTGCCTTAAATGCAGGTGGAACACAAGCTGCATTTCTCCCACACTGTACACAAAGGGCCTTTCCCCGAATGAACTTCTATATGCAGGATGTCCAGCGTGCAGCGAACTGCCTCAAGCCAGGCAGGCTCTAGTAAGGACTGTAAGCATTTCCTCTCCCAAAACACGCAGTTTTACCCGAAGAACTCTGCTTTAGTTGCCGGTGGAACACAAGCAGCTTTTCTCCCACAGTGTACCCAAAGGGCCTTTGCCCGTAAGAACTTCTATGCTCAAGGTGTCCCGCGTGGAGTGAAATGCCTGAACCAAGGCAGGCTCTAGTGAGGCCTGTAAGCATTTCCTCTCCCAAAACACGGCAGTTTTACCCAAAGAACTCTGCTTTAGTACCAGGTGTATCACAAGCAGCATTTCTCAATCAGTGCACACAATGGGCATTTCCCGAATGATCTTGTTGTATACGCAGGGTGTCCCGCGTGCAGCGAACAGCCTCAACCATGGCAGGCTCTACTGTGGTCCCTAAGGCTTTCCTCTCTGAAAACGCGGCACTTTTACCCAAAGAGCTCTGCCTTAAATGCAGGTGGAACACAAGCTGCATTTCTCCCACACTGTACACAAAGGGCCCTTCCCTGAATGAACTTCTATATGCAGGGTGTCCCACGTGCAGTGAACTGCCTCAAGCAAGGCAGGCTCTAGTAAGCACTGTAAGCATTTCCTCTCCCAAAACACGCAGTTTTACCCGAAGAAGTCTGCTTTAGTTGCCGGTGGAACACAAGCAGCTTTTCTCCCACAGTGTACCCAAAGGGCCTTTGCCCGAAAGAAATACTATGCTCAAGGTGACCCGCATGGAGTGAAATGCCTGAACCAAGGCAGGCTCTAGTGAGGCCTCTAAACATTTCCTCTCCCAAAACACGGCAGTTTTACCCAAAGAACTCTGCTTTAGTTCCAGGTGGAACACAAGCAGCATTTCTGCCACTGTGTACTCTTTGGGCTCTTCCACGAATGAACATCTATATGCAGGGTTTCCCACGTGGAGAGAACTGCCTCAACCAAGGCAGGCTGTAGTGAGGACTGTAAGCATTTCCTCTCCCAAAACATGCAGTTTTAACGGAAGAACTCTGCTTTAGTTGCAGTTGGAACACAAGCACCTTTTATCCCAGGGTGTACACAATGCTCCTTTCCCCAAATGAAACTCTATATGCAGGGTGTCCCGCGTGGAGTGAACTACCTCAATCAAGGCAGGCTCTGCTTATGCCTCTAAGAGTTTCCTCTCCCAAAACACGCAGGTTTGCCCGAAGAACTCTGCTTTAGTTGCCGGTGGAACACAAGCAGCTTTTCTCTCACAGTGTACCCAAAGGGCCTTTGCCCGAAAGAACTTCTATGCTCAAGGTGGCCTGCATGCAGTGAAATGCCTAAACCAAGGCAGGCTCTAGAGAGGGCTCTAAGCATTTCCTCTCCCAAAACACGGCAGTTTTACCCAAAGAACTCTGCTTTAGTTCCAGGTGGAACACAAGCAGCATTACTGCCACTGTGTACTCTTTGGGCTCTTCCACGAATGAACTTCTATATGCAGGGTTTCCCTCGTGGAGCGAACTGCCTCAACCAAGGCAGGCTGTACTGAGTACTGTAAGCATTTCCTCTCCCAAAATATGCAGTTTTAACGGAAGAACTCTGCTTTAGTTGCAGGTGGAACACAAGCAGCATTTCTCCCACAGTGTACACAATGCCCTTTCCCAGAAGAAGTTCTATACTCAAGGTATCCCGCGTGGAGTTAAATGCCTAAACCAAGCCAGGCTCTAGTGAGGCCTCTAAGTATTTCCCCTCCCGAAACACGGCAGTTTTACCCAAAGAAATCTGCTTTAATTCCTGTTGTAACACAAGCAGCATTTCTCCATCAGTGCACACAATGGGCACTTCCCCGAATGTACTTGTTCTGTATGCAGGGTGTCCCGCGTGGAGCGAACTGCCTCAACCAAGGCAGGCTCTAGTAAGGACTCTAAGCATTTCCTCTCCCGAAACACGCAGTTTTAACGGAAGAACTCTGCTTTAGTTGCAGGTGGAACACAAGCAGTTTTTCTCCCAGAGTGTACACAATGGGCCTTAACCCGAATGAATTTCCATACGCAGGTTGTCCCGCATGGAGTGAACTACCTCAACCAAGGCAGGCTCTACTTATGCCTCTAAGCGTTTCCTCTCCCAAAACACGCAGTTTTACCCGAAGAACTCTGCTTTAGTTGCAGGAGGAACACAAGCATCTTTTCTCCCACAGTGTACCCAAAGGGCCTTTGCCCGAAAGAAATTCTATACTCAAGGTGTCTCACGTGGAGTGAAATGCCTAAACCAAGGCAGGCTCTAGTGAGGCCTCTAAGCATTTCCTCCCCGAAAACACGGCAGATTTACCCGAAGAACTCTGCTTTAGTTCCAGGTGTAACACAAGCAGCATTTCTCCATCAGTGCACACAATGGGCACTTCCCCGAATGAACTTGTTCTATATGCAGGTTGTCCCGTGTGGCGCGAACAGCCTCAAACATGGCAGGCTCTACTGTGGTTTCTAAGGCTTTCCTTTCTGAAAACGCGGCACTTTTACCCAAAGAACTCTGCCTTAAATGCAGTTGGAACACAAGCTGCATTTCTCCCACACTGTACACAAAGGGCCTTTCCCCGAATGAACTTCTATATGCAGGGTGTCCAGCGTGCAGCGAACTGCCTCAAGCCAGGCAGGCTCTAGTAAGGACTGTAAGCATTTCCTCTCCCAAAACACGCAGTTTTACCCGAAGAACTCTGCTTTAGTTGCCGGTGGAACACAAGCAGCTTTTCTCCCACAGTGTACCCAAAGGGCCTTTGCCCGTAAGAACTTCTATGCTCAAGGTGTCCCGCGTGGAGTGAAATGCCTGAACCAAGGCAGGCTCTAGTGAGGCCTGTAAGCATTTCCTCTCCCAAAACACGGCAGTTTTACCCAAAGAACTCTGCTTTAGTACCAGGTGTATCACAAGCAGCATTTCTCAATCAGTGCACACAATGGGCATTTCCCGAATGATCTTGTTGTATACGCAGGGTGTCCCGCGTGCAGCGAACAGCCTCAACCATGGCAGGCTCTACTGTGGTTTCTAAAGCTTTCCTCTCTGAAAACGCGGCACTTTTACCCAAAGAACTCTGCCTTAAATGCAGTTGGAACACAAGCTGCATTTCTCCCACACTGTACACAAAGGGCCTTTCCCCGAATGAACTTCTATATGCAGGGTGTCCAGCGTGCAGCGAACTGCCTCAAGCAAGGCAGGCTCTAGTAAGGACTGTAAGCATTTCCTCTCCCAAAACACGCAGTTTTACCCGAAGAACTCTGCTTTAGTTGCCGGTGGAACACAAGCAGCTTTTCTCCCACAGTGTACCCAAAGGGCCTTTGCCCGAAAGAAATTCTATACTCAAGGTGTCTCACGTGGAGTGAAATGCCTAAACCAAGGCAGGCTCTAGTGAGGCCTCTAAGCATTTCCTCCCCGAAAACACGGCAGATTTACCCGAAGAACTCTGCTTTAGTTCCAGGTGTAACACAAGCAGCATTTCTCCATCAGTGCACACAATGGGCACTTCCCCGAATGAACTTGTTCTATATGCAGGTTGTCCCGTGTGGCGCGAACAGCCTCAAACATGGCAGGCTCTACTGTGGTTTCTAAGGCTTTCCTTTCTGAAAACGCGGCACTTTTACCCAAAGAACTCTGCCTTAAATGCAGTTGGAACACAAGCTGCATTTCTCCCACACTGTACACAAAGGGCCTTTCCCCGAATGAACTTCTATATGCAGGATGTCCAGCGTGCAGCGAACTGCCTCAAGCCAGGCAGGCTCTAGTAAGGACTGTAAGCATTTCCTCTCCCAAAACACGCAGTTTTACCCGAAGAACTCTGCTTTAGTTGCCGGTGGAACACAAGCAGCTTTTCTCCCACAGTGTACCCAAAGGGCCTTTGCCCGTAAGAACTTCTATGCTCAAGGTGTCCCGCGTGGAGTGAAATGCCTGAACCAAGGCAGGCTCTAGTGAGGCCTGTAAGCATTTCCTCTCCCAAAACACGGCAGTTTTACCCAAAGAACTCTGCTTTAGTACCAGGTGTATCACAAGCAGCATTTCTCAATCAGTGCACACAATGGGCATTTCCCGAATGATCTTGTTGTATACGCAGGGTGTCCCGCGTGCAGCGAACAGCCTCAACCATGGCAGGCTCTACTGTGGTCCCTAAGGCTTTCCTCTCTGAAAACGCGGCACTTTTACCCAAAGAACTCTGCCTTAAATGCAGGTGGAACACAAGCTGCATTTCTCCCACACTGTACACAAAGGGCCCTTCCCTGAATGAACTTCTATATGCAGGGTGTCCCACGTGCAGTGAACTGCCTCAAGCAAGGCAGGCTCTAGTAAGCACTGTAAGCATTTCCTCTCCCAAAACACGCAGTTTTACCCGAAGAAGTCTGCTTTAGTTGCCGGTGGAACACAAGCAGCTTTTCTCCCACAGTGTACCCAAAGGGCCTTTGCCCGAAAGAAATACTATGCTCAAGGTGACCCGCATGGAGTGAAATGCCTGAACCAAGGCAGGCTCTAGTGAGGCCTCTAAACATTTCCTCTCCCAAAACACGGCAGTTTTACCCAAAGAACTCTGCTTTAGTTCCAGGTGGAACACAAGCAGCATTTCTGCCACTGTGTACTCTTTGGGCTCTTCCACGAATGAACATCTATATGCAGGGTTTCCCACGTGGAGAGAACTGCCTCAACCAAGGCAGGCTGTAGTGAGGACTGTAAGCATTTCCTCTCCCAAAACACGCAGTTTTAACGGAAGAACTCTGCTTTAGTTGCAGTTGGAACATAAGCACCTTTTATCCCAGGGTGTACACAATGCTCCTTTCCCCAAATGAAACTCTATACGCAGGGTGTCCCGCGTGGAGTGAACTACCTCAATCAAGGCAGGCTCTGCTTATGCCTCTAAGAGTTTCCTCTCCCAAAACACGCAGGTTTGCCCGAAGAACTCTGCTTTAGTTGCCGGTGGAACACAAGCAGCTTTTCTCTCACAGTGTACCCAAAGGGCCTTTGCCCGAAAGAACTTCTATGCTCAAGGTGGCCTGCATGCAGTGAAATGCCTAAACCAAGGCAGGCTCTAGAGAGGGCTCTAAGCATTTCCTCTCCCAAAACACGGCAGTTTTACCCAAAGAACTCTGCTTTAGTTCCAGGTGGAACACAAGCAGCATTACTGCCACTGTGTACTCTTTGGGCTCTTCCACGAATGAACTTCTATATGCAGGGTTTCCCTCGTGGAGCGAACTGCCTCAACCAAGGCAGGCTGTACTGAGTACTGTAAGCATTACCTCTCCCAAAATATGCAGTTTTAACGGAAGAACTCTGCTTTAGTTGCAGGTGGAACACAAGCAGCATTTCTCCCACAGTGTACACAATGCCCTTTCCCAGAAGAAGTTCTATACTCAAGGTATCCCGCGTGGAGTTAAATGCCTAAACCAAGCCAGGCTCTAGTGAGGCCTCTAAGCATTTCCCCTCCCGAAACACGGCAGTTTTACCCAAAGAAATCTGCTTTAATTCCTGTTGTAACACAAGCAGCATTTCTCCATCAGTGCACACAATGGGCACTTCCCCGAATGTACTTGTTCTGTATGCAGGGTGTCCCGCGTGGAGCGAACTGCCTCAACCAAGGCAGGCTCTAGTAAGGACTCTAAGCATTTCCTCTCCCGAAACACGCAGTTTTAACGGAAGAACTCTGCTTTAGTTGCAGGTGGAACACAAGCAGTTTTTCTCCCAGAGTGTACACAATGGGCCTTAACCCGAATGAATTTCCATACGCAGGTTGTCCCGCATGGAGTGAACTACCTCAACCAAGGCAGGCTCTACTTATGCCTCTAAGCGTTTCCTCTCCCAAAACACGCAGTTTTACCCGAAGAACTCTGCTTTAGTTGCAGGAGGAACACAAGCATCTTTTCTCCCACAGTGTACCCAAAGGGCCTTTGCCCGAAAGAAATTCTATACTCAAGGTGTCTCACGTGGAGTGAAATGCCTAAACCAAGGCAGGCTCTAGTGAGGCCTCTAAGCATTTCCTCCCCGAAAACACGGCAGATTTACCCGAAGAACTCTGCTTTAGTTCCAGGTGTAACACAAGCAGCATTTCTCCATCAGTGCACACAATGGGCACTTCCCCGAATGAACTTGTTCTATATGCAGGTTGTCCCGTGTGGCGCGAACAGCCTCAAACATGGCAGGCTCTACTGTGGTTTCTAAGGCTTTCCTTTCTGAAAACGCGGCACTTTTACCCAAAGAACTCTGCCTTAAATGCAGTTGGAACACAAGCTGCATTTCTCCCACACTGTACACAAAGGGCCTTTCCCCGAATGAACTTCTATATGCAGGATGTCCAGCGTGCAGCGAACTGCCTCAAGCCAGGCAGGCTCTAGTAAGGACTGTAAGCATTTCCTCTCCCAAAACACGCAGTTTTACCCGAAGAACTCTGCTTTAGTTGCCGGTGGAACACAAGCAGCTTTTCTCCCACAGTGTACCCAAAGGGCCTTTGCCCGTAAGAACTTCTATGCTCAAGGTGTCCCGCGTGGAGTGAAATGCCTGAACCAAGGCAGGCTCTAGTGAGGCCTGTAAGCATTTCCTCTCCCAAAACACGGCAGTTTTACCCAAAGAACTCTGCTTTAGTACCAGGTGTATCACAAGCAGCATTTCTCAATCAGTGCACACAATGGGCATTTCCCGAATGATCTTGTTGTATACGCAGGGTGTCCCGCGTGCAGCGAACAGCCTCAACCATGGCAGGCTCTACTGTGGTCCCTAAGGCTTTCCTCTCTGAAAACGCGGCACTTTTACCCAAAGAACTCTGCCTTAAATGCAGGTGGAACACAAGCTGCATTTCTCCCACACTGTACACAAAGGGCCCTTCCCTGAATGAACTTCTATATGCAGGGTGTCCCACGTGCAGTGAACTGCCTCAAGCAAGGCAGGCTCTAGTAAGCACTGTAAGCATTTCCTCTCCCAGAACACGCAGTTTTACCCGAAGAAGTCTGCTTTAGTTGCCGGTGGAACACAAGCAGCTTTTCTCCCACAGTGTACCCAAAGGGCCTTTGCCCGAAAGAAATACTATGCTCAAGGTGACCCGCATGGAGTGAAATGCCTGAACCAAGGCAGGCTCTAGTGAGGCCTCTAAACATTTCCTCTCCCAAAACACGGCAGTTTTACCCAAAGAACTCTGCTTTAGTTCCAGGTGGAACACAAGCAGCATTTCTGCCACTGTGTACTCTTTGGGCTCTTCCACGAATGAACATCTATATGCAGGGTTTCCCACGTGGAGAGAACTGCCTCAACCAAGGCAGGCTGTAGTGAGGACTGTAAGCATTTCCTCTCCCAAAACACGCAGTTTTAACGGAAGAACTCTGCTTTAGTTGCAGTTGGAACACAAGCACCTTTTATCCCAGGGTGTACACAATGCTCCTTTCCCCAAATGAAACTCTATATGCAGGGTGTCCCGCGTGGAGTGAACTACCTCAATCAAGGCAGGCTCTGCTTATGCCTCTAAGAGTTTCCTCTCCCAAAACACGCAGGTTTGCCCGAAGAACTCTGCTTTAGTTGCCGGTGGAACACAAGCAGCTTTTCTCTCACAGTGTACCCAAAGGGCCTTTGCCCGAAAGAACTTCTATGCTCAAGGTGGCCTGCATGCAGTGAAATGCCTAAACCAAGGCAGGCTCTAGAGAGGGCTCTAAGCATTTCCTCTCCCAAAACACGGCAGTTTTACCCAAAGAACTCTGCTTTAGTTCCAGGTGGAACACAAGCAGCATTACTGCCACTGTGTACTCTTTGGGCTCTTCCACGAATGAACTTCTATATGCAGGGTTTCCCTCGTGGAGCGAACTGCCTCAACCAAGGCAGGCTGTACTGAGTACTGTAAGCATTACCTCTCCCAAAATATGCAGTTTTAACGGAAGAACTCTGCTTTAGTTGCAGGTGGAACACAAGCAGCATTTCTCCCACAGTGTACACAATGCCCTTTCCCAGAAGAAGTTCTATACTCAAGGTATCCCGCGTGGAGTTAAATGCCTAAACCAAGCCAGGCTCTAGTGAGGCCTCTAAGCATTTCCCCTCCCGAAACACGGCAGTTTTACCCAAAGAAATCTGCTTTAATTCCTGTTGTAACACAAGCAGCATTTCTCCATCAGTGCACACAATGGGCACTTCCCCGAATGTACTTGTTCTGTATGCAGGGTGTCCCGCGTGGAGCGAACTGCCTCAACCAAGGCAGGCTCTAGTAAGGACTCTAAGCATTTCCTCTCCCGAAACACGCAGTTTTAACGGAAGAACTCTGCTTTAGTTGCAGGTGGAACACAAGCAGTTTTTCTCCCAGAGTGTACACAATGGGCCTTAACCCGAATGAATTTCCATACGCAGGTTGTCCCGCATGGAGTGAACTACCTCAACCAAGGCAGGCTCTACTTATGCCTCTAAGCGTTTCCTCTCCCAAAACACGCAGTTTTACCCGAAGAACTCTGCTTTAGTTGCAGGAGGAAAACAAGCATCTTTTCTCCCACAGTGTACCCAAAGGGCCTTTGCCCGAAAGAAATTCTATACTCAAGGTGTCTCACGTGGAGTGAAATGCCTAAACCAAGGCAGGCTCTAGTGAGGCCTCTAAGCATTTCCTCCCCGAAAACACGGCAGATTTACCCGAAGAACTCTGCTTTAGTTCCAGGTGTAACACAAGCAGCATTTCTCCATCAGTGCACACAATGGGCACTTCCCCGAATGAACTTGTTCTATATGCAGGTTGTCCCGTGTGGCGCGAACAGCCTCAAACATGGCAGGCTCTACTGTGGTTTCTAAGGCTTTCCTTTCTGAAAACGCGGCACTTTTACCCAAAGAACTCTGCCTTAAATGCAGTTGGAACACAAGCTGCATTTCTCCCACACTGTACACAAAGGGCCTTTCCCCGAATGAACTTCTATATGCAGGATGTCCAGCGTGCAGCGAACTGCCTCAAGCCAGGCAGGCTCTAGTAAGGACTGTAAGCATTTCCTCTCCCAAAACACGCAGTTTTACCCGAAGAACTCTGCTTTAGTTGCCGGTGGAACACAAGCAGCTTTTCTCCCACAGTGTACCCAAAGGGCCTTTGCCCGTAAGAACTTCTATGCTCAAGGTGTCCCGCGTGGAGTGAAATGCCTGAACCAAGGCAGGCTCTAGTGAGGCCTGTAAGCATTTCCTCTCCCAAAACACGGCAGTTTTACCCAAAGAACTCTGCTTTAGTACCAGGTGTATCACAAGCAGCATTTCTCAATCAGTGCACACAATGGGCATTTCCCGAATGATCTTGTTGTATACGCAGGGTGTCCCGCGTGCAGCGAACAGCCTCAACCATGGCAGGCTCTACTGTGGTCCCTAAGGCTTTCCTCTCTGAAAACGCGGCACTTTTACCCAAAGAACTCTGCCTTAAATGCAGGTGGAACACAAGCTGCATTTCTCCCACACTGTACACAAAGGGCCCTTCCCTGAATGAACTTCTATATGCAGGGTGTCCCACGTGCAGTGAACTGCCTCAAGCAAGGCAGGCTCTAGTAAGCACTGTAAGCATTTCCTCTCCCAAAACACGCAGTTTTACCCGAAGAAGTCTGCTTTAGTTGCCGGTGGAACACAAGCAGCTTTTCTCCCACAGTGTACCCAAAGGGCCTTTGCCCGAAAGAAATACTATGCTCAAGGTGACCCGCATGGAGTGAAATGCCTGAACCAAGGCAGGCTCTAGTGAGGCCTCTAAACATTTCCTCTCCCAAAACACGGCAGTTTTACCCAAAGAACTCTGCTTTAGTTGCAGGTGGAACACAAGCAGCATTTCTGCCACTGTGTACTCTTTGGGCTCTTCCACGAATGAACATCTATATGCAGGGTTTCCCACGTGGAGAGAACTGCCTCAACCAAGGCAGGCTGTAGTGAGGACTGTAAGCATTTCCTCTCCCAAAACACGCAGTTTTAACGGAAGAACTCTGCTTTAGTTGCAGTTGGAACACAAGCACCTTTTATCCCAGGGTGTACACAATGCTCCTTTCCCCAAATGAAACTCTATATGCAGGGTGTCCCGCGTGGAGTGAACTACCTCAATCAAGGCAGGCTCTGCTTATGCCTCTAAGAGTTTCCTCTCCCAAAACACGCAGTTTTGCCCGAAGAACTCTGCTTTAGTTGCCGGTGGAACACAAGCAGCTTTTCTCTCACAGTGTACCCAAAGGGCCTTTGCCCGAAAGAACTTCTATGCTCAAGGTGGCCTGCATGCAGTGAAATGCCTAAACCAAGGCAGGCTCTAGAGAGGGCTCTAAGCATTTCCTCTCCCAAAACACGGCAGTTTTACCCAAAGAACTCTGCTTTAGTTCCAGGTGGAACACAAGCAGCATTACTGCCACTGTGTACTCTTTGGGCTCTTCCACGAATGAACTTCTATATGCAGGGTTTCCCTCGTGGAGCGAACTGCCTCAACCAAGGCAGGCTGTACTGAGTACTGTAAGCATTACCTCTCCCAAAATATGCAGTTTTAACGGAAGAACTCTGCTTTAGTTGCAGGTGGAACACAAGCAGCATTTCTCCCACAGTGTACACAATGCCCTTTCCCAGAAGAAGTTCTATACTCAAGGTATCCCGCGTGGAGTTAAATGCCTAAACCAAGCCAGGCTCTAGTGAGGCCTCTAAGCATTTCCCCTCCCGAAACACGGCAGTTTTACCCAAAGAAATCTGCTTTAATTCCTGTTGTAACACAAGCAGCATTTCTCCATCAGTGCACACAATGGGCACTTCCCCGAATGTACTTGTTCTGTATGCAGGGTGTCCCGCGTGGAGCGAACTGCCTCAACCAAGGCAGGCTCTAGTAAGGACTCTAAGCATTTCCTCTCCCGAAACACGCAGTTTTAACGGAAGAACTCTGCTTTAGTTGCAGGTGGAACACAAGCAGTTTTTCTCCCAGAGTGTACACAATGGGCCTTAACCCGAATGAATTTCCATACGCAGGTTGTCCCGCATGGAGTGAACTACCTCAACCAAGGCAGGCTCTACTTATGCCTCTAAGCGTTTCCTCTCCCAAAACACGCAGTTTTACCCGAAGAACTCTGCTTTAGTTGCAGGAGGAACACAAGCATCTTTTCTCCCACAGTGTACCCAAAGGGCCTTTGCCCGAAAGAAATTCTATACTCAAGGTGTCTCACGTGGAGTGAAATGCCTAAACCAAGGCAGGCTCTAGTGAGGCCTCTAAGCATTTCCTCCCCGAAAACACGGCAGATTTACCCGAAGAACTCTGCTTTAGTTCCAGGTGTAACACAAGCAGCATTTCTCCATCAGTGCACACAATGGGCACTTCCCCGAATGAACTTGTTCTATATGCAGGTTGTCCCGTGTGGCGCGAACAGCCTCAAACATGGCAGGCTCTACTGTGGTTTCTAAGGCTTTCCTTTCTGCAAACGCGGCACTTTTACCCAAAGAACTCTGCCTTAAATGCAGTTGGAACACAAGCTGCATTTCTCCCACACTGTACACAAAGGGCCTTTCCCCGAATGAACTTCTATATGCAGGATGTCCAGCGTGCAGCGAACTGCCTCAAGCCAGGCAGGCTCTAGTAAGGACTGTAAGCATTTCCTCTCCCAAAACACGCAGTTTTACCCGAAGAACTCTGCTTTAGTTGCCGGTGGAACACAAGCAGCTTTTCTCCCACAGTGTACCCAAAGGGCCTTTGCCCGTAAGAACTTCTATGCTCAAGGTGTCCCGCGTGGAGTGAAATGCCTGAACCAAGGCAGGCTCTAGTGAGGCCTGTAAGCATTTCCTCTCCCAAAACACGGCAGTTTTACCCAAAGAACTCTGCTTTAGTACCAGGTGTATCACAAGCAGCATTTCTCAATCAGTGCACACAATGGGCATTTCCCGAATGATCTTGTTGTATACGCAGGGTGTCCCGCGTGCAGCGAACAGCCTCAACCATGGCAGGCTCTACTGTGGTTTCTAAAGCTTTCCTCTCTGAAAACGCGGCACTTTTACCCAAAGAACTCTGCCTTAAATGCAGTTGGAACACAAGCTGCATTTCTCCCACACTGTACACAAAGGGCCTTTCCCCGAATGAACTTCTATATGCAGGGTGTCCAGCGTGCAGCGAACTGCCTCAAGCCAGGCAGGCTCTAGTAAGGACTGTAAGCATTTCCTCTCCCAAAACACGCAGTTTTACCCGAAGAACTCTGCTTTAGTTGCCGGTGGAACACAAGCAGCTTTTCTCCCACAGTGTACCCAAAGGGCCTTTGCCCGAAAGAAATTCTATACTCAAGGTGTCTCACGTGGAGTGAAATGCCTAAACCAAGGCAGGCTCTAGTGAGGCCTCTAAGCATTTCCTCCCCGAAAACACGGCAGATTTACCCGAAGAACTCTGCTTTAGTTCCAGGTGTAACACAAGCAGCATTTCTCCATCAGTGCACACAATGGGCACTTCCCCGAATGAACTTGTTCTATATGCAGGTTGTCCCGTGTGGCGCGAACAGCCTCAAACATGGCAGGCTCTACTGTGGTTTCTAAGGCTTTCCTTTCTGAAAACGCGGCACTTTTACCCAAAGAACTCTGCCTTAAATGCAGTTGGAACACAAGCTGCATTTCTCCCACACTGTACACAAAGGGCCTTTCCCCGAATGAACTTCTATATGCAGGATGTCCAGCGTGCAGCGAACTGCCTCAAGCCAGGCAGGCTCTAGTAAGGACTGTAAGCATTTCCTCTCCCAAAACACGCAGTTTTACCCGAAGAACTCTGCTTTAGTTGCCGGTGGAACACAAGCAGCTTTTCTCCCACAGTGTACCCAAAGGGCCTTTGCCCGTAAGAACTTCTATGCTCAAGGTGTCCCGCGTGGAGTGAAATGCCTGAACCAAGGCAGGCTCTAGTGAGGCCTGTAAGCATTTCCTCTCCCAAAACACGGCAGTTTTACCCAAAGAACTCTGCTTTAGTACCAGGTGTATCACAAGCAGCATTTCTCAATCAGTGCACACAATGGGCATTTCCCGAATGATCTTGTTGTATACGCAGGGTGTCCCGCGTGCAGCGAACAGCCTCAACCATGGCAGGCTCTACTGTGGTCCCTAAGGCTTTCCTCTCTGAAAACGCGGCACTTTTACCCAAAGAACTCTGCCTTAAATGCAGGTGGAACACAAGCTGCATTTCTCCCACACTGTACACAAAGGGCCCTTCCCTGAATGAACTTCTATATGCAGGGTGTCCCACGTGCAGTGAACTGCCTCAAGCAAGGCAGGCTCTAGTAAGCACTGTAAGCATTTCCTCTCCCAAAACACGCAGTTTTACCCGAAGAAGTCTGCTTTAGTTGCCGGTGGAACACAAGCAGCTTTTCTCCCACAGTGTACCCAAAGGGCCTTTGCCCGAAAGAAATACTATGCTCAAGGTGACCCGCATGGAGTGAAATGCCTGAACCAAGGCAGGCTCTAGTGAGGCCTCTAAACATTTCCTCTCCCAAAACACGGCAGTTTTACCCAAAGAACTCTGCTTTAGTTCCAGGTGGAACACAAGCAGCATTTCTGCCACTGTGTACTCTTTGGGCTCTTCCACGAATGAACATCTATATGCAGGGTTTCCCACGTGGAGAGAACTGCCTCAACCAAGGCAGGCTGTAGTGAGGACTGTAAGCATTTCCTCTCCCAAAACACGCAGTTTTAACGGAAGAACTCTGCTTTAGTTGCAGTTGGAACACAAGCACCTTTTATCCCAGGGTGTACACAATGCTCCTTTCCCCAAATGAAACTCTATATGCAGGGTGTCCCGCGTGGAGTGAACTACCTCAATCAAGGCAGGCTCTGCTTATGCCTCTAAGAGTTTCCTCTCCCAAAACACGCAGGTTTGCCCGAAGAACTCTGCTTTAGTTGCCGGTGGAACACAAGCAGCTTTTCTCTCACAGTGTACCCAAAGGGCCTTTGCCCGAAAGAACTTCTATGCTCAAGGTGGCCTGCATGCAGTGAAATGCCTAAACCAAGGCAGGCTCTAGAGAGGGCTCTAAGCATTTCCTCTCCCAAAACACGGCAGTTTTACCCAAAGAACTCTGCTTTAGTTCCAGGTGGAACACAAGCAGCATTACTGCCACTGTGTACTCTTTGGGCTCTTCCACGAATGAACTTCTATATGCAGGGTTTCCCTCGTGGAGCGAACTGCCTCAACCAAGGCAGGCTGTACTGAGTACTGTAAGCATTACCTCTCCCAAAATATGCAGTTTTAACGGAAGAACTCTGCTTTAGTTGCAGGTGGAACACAAGCAGCATTTCTCCCACAGTGTACACAATGCCCTTTCCCAGAAGAAGTTCTATACTCAAGGTATCCCGCGTGGAGTTAAATGCCTAAACCAAGCCAGGCTCTAGTGAGGCCTCTAAGCATTTCCCCTCCCGAAACACGGCAGTTTTACCCAAAGAAATCTGCTTTAATTCCTGTTGTAACACAAGCAGCATTTCTCCATCAGTGCACACAATGGGCACTTCCCCGAATGTACTTGTTCTGTATGCAGGGTGTCCCGCGTGGAGCGAACTGCCTCAACCAAGGCAGGCTCTAGTAAGGACTCTAAGCATTTCCTCTCCCGAAACACGCAGTTTTAACGGAAGAACTCTGCTTTAGTTGCAGGTGGAACACAAGCAGTTTTTCTCCCAGAGTGTACACAATGGGCCTTAACCCGAATGAATTTCCATACGCAGGTTGTCCCGCATGGAGTGAACTACCTCAACCAAGGCAGGCTCTACTTATGCCTCTAAGCGTTTCCTCTCCCAAAACACGCAGTTTTACCCGAAGAACTCTGCTTTAGTTGCAGGAGGAACACAAGCATCTTTTCTCCCACAGTGTACCCAAAGGGCCTTTGCCCGAAAGAAATTCTATACTCAAGGTGTCTCACGTGGAGTGAAATGCCTAAACCAAGGCAGGCTCTAGTGAGGCCTCTAAGCATTTCCTCCCCGAAAACACGGCAGATTTACCCGAAGAACTCTGCTTTAGTTCCAGGTGTAACACAAGCAGCATTTCTCCATCAGTGCACACAATGGGCACTTCCCCGAATGAACTTGTTCTATATGCAGGTTGTCCCGTGTGGCGCGAACAGCCTCAAACATGGCAGGCTCTACTGTGGTTTCTAAGGCTTTCCTTTCTGAAAACGCGGCACTTTTACCCAAAGAACTCTGCCTTAAATGCAGTTGGAACACAAGCTGCATTTCTCCCACACTGTACACAAAGGGCCTTTCCCCGAATGAACTTCTATATGCAGGATGTCCAGCGTGCAGCGAACTGCCTCAAGCCAGGCAGGCTCTAGTAAGGACTGTAAGCATTTCCTCTCCCAAAACACGCAGTTTTACCCGAAGAACTCTGCTTTAGTTGCCGGTGGAACACAAGCAGCTTTTCTCCCACAGTGTACCCAAAGGGCCTTTGCCCGTAAGAACTTCTATGCTCAAGGTGTCCCGCGTGGAGTGAAATGCCTGAACCAAGGCAGGCTCTAGTGAGGCCTGTAAGCATTTCCTCTCCCAAAACACGGCAGTTTTACCCAAAGAACTCTGCTTTAGTACCAGGTGTATCACAAGCAGCATTTCTCAATCAGTGCACACAATGGGCATTTCCCGAATGATCTTGTTGTATACGCAGGGTGTCCCGCGTGCAGCGAACAGCCTCAACCATGGCAGGCTCTACTGTGGTCCCTAAGGCTTTCCTCTCTGAAAACGCGGCACTTTTACCCAAAGAGCTCTGCCTTAAATGCAGGTGGAACACAAGCTGCATTTCTCCCACACTGTACACAAAGGGCCCTTCCCTGAATGAACTTCTATATGCAGGGTGTCCCACGTGCAGTGAACTGCCTCAAGCAAGGCAGGCTCTAGTAAGCACTGTAAGCATTTCCTCTCCCAAAACACGCAGTTTTACCCGAAGAAGTCTGCTTTAGTTGCCGGTGGAACACAAGCAGCTTTTCTCCCACAGTGTACCCAAAGGGCCTTTGCCCGAAAGAAATACTATGCTCAAGGTGACCCGCATGGAGTGAAATGCCTGAACCAAGGCAGGCTCTAGTGAGGCCTCTAAACATTTCCTCTCCCAAAACACGGCAGTTTTACCCAAAGAACTCTGCTTTAGTTCCAGGTGGAACACAAGCAGCATTTCTGCCACTGTGTACTCTTTGGGCTCTTCCACGAATGAACATCTATATGCAGGGTTTCCCACGTGGAGAGAACTGCCTCAACCAAGGCAGGCTGTAGTGAGGACTGTAAGCATTTCCTCTCCCAAAACATGCAGTTTTAACGGAAGAACTCTGCTTTAGTTGCAGTTGGAACACAAGCACCTTTTATCCCAGGGTGTACACAATGCTCCTTTCCCCAAATGAAACTCTATATGCAGGGTGTCCCGCGTGGAGTGAACTACCTCAATCAAGGCAGGCTCTGCTTATGCCTCTAAGAGTTTCCTCTCCCAAAACACGCAGGTTTGCCCGAAGAACTCTGCTTTAGTTGCCGGTGGAACACAAGCAGCTTTTCTCTCACAGTGTACCCAAAGGGCCTTTGCCCGAAAGAACTTCTATGCTCAAGGTGGCCCGCATGCAGTGAAATGCCTAAACCAAGGCAGGCTCTAGAGAGGGCTCTAAGCATTTCCTCTCCCAAAACACGGCAGTTTTACCCAAAGAACTCTGCTTTAGTTCCAGGTGGAACACAAGCAGCATTACTGCCACTGTGTACTCTTTGGGCTCTTCCACGAATGAACTTCTATATGCAGGGTTTCCCTCGTGGAGCGAACTGCCTCAACCAAGGCAGGCTGTACTGAGTACTCTAAGCATTTCCTCTCCCAAAATATGCAGTTTTAACGGAAGAACTCTGCTTTAGTTGCAGGTGGAACACAAGCAGCATTTCTCCCACAGTGTACACAATGCCCTTTCCCAGAAGAAGTTCTATACTCAAGGTATCCCGCGTGGAGTTAAATGCCTAAACCAAGCCAGGCTCTAGTGAGGCCTCTAAGCATTTCCCCTCCCGAAACACGGCAGTTTTACCCAAAGAAATCTGCTTTAATTCCTGTTGTAACACAAGCAGCATTTCTCCATCAGTGCACACAATGGGCACTTCCCCGAATGTACTTGTTCTGTATGCAGGGTGTCCCGCGTGGAGCGAACTGCCTCAACCAAGGCAGGCTCTAGTAAGGACTCTAAGCATTTCCTCTCCCGAAACACGCAGTTTTAACGGAAGAACTCTGCTTTAGTTGCAGGTGGAACACAAGCAGTTTTTCTCCCAGAGTGTACACAATGGGCCTTAACCCGAATGAATTTCCATACGCAGGTTGTCCCGCATGGAGTGAACTACCTCAACCAAGGCAGGCTCTACTTATGCCTCTAAGCGTTTCCTCTCCCAAAACACGCAGTTTTACCCGAAGAACTCTGCTTTAGTTGCAGGAGGAACACAAGCATCTTTTCTCCCACAGTGTACCCAAAGGGCCTTTGCCCGAAAGAAATTCTATACTCAAGGTGTCTCACGTGGAGTGAAATGCCTAAACCAAGGCAGGCTCTAGTGAGGCCTCTAAGCATTTCCTCCCCGAAAACACGGCAGATTTACCCGAAGAACTCTGCTTTAGTTCCAGGTGTAACACAAGCAGCATTTCTCCATCAGTGCACACAATGGGCACTTCCCCGAATGAACTTGTTCTATATGCAGGTTGTCCCGTGTGGCGCGAACAGCCTCAAACATGGCAGGCTCTACTGTGGTTTCTAAGGCTTTCCTTTCTGAAAACGCGGCACTTTTACCCAAAGAACTCTGCCTTAAATGCAGGTGGAACACAAGCTGCATTTCTCCCACACTGTACACAAAGGGCCTTTCCCCGAATGAACTTCTATATGCAGGGTGTCCAGCGTGCAGCGAACTGCCTCAAGTAAGGCAGGCTCTAGTAAGGACTGTAAGCATTTCCTCTCCCAAAACACGCAGTTTTACCCGAAGAAGTCTGCTTTAGTTGCCGGTGGAACACAAGCAGCTTTTCTCCCACAGTGTACCCAAAGGGCCTTTGCCCGTAAGAACTTCTATGCTCAAGGTGTCCCACGTGGAGTGAAATGCCTGAACCAAGCCAGGCTCTAGTGAGGCCTGTAAGCATTTCCTCTCCCAAAACACGGCAGTTTTACCCAAAGAACTCTGCTTTAGTACCAGGTGTATCTCAAGCAGCATTTCTCAATCAGTGCACACAATGGGCATTTCCCGAATGAACTTGTTGTATACGCAGGGTGTCCCGCGTGCAGCGAACAGCCTCAACCATGGCAGGCTCTACTGTGGTCCCTAAGGCTTTCCTCTCTGAAAACGCGGCACTTTTACCCAAAGAACTCTGCCTTAAATGCAGGTGGAACACAAGCTGCATTTCTCCCACACTGTACACAAAGGGCCCTTCCCTGAATGAACTTCTATATGCAGGGTGACCCACGTGCAGCGAACTGCCTCAAGCAAGGCAGGCTCTAGTAAGCACTGTAAGCATTTCATCTCCCAAAACACGCAGTTTTACCCGAAGAAGTCTACTTTAGTTGCCAGTGGAACACAAGCAGCTTTTCTCCCACAGTGTACCCAAAGGGCCTTTGCCCGCAAGAACTACTATGCTCAAGGTGACCCGCATGGAGTGAAATGGCTAAACCAAGGCAGGCTCTAGTGAGGCCTCTAAACATTTCCTCTCCCAAAACACGGCAGTTTTACCCAAAGAACTCTGCTTTAGTTCCAGGTGGAACACAAGCAGCATTTCTGCCACTGTGTACTCTTTGGGCTCTTCCACGAATGAACATCTATATGCAGGGTTTCCCACGTGGAGAGAACTGCCTCAACCAAGGCAGGCTGTAGTGAGGACTGTAAGCATTTCCTCTCCCAAAACACGCAGTTTTAACGGAAGAACTCTGCTTTAGTTGCAGTTGGAACATAAGCACCTTTTATCCCAGGGTGTACACAATGCTCCTTTCCCCAAATGAAACTCTATACGCAGGGTGTCCCGCGTGGAGTGAACTACCTCAATCAAGGCAGGATCTACTTATGCCTCTAAGAGTTTCCTCTCCCAAAACACGCAGTTTTGCCCGAAGAAATCTGCTTTAGTTGCCGGTGGAACACAAGCAGCTTTTCTCTCACAGTGTACCCAAAGGTCCTTTGCCCGAAAGAACTTCCATGCTCAAGGTGGCCCGCATGCAGTGAAATGCCTAAACCAAGGCAGGCTCTAGAGAGGGCTCTAAGCATTTCCTCTCCCAAAACACGGCAGTTTTACCCAAAGAACTCTGCTTTAGTTCCAGGTGGAACACAAGCAGCATTTCTGCCACTGTGTACTCTTTGGGCTCTTCCACGAATGAACTTCTATATGCAGGGTTTCCCTCGTGGAGCGAACTGCCTCAACCAAGGCAGGCTGTACTGAGTACTGTAAGCATTTCCTCTCCCAAAATATGCAGTTTTAACGGAAGAACTCTGCTTTAGTTGCAGGTGGAACACAAGCAGCATTTCTCCCACAGTGTACACAATGCCCTTTCCCAGAAGAAGTTCTATACTCAAGGTATCCCGCGTGGAGTTAAATGCCTAAACCAAGCCAGGCTCTAGTGAGGCCTCTAAGCATTTCCCCTCCCGAAACACGGCAGTTTTACCCAAAGAAATCTGCTTTAATTCCTGTTGTAACACAAGCAGCATTTCTCCATCAGTGCACACAATGGGCACTTCCCCGAATGTACTTGTTCTGTATGCAGGGTGTCCCGCGTGGAGCGAACTGCCTCAACCAAGGCAGGCTCTAGTAAGGACTCTAAGCATTTCCTCTCCCGAAACACGCAGTTTTAACGGAAGAACTCTGCTTTAGTTGCAGGTGGAACACAAGCAGTTTTTCTCCCAGAGTGTACACAATGGGCCTTAACCCGAATGAATTTCCATACGCAGGTTGTCCCGCATGGAGTGAACTACCTCAACCAAGGCAGGCTCTACTTATGCCTCTAAGCGTTTCCTCTCCCAAAACACGCAGTTTTACCCGAAGAACTCTGCTTTAGTTGCAGGAGGAACACAAGCATCTTTTCTCCCACAGTGTACCCAAAGGGCCTTTGCCCGAAAGAAATTCTATACTCAAGGTGTCTCACGTGGAGTGAAATGCCTAAACCAAGGCAGGCTCTAGTGAGGCCTCTAAGCATTTCCTCCCCGAAAACACGGCAGATTTACCCGAAGAACTCTGCTTTAGTTCCAGGTGTAACACAAGCAGCATTTCTCCATCAGTGCACACAATGGGCACTTCCCCGAATGAACTTGTTCTATATGCAGGTTGTCCCGTGTGGCGCGAACAGCCTCAAACATGGCAGGCTCTACTGTGGTTTCTAAGGCTTTCCTTTCTGAAAACGCGGCACTTTTACCCAAAGAACTCTGCCTTAAATGCAGGTGGAACACAAGCTGCATTTCTCCCACACTGTACACAAAGGGCCTTTCCCCGAATGAACTTCTATATGCAGGATGTCCAGCGTGCAGCGAACTGCCTCAAGCCAGGCAGGCTCTAGTAAGGACTGTAAGCATTTCCTCTCCCAAAACACGCAGTTTTACCCGAAGAACTCTGCTTTAGTTGCCGGTGGAACACAAGCAGCTTTTCTCCCACAGTGTACCCAAAGGGCCTTTGCCCGTAAGAACTTCTATGCTCAAGGTGTCCCGCGTGGAGTGAAATGCCTGAACCAAGGCAGGCTCTAGTGAGGCCTGTAAGCATTTCCTCTCCCAAAACACGGCAGTTTTACCCAAAGAACTCTGCTTTAGTACCAGGTGTATCACAAGCAGCATTTCTCAATCAGTGCACACAATGGGCATTTCCCGAATGATCTTGTTGTATACGCAGGGTGTCCCGCGTGCAGCGAACAGCCTCAACCATGGCAGGCTCTACTGTGGTCCCTAAGGCTTTCCTCTCTGAAAACGCGGCACTTTTACCCAAAGAGCTCTGCCTTAAATGCAGGTGGAACACAAGCTGCATTTCTCCCACACTGTACACAAAGGGCCCTTCCCTGAATGAACTTCTATATGCAGGGTGTCCCACGTGCAGTGAACTGCCTCAAGCAAGGCAGGCTCTAGTAAGCACTGTAAGCATTTCCTCTCCCAAAACACGCAGTTTTACCCGAAGAAGTCTGCTTTAGTTGCCGGTGGAACACAAGCAGCTTTTCTCCCACAGTGTACCCAAAGGGCCTTTGCCCGAAAGAAATACTATGCTCAAGGTGACCCGCATGGAGTGAAATGCCTGAACCAAGGCAGGCTCTAGTGAGGCCTCTAAACATTTCCTCTCCCAAAACACGGCAGTTTTACCCAAAGAACTCTGCTTTAGTTCCAGGTGGAACACAAGCAGCATTTCTGCCACTGTGTACTCTTTGGGCTCTTCCACGAATGAACATCTATATGCAGGGTTTCCCACGTGGAGAGAACTGCCTCAACCAAGGCAGGCTGTAGTGAGGACTGTAAGCATTTCCTCTCCCAAAACATGCAGTTTTAACGGAAGAACTCTGCTTTAGTTGCAGTTGGAACACAAGCACCTTTTATCCCAGGGTGTACACAATGCTCCTTTCCCCAAATGAAACTCTATATGCAGGGTGTCCCGCGTGGAGTGAACTACCTCAATCAAGGCAGGCTCTGCTTATGCCTCTAAGAGTTTCCTCTCCCAAAACACGCAGGTTTGCCCGAAGAACTCTGCTTTAGTTGCCGGTGGAACACAAGCAGCTTTTCTCTCACAGTGTACCCAAAGGGCCTTTGCCCGAAAGAACTTCTATGCTCAAGGTGGCCTGCATGCAGTGAAATGCCTAAACCAAGGCAGGCTCTAGAGAGGGCTCTAAGCATTTCCTCTCCCAAAACACGGCAGTTTTACCCAAAGAACTCTGCTTTAGTTCCAGGTGGAACACAAGCAGCATTACTGCCACTGTGTACTCTTTGGGCTCTTCCACGAATGAACTTCTATATGCAGGGTTTCCCTCGTGGAGCGAACTGCCTCAACCAAGGCAGGCTGTACTGAGTACTCTAAGCATTTCCTCTCCCAAAATATGCAGTTTTAACGGAAGAACTCTGCTTTAGTTGCAGGTGGAACACAAGCAGCATTTCTCCCACAGTGTACACAATGCCCTTTCCCAGAAGAAGTTCTATACTCAAGGTATCCCGCGTGGAGTTAAATGCCTAAACCAAGCCAGGCTCTAGTGAGGCCTCTAAGCATTTCCCCTCCCGAAACACGGCAGTTTTACCCAAAGAAATCTGCTTTAATTCCTGTTGTAACACAAGCAGCATTTCTCCATCAGTGCACACAATGGGCACTTCCCCGAATGTACTTGTTCTGTATGCAGGGTGTCCCGCGTGGAGCGAACTGCCTCAACCAAGGCAGGCTCTAGTAAGGACTCTAAGCATTTCCTCTCCCGAAACACGCAGTTTTAACGGAAGAACTCTGCTTTAGTTGCAGGTGGAACACAAGCAGTTTTTCTCCCAGAGTGTACACAATGGGCCTTAACCCGAATGAATTTCCATACGCAGGTTGTCCCGCATGGAGTGAACTACCTCAACCAAGGCAGGCTCTACTTATGCCTCTAAGCGTTTCCTCTCCCAAAACACGCAGTTTTACCCGAAGAACTCTGCTTTAGTTGCAGGAGGAACACAAGCATCTTTTCTCCCACAGTGTACCCAAAGGGCCTTTGCCCGAAAGAAATTCTATACTCAAGGTGTCTCACGTGGAGTGAAATGCCTAAACCAAGGCAGGCTCTAGTGAGGCCTCTAAGCATTTCCTCCCCGAAAACACGGCAGATTTACCCGAAGAACTCTGCTTTAGTTCCAGGTGTAACACAAGCAGCATTTCTCCATCAGTGCACA